>NW_023270453.1:12149727-12426498 GCF_011800145.1 Mirounga leonina
TACGTGCATCCCGATGTTTATAGCAGCAATGTCCACAATAGCCAAACTGTGGAAAGAGCCAAGATGTCCATCGACAGATGAATGGATAAAGAAGAAGTGGTATATATATACAATGGAATATTATGCAGCCATCAAAAGGAATGAGATCTTGCCATTTGCAACGACGTGGATGGAACTGGAGGGTATTATGTTTAGTGAAATAAGTCAAACAGAGAAAGATATGTATCATATGATCTCACTGATATGAGGAATTCTTAATCGCAGGAAACAAACTGAGGGTTGCTGGAGTGGGGGGTAGGGTGGGAGGGATGGGGTGACTGGGTGATAGACACTGGGGAGGGTATGTGCTCTGGTAAGTGCTGTGAATTGTGCAAGACTGTTGAATCTCAGATCTGTACCTCTGAAACAAATAATGCAATATATGTTAAAAAAAAAAAAGAAGAAGAAGAAGGTAGCAGGAGGGGAAGAATGAAGAGGGGGAAATCATGGGGTAGACGAACCATGAGAGACGATAGACTCTGAAAAACAAACTGAGTGTTCTAGAGGGGAGGGGGGTGGGAGGATGGGTTACCTGGTGATGGGTATTCAGGAGGGCACATTCTGCATGGAGTACTGGGTGTTATGCACAAACAATGAATCATGGAACACTACATCTAAAACTAATGATGCCATGTATGGGGAGTAACATAAGCATTAAAAAATTAGGGCGCCTGGGTGGCTCAGTTGGTTAAGCGACTGCCTTCGGCTCAGGTCATGATCCTGGAGTCCTGGGATCGAGTCCCACTTCGGGCTCCCTGCTCAGCAGGGGGTCTGCTTCTCCCTCTGCCCTCTTCCCTCTCGTGCTCTCTGTCTCTCATTCTCTCTCTCTCAAATAAATAAATAAAATCTTTAAAAAAAAAAGAATTAAAAAATTTTAAAAAAAATAGAATAAAAATAAAAGCAGTTAAAAAAAAAAAGAAGGCACGTTCTGCATGGAGCACTGGGTGTCATGCACAAACAATGAATCATGGAATACTACATCAAAACCCAATGATGCGGGCACCTGGGTGGCTCAGTCGGTTAAGCGACTGCCTTCAGTTCAGGTCATGATCCTGGAGTCCCGGGATCGAGTCCCGCATCGGGCTACCTGCTCAGCGGGGAGTCTGCTTCTCCCTCTCCCGCTCCCCCCTCTTGTGCTCTTTCTCTCTCTCACTCTCTCTCAAATAAATAAATAAAATCTTTAAAAAAAAAAACAACCCAATGATGTAAGGTATGGTGATTAACATAACAATAAAAAAGTCAAAAAAAGAAAAGAAGCAAAGGCAAGAAGCCCAACTTCTAAATCTAAAAAAAAAAAAAAAAAGTTTATCAATATCTTTCTTTTTCCTATGTGCTTCTCTTATCCATAACCCACTTTCCTCTCAGAGGTAAACATTATCCTGACTTTTGCAAAAATCATCCATTTGTTCTTATTTACAATTTTGTAACTACGAATCTATCTTTAAATAATATAATATTTAGTCTTGACATTCTTGATGCTTCAAACAAATGGAATCAAACTTTATATGTCCTTTTGCAAGTTGCATCTTAAACTCCCTTTATGGATCACTCCCGGGTCACTGTTTCATTGTTCTACTCTTGTTTGTACTTGGAGGTCAGTTCTAGTTTTCTAAAGTCATTATTGATGCTAGTATAGCATTCATTCATTTTTTTTTTTTAGATTTTATTTATTTATTTGACAGAGAGAGACACAGCGAGAGAGGGAACAGAAGCAGGGGGAGTGGGAGAGGGAGAAGCAGGCTTCCTGCAGAGCAGGGAGCCTGATGCGGGGCTTGATCCCAGGACGCTGGGATCATGACCTCAGCCAAAAGCAGACACTTAATGACTGAGCCATCCAGGCACCCCATAGAGCATTCATTCTTGTATGTATCTTTTGACATGCACACATAAGAGTATCTCTAGGATATATATACACACACATAACAGGAGAATTACTGAGTTACATGGTAATAAGTGTCCATATTTAAAGGATAATATCACATTGTTTTCACAATTGCTGTACCAATTTTAAACGTGATCTGCTATGTATGCACATTGAACCACATCCTCTCTAAAATATGAGATTATTAAATGTCTTAATTTTTGTCAATTTTCATGGGTATAAAGCGGTACGTATCTGTGGTTTATATTTTCTTTTACCAGACCACTTTGAGTGTTGCCTCTACTTTATCATTTCTCTTTCTGGCATCCCATTATATGTTTGTTTATTATTGCCCTTAGACCTGGGCAAGCAGGGTTTCTGCTCTAGGTCCCATGCCTCAGGGAGCTCTGTGCTTTGGAATGTCTTCCTTAAAATTTTCTAAAACCTTCTCTGTGGCAATGCCAACTGGGCCCTAAGCTGGGCTTGCATGGGCCTCAATCTTTGTGTCATTCCTTTGAAGCACTCTCTGGCCCTTTATACCACATGAGGGTCAATTAAATCCTCCAAGAAGCTACTGAGCTTCTGCTTATGGGGTTGTTCTGGGGCTCTATGCTTGAAGGTCAATTTCAAAAGGACAGCTCAGTGAATGGATTGTTCCTGCTGGCCAGTGCAGTACTTCTTTTATGGGATCATGACATATTGGGCTGCCAGATTGTACTGAAATGTTCTTAGTGACTCTTATTCATGTTGGACATGGTACAAGTTCAGAGTTCTGAACTACGAATGGTCCAATGCCTATGTAAATGGATGTGGATATCAGCTTGCACTTAGCCATGTTCTAACTGGGGTGCTATTTTTGATCTATAGCACCTGAGGGCAGAGGGAGTGTCAGCAGGCATCTTTTACCCTGTGAATTCCATATCACAGCGCTCACAGAAGTCACTTACATCCTCCACAGGCTCTGTGGCATGTGCCAGGCAGTCCTCTGAACATGGCTGTTCCTATCTTCTTTGAGGGCTTTGAAGACCATGGCTTTACAATACCAATGGACCTTTCCAGTTGCTGTTCTCTCTTGTGTCAGATAGTTGTAGTGACATTGTGCTTTCTTTGGTCTCCATTTAAGCCATGTTAGATGAGGAATGGGTGTTCCTATGTAAATGAGGTGGATCTTCTTGCTTTGCGTACCAGCCCCTTGTCTATCTCCACCCCTCACTCCGGGGTAGGGTATAGAAAGCAGGGGTGCAATCAACATTGGAGGAGATTGCATTTAGGAACTTCTTGATTATGGCCCAAAGGGTTCAAGAAAAGACATGGCTAGATGTGTTGATCTAGGTTTATGCTATGAAATTCTGAACAGTGAATTTAACATAATCATAAAAGATTAACATTTTCCTTTGTCATCTGGGTAAGACCTGCATTAGTGTTTGTCATCGGTGAAGCACAATAAACTCTGAGTCACTGAAAAAGTATTTATGAAAGAGACGATGAGTAGTAGCATGAGTAATGATGCAACCAGCATTCAATAAATGGTCCTAGAGAGCTTCAGAGGCAAGGAAATCTGTATTGTTTCAATACGATTGATTTCCAAAGAGCCGAAATAAAAGTGCTACTTTTTCTCACAGTAGGAAATATAAAGTTAGCCAGGAACCACACATTTGATAAAAACAAATATTAAGGGATGGCTCCCAGACCGGAACAGGATGAGATGATTCTGGATGCTATAAAACAACTTCATGAACACTGATAGGATAATAACAAGCACCTATTATTCTAAATATGCCATTCATTCACAAGGAGATCAATTTTTTTTATAAAAATTTTCAATCGAATTACTTACATAATGGGTTACACACACAAATACACACACACACACATTTGCACATTTGCTGGGGTCCTACATATCCTAGGGAAATCCTCTTTATATTATATATTTTTGTTATATTTTTATCTCTTATCTTCTGTTCTTCACTTTTTAAAATTTTTCTTACATGCTTCATTGTGCTTACTTCAACTTAGTTTTCAGACGTAGAATTCTCTTTTCAAAGTGTTTAACCTGATCTTAAAGCCTTTTTTTTTTTTTGATATCCTATTGGGAAAATGATATCCTAAGTTATTTCATTTTTTTGGTTCAAGCATATCTATCTGTTGCTTTTAGTAATCTTCATGTCCTTCTTTATCATGTTGAGTCTTCCTGAAATTCTCAAAATGGTCTTTTTCTCCTCAAATACAGCAGTGATGTTATTTTATGAATTATTATGTTTCTGATAACTTCAATATCTGTACCTATATTGGTGTGTTTGTGCTATTTTTAGTTCATGGTTCACTTTGCTCACTTCTGTATGTACTTAGTAGTTTTTTCTTATTTTGACAGAACTTTTAATTTGAAATATTCTTATATGGATATAATTTAGGGTAAAGAGAGGTACATACAGGGGCACCTGGGTGGCTCAGTCGTTAAGCCTCTGCCTTTGGCTCAGGTCATGGTCCCAGGGTCCTGGGATTGAGCCCCGCATCAGGCTCCCTGCTCTGCAGGAGGCCTGCTTCTCCCCCTTCTACTCCCCCTGCTTGTGTTCCCTCTTTCGCTGTGTCTCTCTCTGTCAAATAAATAAATAAAATCTTAAAAAAAAAAAAGAGGTACATACAGATTTATTTCTGACAGGGGCACCAACAATTAGGGATTACCTTCTCCTCTTTTAGGGCTGGAAGTTTTTGAATTTAGATTCCACTGTCTTCTAGGACATCTCTATTTCTGGTTTATTCTTTTTTTTTTTTTTTTTCTCCCCTATGGTGCAAATTTCAGGGTCCTAAAACAAAGCCCATGGAATTTTATCACAACCCACACTTTGGCTACCTCTGTATTCAAACTTTGGCTCTTATAACACTGGGAATATGTCAAAAAACTTCTCAGGTACTCAGATACTCACTGATCTTTCCCAGATTGGCAAACATCCCCAGGGGGAAAAAACATCCCCAAATGTCAAACTTGCTTCTCTGGATCTCAACTGTCTTCTCCTATATCTTGGCTTAGAAAACAATTTCTAGTATTTAGTGGGAGAATTTTTCCAAATTCTGGGCCCATCATTATAAAAAAATAGAAGCCCTTATTTAATTCTGGAAAAAGCTTGGGCAGTAGGTTTTATTCTCTCCAGCACAGTCCATCAAGAACTGAAACTCAGAATTTTAAGTTACTTGCCCTAGGTCACACAGTGGTAAGTGGCAGAGTCATGACTCAAACCACGTCTTTAGATAATTATTTTGTGTGCTTTTCTGTAAACCTGACTTGGTCCCACAATACTTTAGGTGCTCATTCCTTTAGTTAACTATGCATATATGCAACCTTACCACTAGACAGTTTTCTAAATTATAGTCACCCTATTACATATCTTTATCCCATGTCTTATTTACCTTTTTGCTTACTTTTGCATTTTTTTATTATGTGCCCATTGTGAGCCTGGTAGTGCACAAGAAAAACATCTCATAAAATGCTATATCCACAGTAATGCCAACAAATATTTGTTGAATGAGTATGTTAATAAAGGCAGGGAATAAAATATAATGATGGAATCATTATTTAGAAGTTATTCTGATTTGGTGGTTGGTTTTTCTAGATATATTGATTATATATTGTGAGATCAGGGAGGAGAGTTAAGGCAAGAGGGAGAATTGGCCAAGATGGGGCAATGATGAAATCACTGTACCTTAATCTTTCAACTTGGAAGTGACAAAATTGGTGGAATACTTATTCCCACAGGTCTTAATGAAGGACACAAAAACTAATATACTAGTAGACCTAATTATATATTCTGAAATTGTGCCAAATGATGTCAAAATAATTGGTTGATTCCATCAGCTCAGTGAACCATTCTATCAATGCAACTTACACCTCCTAATAGACAGGTTTGCTTATTTTATTTTGCTGCACTTTCAGTACCTGCTTTGGTCTTCTGTGTTCAAAGCTGCAAACTCTAGTGTAATATTCATAATATTGGATTCAACTTAATAGTTACATAAAAAGCATGTGTTTTAAAAAATCAACTAATTTTTATCCTTTGTAAGATAAAGCTTGAGGGGAAAACTATATCTGAGCCAAATTTTTGTCATAAGATTCCCCTAACTCTTTCTGGTGAATCCTAACTTTCTCCTAGCATTTCAAAGTAATGTGTCCTGCTTTAAAAAATCAGGCTTTGTCTACTTGCAGATTTTCATTATATTATTTCAGTTTGGTGGTGTTTTTTGTTCTATTCTTTTCTCTTACTTTTGTTTTCTTCCCTTTTTTTCTTTTTTAATCACACATTTTTCCTTCCAAGATTTACCTGCCAACACATCACTGCTTAATTCTTTGTGTTTTTTGTTGCTTTATTGGATATCTGCACTAGTGGTTTCTTAAAGATTATTTATTTATTTATTTATTTGACAGAGGGATAGACAGAAGAGCACAAGCAGAGGGAGTGGCAGAGGGAGAGGGAGAAGCAGGCTCTGCACTGAGCAGGGAGCCTGATGCGGGACTCGATTCCAGGAACCTGGATCATGACCTGAGCCGAAGGCAGACGCTCAACCATCTGAGCCACCCAGGCACCCTGCACTAGTGGTTTCTTGATAAAATAGAACTCAGAAATCCAGAAAGTTCTAAGAAGAAAGAATTAAAAATATCAGTATGAGAGTAAGCGTCTTGTATATAGAGGTGATGAATTTCTCAATTAAGGGACAGTCTATTTTAGGGAAAGCTAAAAATGAGAATAATTCATTTGGAAAATGCATCTTGGTTTTATACTAAATTTAAGCAAAGCTTTGAATGACCCGGATTTATCGGACTCTTTATTTATCCATCTTTTTTCCACATTACTTGCAGTAATGATATTCAAAGTGGAGGGTGTTCATCCTAGTGTGCGTACAAGGTGAGTCATTGGTGTGCAGAAGGCAAATATGAGAATGTCTTTTCATATTTTTATCTTTCATCTCATCCTTTAAATTTTTGTATCTTCTCTATACTGAATACCAGAGAGTACTGCATCTTTGTTCAATAGATTAAAAAACCTAAATATCATGAAAACCATTTCACTTGGGTAACCTTCAGAATGAAGGGGCAGTTGTAGAATATTAATATATTTGGTGAAATTGTTTAAACACCATCAGAGGTTTTGTGTCTATGCAGGAAGAATATTTTTTTGACTTCAAAAAGCTGTCAGTGGAACTCCGATAATGACACTTACTGTCAAACTTATCATGCCTCAATTATGTTAACACCTTCTTTTGAAGTTTTCTTTTTAACATGAAAAACACAATTTATTATAAAAGGTCTCTGCATAAGCTGAAAGTATTCAAAGGCCTCCAATAGGCTGCTCTTAAAAGAACTGTAGGCAGAAAAAACTTTATATTCATACTGTGAGCAACTTAGTTTCACTTGCTGTGAGAATAATAAATCATAAGAAAAAGTGCAACTTGAAGGATGTGAGGCCTTCATAAAAAAAAATTTATAACATCTGAACCAGTCTTTTTGAGGATCCCTAAAAATCCCTTCCAAATCTCCAGTCAGACGATCCTCCTGGCTTCTCAGACATGGTGTTGCCACGTTTTACTAATCCAATTGTAACTTCTCTGTTTCATGCATTATTCCCAGTCCTTGCTTTTCTAACTTTCTATTGCTGCACACCATTTGTTCTTTTCTCGTTCTCCAAGACATCTACCACATGTGGGTAAAGGAAGACTCTCATCATTGCTGTATTTTAAAATTTCTTTCTCTTCCAAATCTTAATGCCCAAGAGGCAGAGACTACTGGTTATACTTAGATCTAACCATTTTCTATGAATTATACTTATCTATATCTATTAATGCCTGTGAGCCATGGATGTTCACCAATCAATGCTGCTCACTTCATGTACCTATTTGCTGTAGAGTGAATCTGTGTGTGGGGGGGTATTGCTAACCGTTTCTCAAAGTAGGCATGTTGCACAAGAAGATTATATGCACTTGCTTTCTTATCTTTCCCTTCTTTTCACCTCCATTTATGTTCTTCCTGCTCTTTAATCTTCTTTGGACCACATTTATCATGAATACTTCTTCTCTATGAATCCTGTTTTCAATTTCACTGGCAACTGAAATCTGCATTCTCTCCTTTGTTATATGATTTAAGAGGAATGTAGATATATTAAATATAAGAAGATATTCCTCAAGCAAAGAATACTATACCCTTTATAATATTCTGAGTTTAGGGGCATCTGGGTGGCTCAGGTCATGATCCCAGGTTCCTGGGATTGAGCCCCACATTGGACTCCCTGCTCAGCGAGAAGCCTGCTTCTCCCTCTCTCCCTTTGTTGCTCCCCCTGCTTGTGCGCTCTTTCTCTGTCAAATAAATAAATAAAATCTTTAAATATATATATACTCTGAGTTTAGAGAACAAATGTTGACACAAAACTGTATTATCATATATATCTGTAATTGTGCTACAGATTATACAAATATATTTTTGGCCTCCTGGTCCAATGCTTTGTGGTATTCTCATTTATGTTGGGCATAAGGGAACTTATGCTACTAAAATGTATCATACTTCATAAATCTCTCCCCTGCCAGATCTTGCATCATATCCACCATGTGGTAAAAGGGGTTTTGCATTTTTCAAAATAATTAAATTCTCTGACATTCCAATAAGCAAGCATTCATAAACTATTTTCCTGTTAAAATATCCATTCTTCCTGTTGGTTAACTCCATTAACTTCCTGTAATTGAGGACTTCTGTTTTCTGTATGTTTGATTCAGGTGTTACTCTCACAGAACAGAAATGACAAATTCTTAGCATAATCTTTCCTCTAGTATCTATTGTAGATATAATTAATCATGATACTCTTTTATACTAGCAAATATAGGTCTACAATATAATCTTGCTGGAGCCACTATTCATTTATCAGAATGGCATGTAAATTAAAATTTATTTGACATCTTTGTCATAGACACTATATTTTCCACAAATGCATCTCCTAAAATATATATTTACTAAAAGTATAAGTAGTATTTTCATTTATGGGTAAGTGCAACTTACTTACCATATTAAGAATTTTATTCATTATAGCTTTTAAAAATATGTTTTATATTCTAGGTTTGTAAATAAATTGAAAAGAGAAAACAACAGTACATGTTCTTTCTCTATTTCTCATAGTCTTTGCTACATGTTATATCAGACTAATCTGAGGAGATGGGAGTTTAAAAAAATTTTTTTTTTAATTTCCAACAATTAGAGACTGGGAGTGGGCCACCAGATCCAATTTTCCTTTATATTCATTTGCACACAAACAGGGAAAAAAAAAAAAAGTATTTGCATCTCTTCTCAGTGTTGTCTTTTCCTATTTGTCTTCCTTCTTCCACATATTTATTTAAAAAAAACTTCAAAACATAATTTGACCATCAGAAATGAGTATATGGTGACAAATGCTAACAATGAGTCAATTCTTTTTTCCAGAGTAGGCGTATTTGCTTTAGGTTATACAGCTAAGACACTTAAAGTACAGGAACATCTGATGGAAAAGGGCTACTGCTGTGTCATCTGGGACATGCTTTTATTTCAGCTTCCAGGATAAATTATAAGTTAGAGGAGAATAGAGAAATTCTTTAACTTCTGGTTTTCCCTTTTAGTGAGAGCAATCATGGAGAAAATTATGATCATTATCTAGGATATTCATTTAGATAACACAACTGCAAGAAGCAGCTCGTTGGCACATATTTTGCCTGAGAAAGAAAGGTTCCAGTAGTACCTACCATGTGACACTTTATGGTCTTCTCAAAGAAAAACATAGACAATCAAAAAAGATTTTCACAAGAAATTAAAGCAACCAGGTCAGACTGTCCAAAGGACTTGAGAGTATTTCTGAGACTTGAAGTGTGCTTGGAACTTTCTCCTTCAGGTTCTCCAAAATAGGGGCACAGGAAAGACTTTATTATGAATAAGTCACCCAATTACCATGATTATGGGTATGAACAATCCAAAAGCACAATTTGTTTCCATCCTGTAGGGTTTTATGCTCTTGATTTTTTCCCCAACTTATTAATGCTCGGTGGCATTGGTAACTCAGAAGGCATGCACTAATGCTTCTGTCTTTGTGAGACCAATCTTGGAGACCAGCATCCTGAAAATATTCTTCTAGCTGGAAGTTGTTGGTGGTCTGTATCAGCTATGTATTGCTATGTAACAAATAACTCCAGAGTGTAGTGGCTTAAAATACAAAGACTTACTTTTTCTTATAATTCTGTGGGTTAGGACATTGGGTAGGGCTCATAATGGCACTTGCTATTCCCCACCTGGTGTTAGCTGAGATCACTTACTCAGATACACTCAGACAGAAGCTGAGCAGGGCTGAAAACTCCCATAGCCAGTTTGTACTTCCTACATTCCACACGTTCATTAGGTATGTCGTCTATATTTTTTACCTTCCATGTTGCTGCAGCGGTATAACCTTTCTCTACCCTCAAAAAGCCATTTACTCACTGTATTTCAAGACCCACTAATAATCTCTGCACTTTTCCTGGGGCTTCCAATCACCCCCTTGTTATAGAGCCATTAGCACCTATGTTAGGATTTTTGTTATGGTGACAACCTATTTCTTGTACCAATTTTTTTTTTTAAAGATTTTATTTATTTATTTGAGAGAGAGAGAATGAGAGACAGAGAGCACGAGAGGGAAGCGGGTCAGAGGGAGAAGCAGACCCCCCGCTGAGCAGGGAGCCCGATGCGGGACTCGATCCCGGGACTCCAGGATCATGACCCGAGCCGAAGGCAGTCGCTTAACCAACTGAGCCACCCAGGCACCCCACTTGTACCAATTTTTTGTTTTATTTTTAGTTATCTCATCCTGGGTAAATAAAGAATCTAGATCCCTAGTGGCTTTAAAGAGCAAAACAAGATTATTTATTATATACCTTTGGGAAGGAACTCAGGGAGGGCTCATGTCGTTCTTGAGCCCCACTGGACAGTGGGTGGAGGCACTTCATCAGCTGCATTTTGATGGTAGTTGCATGAAAATGGAGGATCCAACAAGGCATTATTCACATATCTGGTGCCTCAGTGCTTTTCCAGGTGGGCTCTCCATCTCTCTACCCCCTGTCTCATCATTTAACAGCCTCGCTCAAGCTTCTTTCCATCATGGCAGCCTACTTCACCAAACAGTACAGAAACAGAAGCTGCCAAGCCACTTAAAAGCTCGGCACATTATCAAAGCTGGTCACAATTCCAGGCCATGGTCAAAGGGAAGGAAGCAGACTTCACATCTTGATGAGAAGAAAGGCAGACATGTGTGTACAGGGGAGGGAGACATCGTCCTAGCCATAGCCAGAATCTGTCTACCACATGATCTAATCTGTACTGTAAATTCCATGTAAAGGCTCTAATTTCACCACTTTTCAGCGGAGTGACTAAATCCTTGTCAATATACCCTATTTTTAGAATCAAAGGACTTCCCAATATAGCACATTTTCTAGCATCTAAATATTACCATAGGTCTGAGCAGTTTATGTGCAGAATTATACTTGCATTAAATATATATTTAATTCCATCAAAGTGTATTACTTGGAAGACTAGAATCCTCTTTTAGAATCCCATTTCTTACAAAAGACTTTGGCTCATATGCTTCTGAGTTACTCCACTTTAAAGCCACACTTTTCTAGTGTCAGTGACAGCTCTCAACTCTATGTCAGAAATCCTTTTACTCACCCATTGGTCTCCAGCTCAAATTCTTAAAGTGTTGCCACTCTTCTTTCAGTATTACAAAGTAACATTAATACTAGACTCTACTGAAGCTTAAGGGTAAAATACCAGATGAAGAATTTGGCAATTAAATTCCAATCTTACTGAAACTACAAATAAGCCTGTTATTTACGGCCACAGATTCCTTGCCAGTCATGTCCCACTCTTAAGTTCTAACCTCACACATTGTCAGTGAACATAACTTTCTCTTTGCAGAGACCTTGCTTTTTCTTTCTTCTCAGGTTTCCCACCTATAATGACTCTGCATACTTAAGTCCTGCTAGTCTTTTTTAATACATCAATTTGTTCTTCTTTTCTCATCTTCTCTCATCTATCAAGGGTCTCCTACATTTTTCAAAGGAAAAAGTCCATCAGTAAATTTTCTAAAATAAGAATCACTTATCTCAGAGGTAAATTATTACTTTTCCATAGTGGCTGCTTTTAATATTTGTTTTAAATGGCAAAATTGCCCTTCCCTATAAAGATATACATGTATGGGGAAGATATGGATTAAAGGTATATGCTTTTAGAAGGGTTAGAAGTGATTCTTAAGTTGGGATGAGGTAGAAAGGGGTATATTAAAATCACTTTGGGTATTCTCAAACTGTATCTAGCATTACCCTTAGCTATGGAGGTTTGGAGTGGGAGCAGGATGTAGGTCCGTATTAACCACAGCTTAAGGAATGCTGTGGGAGTGAAACTGTTAGCACTGGATTATTTTTTTTTAAAGATTTTATTTATTTATTTGAGACAGAGAGAATGAGAGAGAGAGAGCACATGAGAGGGGGAAGGGTCAGAGGGAGAAGCAGACCCCCGCTGAGCAGGGAGCCCGATGCGGGACTCGATCCCGGGACTCCAGGATCATGACCTGAGCCGAAGGCAGTAGCCTAACCAACTGAGCCACCCAGGCGCCCCAGCACTGGATTATTGTTGGGTGTTGTCTCTTCTGAGTCCAGTATGTCTGGGTGGAAAAGTTTGATTTCAGAATTCACTAAATATTAATTTGTATATAATTCAAAAGTCAGAAGTATGATTTAATTTTCATTAATTATAATATTTATTAATAATAAGCCTTGTAGCACTCCTCTTTTACAAATAAATTCTGTTAGTGTAATTCAGGACATACGAATGGGCCAGTGTATATATCTTTGAAGGATGAACTAAGATTTGAACCTAGGTCTCTCTGATTTCAAAGTATACATTCTTTCTGCAACAGCTAGCTGGTCTGCTTAAAATATGTGCTCCTGTTCACTGCTCCCAGTTACGAACTAGGGTAGAGGGTTGAGGAGCTCTCTTTTCAGTTTCTAGGATCAGGAAGCTCCCTCTTCAAGGGGCTAGTAGTCTGCTCCTGGACAGTAGTTTGCAGGGGAGGTTGATGAAGACAGAATTAAGAAGAGAACATGTAATGTCAAGTCTACTATGGCAAGTTTCGCCTGCTTCCATGGAAATGGGGAAGTTGCCAGAGAATAGAGGGGTCAGAAAAACTTCTGATTTGAAATCCTGTCTTACATCTAAGATGAGAAATAAAACATTAGTTTTGCAATAGGATGTATTCCCATGAGCAGCTATCATCTAGACCACAAAGCTCCCTCTCTCCTTTCTTCCTTTTTTAAAAGTTTCATTGAGATATAATGCTGTTGAGATATTCACCACATTGTGCAGCCATCACCACAACTATTTTTTTCTTTTTATCTCCCTTAAAAAAACCTATCCCCTGGGTGCCAATTCCATTTCCCTCCCCAACCCCTCCTCTCATTCTGAAGCAACTAATAATGTATTCTCTTTATGTATTTGCCCATTCTAGATATTTTATGCAAATTGAATCATATGTGATAGCTTCTTTCACTTAGCAGTGTTTTTGCTGTTTATATACATTGTAGCATAATAAGTATTTCACTCCTTTTTATTGCTAAGTAATATTCCATTGTATGAAAATACATCATTTTGTTTATGTATTCACCAGTTAATGGAAATCTGGATTTCCAGATTTTGCCTATTATGAACAATGCTCCTGTGAACAATCATTTGCAAGATTTTTAAAAAGATTTTTATTTATTTTAGAGAAAGAACACATGAGAGAGAGCAGGGGGAGGGGCAGAGGGAGAGAGTCTTAAGCATATTCCTTCCTGAGCCTAGAGCCTGATGTGGGGCTCAATCGCAGACCCCTGAGACCATGACCTGAGCCAAAATCAAGAGTTGGATGCTTAGCCAACTGAGCCACCCAGGTGACCCTCATTTACAAGATTTTATATGAACATATGTTTCCTATTCTCTTGGGTGATTACCTAGGAGTGGAACTGCTGGGTCCACATTTTTGGCCGTTATGAACAATGTTGCTACAAGCATTCCTGTGTAAGCATTTATATGGACATGTTTTCTTTTCTGGGGGGGGGGGGGTATGTACCCAACAGTGTGATTGCTGAGTCAAATGGGTAACTCTATATTGAACTTTTTGAAGAACTGCCAAACTGTTTTCCATAGCAGCTGTACCAACTTACATTCCCACCAGCAACGTATGAGATTCCAATTTCCCCACATCTTTGCCAGTACTTGTAACTGTCCATCTTTTTGCTTATATCCATCCTAGTGTGTGTTAATTGATGCATTTTAGATTAAAATTTTAAAAGTGTGTTTTTTTCTGTCAAAAAATGAATGAGATCGTTGCCAGTGTGGTTAGATTAACTTGTGTAACAACTGCCAAAATAACAGGCTTAACAAAATAAAGGTTTATTTCTTATGCATATCTGAGTACGATGTGGGTAGCAGAATGTCAGGGTGAGCAGGAAATGAGGCTGTAGTCACCCAAGAGAGCTCCTTCCTATGACTGGTTATGCCATCCTTTCTGCAGAGAAAGGCATATAGCCAGCATGGAGGGCTATTTGGGAAGCATTAGGCAATAGCCTATAAATGGCATGTATCGCCTACCCAACATTTCATTTCTCAGAATTCAGTCATCTGTCTCACCTCCCTTCAGGGAAGACTGGGACATATCATCTTGTTGGGTGCCACCACACTCATGTTATAAATAAGGACTGAACAATTTTCCCTAAACATGTTCTTGCTAATAGAAACTTTGGTTTCTAATATCGACTGATAGAAATTCATTGTGTGAACTTGGGAAGGTTGTTAAACATTTTTGCTGATAATTCTTCATCCTTAAGTTAGCTCCGGTATCCACATGATTTACAACCCCAATTTTTTATTGCCTTTTGGTGTAAAAGAAACTTGAACATCCACATCATTGTTTTTTTAAAATTTTATTTATTTGACAGAGAGAGACACAGAGAGAGAGGGAACACAAGCAGGGGGAGTGGGAGAGGGAGAAGCAGGCTTCCTGCGGAGCAGGGAGCCTGATGTGGGGCTCGATCCCAGGACCCTGGGACCATGACCTGAGCCGAAGGTAGACACTTAACGACTGAGCCACCCAGGCGCCCCGAACATCCACATCATTGTAACGGAATTTAATGGTCTCTGGAATTATTAAAGAATCTATTTCACATGTTTTAAAAAAACAAAATCATCTGTGATATGTTTGTTTGTAAAGCTCCCTAAATCTGGTGTTTAAACTATTATTATAATAGAAAGTAAGATTATGTGCTCACATTTAAAGTTTATTAGGTTATTTTGTACCGAACTGCTGTTTGCAATACAGATTGTAGCCTGTGTCCATAAATATATTTACCAAGCTTTTAAACTGGTCTTATTGGCTCCATAAATACTGAAATCTTCCTTGGCATTATAATATCCTGTGGTGTAAATCTTGTATATTCAAATTTCATATGCATATATATTGTATGGATCATAATATTATTACCAGAACTCTAGGCAGTAACTGTTGGACATAAATTTCATTCTTTATATAAAGATTCAGATTTTAATTCTTTAAATTTAAGAAGCTTTTTATCTGCAGATAGAAAAATTAAATTCTGGTTTTATATTCATATACCAAACATAGTCTCAGAAGTGTTGCATCTTTGTTCTTTAAAGACATTTTTTCATATTTATATTTCTGCTAAAGTGGCGAGCACTTGTTAATCCATCCTTTTGATTTCTACTTTCATTTCTTTATTTAAACTATTAGCTTTGCCTGTTGTTATTTTTCTTTTACCCTTCCTTTTTACCTTGTCTTCTCAATTCCACTTTTCCATGTTAGCTTATACTCTCAGAACTTCCCAGATAGCAAAATAGTGATCCATATAAATGTTGATAAATCATGTAGAAAATGCGGACATATGACTAAAGACCAAAAACTAAAAAGTAATGTTGAATTACTCTATAAACACAACTTGCTCCTGAATTATATATGATTTAGTATAAAAAAATACAGAAGGTAATACTGAACTGAAAGATGGTTTATTGTAAAGTTTATTGGACACAAAGTACTAAGCATTATTGTCTATAGTTCTGCAGCTTCTACCATAGGTCTCCCATTCATCCCCTACAAGACAAAGGAGAGCTATATGGAAATTCTGTTGTGACTTAATTAATTGTCTATGTGTATTGATAATATAATTTGCAACATTTTAATTGCTCTAGAGAGTTAAGCAACGTGAGGCAAACCTGAACCTCTAATGTCATTCATAAGACAATTCTGCTTGTCTTTTTGTTAACTCATGCCCTGATAGTTTGTAATAATAGAATATGGCTTCATATTTTTTCATTTATGATGATGGATATTCAGTAAAACCTGGGAGGCTAAGACTTATGCCTTTGAATACTGGGCATTTTGGGGGGTATTATTTCTTCAGTGATTCTTTCTCATAGATTTCCTATATCCTGTCTTTTATCATTTCTATTAATAGGATGTTTACTCCACAATTTAGATTCATAATTTTTTTATTTTTTATTTTTTTCTTATATTCTGTCTTTGTCTCATACTTTTCAAGAGCCTACCTTAGTTTCATGTTACAACTTTTAAAACTGACAGGACTACTTTTCTTAACTTTTATCTTGAAATAATTATAAATTCACAGAACTTGCAATGGTAGTACAGAGAGGTACCATTCGCCCTGCTTCTCCTAAGGGTCACACTTTCCCCATTAAAGCATAAACTCAAAGCCAGGAATTTAGCATCAATACAATGTGTGCACATTGTTTCATCACTTGTGTAGATCTGTGTAACTGCCACCACAATCAGGATACAGACGTACTCTACCACCACAAAGGTACCTCCCGTGCTACCATTTAGAGCTACCCTTATCCCCCCCACACACTCTTGCCCTACCACCCACCATTTCTTTGCCTGGAAGCCATTAATCTGTTTTCCATTTGTATAATTTTGTTATTTTGAGAATGTTACATAAATGGAATCATAGCGTATGTGACCCTTTGAGATTGGCATTATTTTTACTCAGAAAGGCAACCATCTAAGTTGTTGAGTGTATCAATAGTTAATTCCTTTTTATCACTGAACAGTATTCCATGGTATGGGAGCACCACAGTTTGTGTAATCATTCTCCTATTAAAAGACATTTTAATTGTTTCCAGTCTTTGCTATTATAAATAAAGCTGCTGGAATAATCTTATACAGGTTTTTGTGGGAACAAAAGTTTTCATTTCTCTGGGATATTCCAGGAGTGAAATTGCTGGGTCATATAGTAAGACTATGTTTAGCTTCTTCAGAGACTATAAAACTGTTTTCTAGAGTGGCTGTACCATTTTACATTCTGGTCAGCAACATATGGTGGATTCCATTTCTTTGCATATTTTCCAGCATTTGATACATATTTTTTAAAATTTTATTTGTTCTCATTTTGTGAAGTAATAGCTTCTAATGGTCTTAATTGTTCCTGATCTTATGGGGAAAGCATTCAGTCTTTTACCATTAAGCTTAGCAATATTCTTCCGGACATGCCTTCCCAGGCAAGGAAACAAAAGCAAAAATAGGGGCGCCTGGGTGGCTCAGTTGTTGAGCGTCTGCCTTCAGCTCAGGTCATGATCCCAGGGTCTTGGGATCGAGACCCGCATCAGGCTCCCTGCTCCACGGAAAGCCTGCTTCTCCCTCTCCCACTCTCCCTGCTTGTGTTCCCTCTCTCGCTGTGTCTCTCTCTGTCAAATAAATAAATAAAATCTTAAAAAAAAAAAAAAGCAAAAATAACAATTGGAAATACATCAAAATAAAAAGCTTTTGCACAGCAAAGGAAATTACCAGCAAAACCAAAAGGTGAACTACTTAATGGGAGACGATATTTGCAAATGATATATCTGACAAGAGGTTAATATCCAAAATATCTGAAGAACTCACACAACTGAACACCAAGACACCAAATAATCCAATTAAAAAGTGGGCAGAGGACCTGAATAGACAATTTTTTTTCCAAAAAAGACTTATAGATGACCAACAAACACATGGAAAGATGCTCAACATAACTAATCATCAGGGAAATGCATATCAAAACCACAATGAAATATTACCTCACACCAGTCAGAATGGTTAGTAAAGACAAGAAATAACAAGTGTAGAGAAAAGAGCCCTCGTGCACTACTGGTGGGAATATAAATTGGTGGAAACTGTGGAAAACAGTATATTTTCCTCAAAAAACTGAAAGTAGAAATATCATACAATCCAGTAATCCCACTATGGGTATTTACTCAAGGAAAACAAAAACACTAATTTGAAGAAATATATGCACCCTTATGTTTATTGCAGTATTATTTACAATAGCCAAGATATGGAAGCAACCTAAGTTTCCATTCATAGATGAATGAATAAAGAAGATACGGTACACACATACACACACACAATGGAGTATTACTCAGCCATAGAAAAGAATAAAATTTTGCCATTCACAACAACATAGATGAACCTAAAGGGTATTATATGCTAAGTGAAATAAGTTCCACAGAGAAAGACAAATACATATAATTTCACTTATATGTGGAATCTAAAGAAAAAAAAAAAACGAACACAGAAACAAACAACAGCAACAACAACAAAAAGAGAAACAGACTCAGAGAAAAAACTAGTGGTTGCCATAGGGGAAAGGGGAAGGGAATAGGTAAAATAGGTGAAGGGAATTAAAAGATACTAACTCCTAGTTTAAAGTAAATAAGTCATAGGGATGAAAAGTACAGACAGCATAGGGAATAAAACCAATAATCCTAACATTGTAGTAACTCTGTGTGGTGACAGATGGTAACTACACTTATTATAGTGAGGATTTTGCAATTTATAATTGTCAAATCAATATGTAATACACATGAAACACATATCAACTATACTGTAATTTAAAAAGTTGTTGTCGGGAGCCTGGGTGGCTCAGTTGGTTAAGCGACTGCCTTCGGCCCAGGTCATGATCCTGGAGTCCCGGGATCGAGTCCCACATCGGGCTCCCTGCTCGGCAGGGGGTCTGCTTCTCCTTCTGCCCTCTTCCCTCTTGTGCTCTCTGTCTCTCATTCTCTCCCTCTCAAATAAATAAATAAAATATTAAAAAAAAAAAACTTGTCAGTATTTTGTAAATACTCTTTATCAAATTATGAAACTTTTCCTCTATTCTTATTTTTATCAGTCTTTTTATCCTGAAGGTGTGTTGAATTTCATGAAATGATTTTTTCTGCACCAACTGATACATTCATGAGATTTTTCTTCTTTAGCTTGTTAATATGGTGGGTTACACTGATTGATTTTTGAATAAACTCTCAGCCTTGATACCTGAAATAAATTCATTTGATCATGATGTATAATGCTTTGTATGTATTTCTGAATTCTACTTGCTAATGTTTGTTAATAATTCCTTCCTTTCGGGGTGCCTGGATGGCTTAGTTGGTTAAGCATCCGCCTTTGGCTCAGGTCATGATCCCAGGGTCCTGGGATCAAGCCCTACTTTGGGCTCCCTGAGTTGGGAGACTGCTGCTCTCTCTGCCACTCCCCCTGTTTGTGCTCTCTCTCCTTCTCTGTCAAATAATTAAATAAATAAAATCTTTAAAAAAATAATTCATTTCTCTCTTCCTTTCTTGTATTTGTCTGGTTTTGGTATAAAAGTAATTCTAGCTTCATAAATTCATTTGGGAAGTATTTACTCCTCTTCTAGTTCCTGGAAGAGATTATGTAGGATTGGTGTCATTGTTCCTTGTCTGTTTCATAGAATTTTTCATTGAAATCATCTAGGCCTGGAGATATATTCTTTGGGAAAATCTTTAACTATGAAGTCAATTTCCTTAATAGTTATTAGGGCATTCAAATTAATTATTTTATTTGGGATGAACTGTGGTATTTGTACTTTTGGGGGAATTGGTTCATATTATTTAAGCTATGAAATTTAAGTATATAGAATTGCATGTATTATTCCCTTATTATCTTTTTCTATCTGCAGGGCCTGAAATAACATCTCCTCTTTTATGCCTAGTCTTAGTTATTTGTGTTTTTTTTTTTCTCTTGTTCATCTTGTAAGAGACTTGCCAATTTTACTGATATTTTTAAAGAACTAGATTCTTCATTGCTTTTCTCTCTTTCTGTTTTAATTATCCTTGATTTCTGATCATGTCTTTATTATTTTCTTTTTTCTGACTGTTTTCCATTAATTTTCTTATCCCACACCCTCAGTTCTTTGATTTGGGGACTTAGATTATTGATTTGATACTTTCCCTATTTTCTGATACAAGCATGAATTGCTATGTATTTCCTTATAAGCACTACTTTGGATTATCCCATAAAGATTTTTTTTTCATTTTTATTTTCATTCAGGTCATCATACTTTTTTTCTTTTTTAATTTCCCTTAAGACTTCTCTTTGACCCATTATTTAGAAGTGTGATGTTTAGTTTGGGCATGTTCCTGTTACCTTTTACAGTTTTGGCTTTACAATATATTGCAACTCTGTTAATGGGTGCATCCAAATGGAGGATTGCTGTATCTTCTTGGAGACAGAACCTTTTATCATTATGTAATGTTCTCCTGTCTCTGGTAATTTTCTCTGATCTCAGGTCTACTTGAACTGATATTAACAGAGCTATAGTTGCTTCTCTTTGGTTAAATGTTTGATGGTTTACTTTTTCTTTACCTTTAACCTATATATACCATTGTATTAAATTGTTGCCAACATACAGTTGGGTCATTTTTTTTCCCCACTCTGCCCATGTATTTTCATTAGCCCTTTGAGACCATTTATATTAAATGTAATTATTGGTATATTAAGGTTTAAATCTGTTTTCTGTTCACTCTGATTTTTCTTTTTCTGTTTTCTTTTTCCTGACTTCTGGTTGCTTACTTAAACATTAAAAATAATTCCATGTTGGTATATCTATGGTTCTTTTTAGTGTATCACTTTGTTCAGCTTTATAATGGTTGTTCTAGATATTGTATCATATATTCACAACTTAATAAGTCTTATGGTGTTGACATTTTACCCACTAAAGTAAAGCATGGAAAACTTCTTTCCTTTTATGTACCTTTCCCTTTCCCTATATATAATGTAGTTTCTTAAGTATTACTCTCTACATACTATGAAAACATTTCAAAGTGTTATAATTTTTGTTTCAAATATTAAATATAACTTAGAAAACTCAAGAGGAGCAGGAAAATGTACTGCATATGCCCTTTTATTTTTTTCTTTCTGTATTATCTTTTTGATGTTCCAAGATTTCTTATCATTTAATTTTATTTAGAAAACCTCCTTTATTATTCTTTTAGGATAGATTTCTTGGCAAAAAATTATCATAGTTTTCCTTCATCTGAGAATGGTTTGATTTCCTTTCACTCCTGAAGATGTTTTCAGTAAGTATAGTGTTCTCAGTTGATGGTTCTTCATGTTTAGCTCTTGAAAAATATTGTGGTGCTTCCTTCTGGCCATCATGGTTTCTGATGAGAAATCTACTGCCATTGGAATGGTTTTTCTTTGTCAGGTAAAGCATAATTTCTCTGTCTTCTTTCAAGAGTTTTTTTCCTTTGTCAGTTTGCAGAAACTTCACTATAAAATGCTTTGGCCTGGAATTCTTTGGGCTTATTCTGCATGTGGCTTACTCAGCTTCTTGCTGAGTTTGGGAAGTTTGAACTCATTATTTCCTTAAATATTTTTCAGCCTCATTCATTTTATCTTCTCCTTCTGGGGTTCCAACAATGCAAATCTTTTGTTATAGTCCCACAGGTTCTTGCAGTGTTCTTTTGTTTTTGTTTTTTTGTTCCTTTTGGCCTAATTGATCTCTGTTGTTTAGATTGGTAATTTCTATTGTTCTCTTTCAAAGGTCACAGATTCTTTCTTCTTCCCTCTCCATCATATTGTGTTAGCCCATTTACCCTTTTTTTAAAAAAATATTTGATTATTATATTTTTTTTCTAAATTTCATTTGGTTGCTCTTTAATATTTGACATTTTACTCTTTAATTTCTGATATTTTACCTCCTTGTTGAGACTTCCTATTTTTCTCCATTTGTCCATTTGTGTTTATAAATGCTCCCTGAAGTATTTTCATTATGGTTGCTTTAAAAATTGTATCAGATAATTTTTTTTTCACCTAAGACAGGGAATACTTTATTCAAACCCATCAGAGGAATGGACACCTTGGGTCTCTAATGAAGCACTGTGTTTTAAAGCATACGTCAATAACTGTATATGTTACTACACATTGCTACATACAAATTAACTATCAGGACAATTTTCAATGTTCAAAACAGAATAAGCTTCTCTGTAAAAGCAGCACCTTTGTGACATTTTTAACTTTAGTATTCCTCTTCTTCTTCTTCACCTTCTCCTTCAACAGAATCTACACCAACCTCCTCATAGTCCTTCTCAAGGGCAGCCATGTCCTCATAGGTCTCAGAAAACTCCCCTTCCTTCATGTCCTCACCCACATACCAGTGAACAAAGGCACAAATGGCATACATCAAGTCAAACTTGTGGTCCAGGTGAGCCCAGGCCTCAGCAATGGCTGTGCTGTTGCTCAGCATGAACACAGCTTGCTATACTTTGGCCAGGTCTCCACCAGGTACCATAGTGGGGAGCTAGTAATTAATGCCCACATTTTTAGCCAGTGGGGCACCAGTCCACAAACTGGATGGTATGCTTGGTCTTGATGGTAACAATGGCATCACTGACATCTTTGGGAACCATGTCGCTGCAGTACAACAGGCAGAAAACAGGGCATTTATCATGGCAAGGGTCACATTTCACCATCTGGTTGGCTGGCTCAAAGCATGCATTGGTGATTTCTGCTACAGAAAGCTGTTCATGGCAGGCTTTCTCAGCAGAGGTGACAGGGGGATATGTGGCCAGAGGGAAGTGGATGTAGGGATAGGACACCAAGTTGGTCTGGTAACATTCAGGG
This sequence comes from Mirounga leonina, assembly GCF_011800145.1. NCBI lineage: Eukaryota > Metazoa > Chordata > Mammalia > Carnivora > Phocidae > Mirounga > Mirounga leonina. The sequence continues at coordinate 12,172,612 of NW_023270453.1, forward strand.
CTCCATCAAATCTGAGGGAAGCAGTGATAGAGGACACAATTTGACCTAACAAGCTCTTTAGGTTAGTGTAGGTTGGGTGTTCAATATCGAGGTTTCTAGGACAGATGTCATAGATGGCCTCATTGTATACCATGAAGACACAATCAGAGTTCCCCAAAAGTGGTGTGGGTAGTGAAGATGGAGTTGTAGAGCTCAACTGCAGCTGTGGGAACCTGGGGGGCTGGGTAAATGCAGAACTCCAGCTTGGACTTCTTGCCATAATTGACAGAGAGACATTCCATCAGAAGCAAGGTGTACCTGGGACCACTTTCCCCTCCAAAGCTGCAGAAAACCAAGAAGCCCTGAAGACCTGTGCACTGGTCGGCCAGTTTCCAAATTCAGTCCAAGACAAGGTCAACGATCTTCTTGTCAACAGTGTGGTGCCCTCGGGCATAGTTATTGGCAGTATCTTCCTTGCCTGTGATGAGCTGCTCAGGGTAGAAGAGCTGGTGGTAGGTGCCAATGTGAACTTTATCAATGACTCTGGGTTCCAAGTCTACAAACTCTGCCTTGGGCGCAACCTTGCCAGCACCCATCTCACTGAAGATGGTGTTGAAGAAGTCATCTCTTTCCCCAATGGTCTTGTCACTTGGCTTCTGACCATTGGGCTGGATGCTGTGTTCTAGGCAATAAGAGCTCTCAGCAGGCATTGGGGACACCAGCCTGGTCAACATGGATGGAAATGCATTCATGCATAGTTGCTGCCAAGCAGAGGGAGGAGAGGACGGGGAGAGATTATTGCTTCTTTCACTGTTACTCTTAGATGGTCAATGTAAGAAAACCTTTAAAAACCATGTCAGAGAATTCTAATATCTATGTCATCTTGGTGTTGAAATCTGTTTGTGGATTTTTCTCACTCAATTTTAAGTCTCCTTTCTTCTTTGCCTTACTCCTGCTGAGGGGGGGTGGTGAAAATCCTGACTCCAGTAGGAGTCACATCTTCTGTCACATCACCCCAGCAGGGAGGGAAAGGCTACCACATTGCCCCTGAATGGGGGGTAGAGATCCAGTCTCCTGTGTGATCTACACTGACACTATGGAGCTTGGGAGTATTTTGTTATAGCCTGCCAAGGGTAGAAGTCTAGGCTCCACATGACCTTGGCTAGAAGGAGTAGGAAGAGGACTACAGTTTTCCTTTGGTGTTTGTCTGGAGTAGGGCAGTTATTGTCTAAAAGTATTCTTTTGTTAGGCTCCCTCTTTCCTATCTTTTGGCTAGAAAGAAAACACTTTTTCCAGGCATTTTTTTTTCCCTGCACCTGTTGACATTTCCCAGTTGCCAGCTTCTCTAGAACCTGTATGGATGTATAAGACAAAAAACAGAACAAAACAAAATCCAAAAACCCAAGACTATCATCACTGTGTTGTTCCTTGGGTTCCAAGGTCCCTAGTCAGTCTACCTTCTTTATCAAATACCTTTCAGAGTCTTCTTTCATTTGTTTAATATATAATGTTTAGTCATTCTTAGCAGGAAGAAGAAGGAAAAAGTTTATATAGTGCATCTTCCTGGAACCAGAATATTCAAGTATTCTATTTATAATTACAAAGAGTTCATTCTTGTTCTGATTGTTTCCTTTTGTTTTCCAGAACATCTTATTTCATATCTTGTCTCTCTAATGACCGTAATTATAGTTGACTTTTTTTAAGTTGTCCTTTCTTCAGACAATTTTCTATATTTATTCTAGTTTTTTTAAATTCTTCTCCCTTTTCTGTTTTTCCATACTAAAAATTCCAGGAATCTTTTTATTATTTTGGTAATTTATTTTCATATTATATCATAGGCATTTTCCATGTCACTACACATCTTTTATAATTTAATATTAATTCCTCTACTTGTTCATTTCTCATTCCCATGACTATTTTAGAATCTATAGCATTCTTCATTTCATATTTTTAGACTTAATTTTTTAGAGTAGTTTTAGGTTCATAACAAACTTGTGATCAAGGTACTGAGATTGTCCATATACCCTTCTGCTACACCTGAATAGCCTCCCCCATTACAGCATTATTCACCAACGTGATGCATTTGTTACTAAGGATGAACTTACATTGACTTATCATAATCACCAAAGGTTCATAGTTTACCTTAGTGTTGTACATTCTATGGGTTTGTGCAATTGGTGTTGTACATTCTATGGGTTTGTACAAATGTATAATGACATATTTTCACCATTATAATACACAGAGTAATTTCACTACCCTAAAAATTCCCCATCCTCTATTTATTCATCCCTCCCCTGTCCCATAACCTCTGGTAACCACTGATCTTTTTATTGTCTCCACCATTTTGTCTTTTCCAAAATGTCATAGAGTTGGAATAATATAGCATGTAACATTTTCAAATTGATTTGTTTCACTTAGTAACATGTATTTAAGTTTCCTCCATGTCTTTTCACACTTTAATACATCATTTCTTTAGAGCACTGAATAATATTCCATTTTCTGTATGTATCACAGTTTATTTATAAATTCATCTACGAGGGACATCTTGGTTGCTTCCAAGTTTTGGCAATTATGAATAAAACCACTATGAATATCTGTGTACAGATTTATGTGTGGACATAAGTTTTCAACTTATTTGGGTAAATACCAAGGAGCAAGACTGCTAGATCATATGATAAGAGTATGTTTAGTTTTGTAAGAATCCACCAAACTGTCTTCTCAAGTGGCTGTACCATTTTGCATTCCCATTAGGAATGGGATGAGAATTCCTGCTGTTCCATATCCTTACCAGCATTTGGTGTTGTCAGTATTCTTGATTTCAGGAATTTTAATAAGTGTGATTCATTCAATTTCCACTTCTATGATGACATATGATCTGGACCATCTTTTTATATGCTTATTTTTACATCTGTCTGTATATCTTCTTTGGTAAGGTGTTTGCTAAGGTCTTTGGCCATTTTAATTGGGTGGTTTTCTTACTGTTCAGTTTTGAGATCTCTTTGTATAGTTTTTTTTTTTTTTTAAGATTTTATTTATTTATTTGACAGAGAGAGACACACACACAGCGAGAGAGGGAACACAAGCAGGGGGAGTGGGAGAGGGAGAAGCAGGCTTCCCGCTGAGCAGAGAGCCTGATGTGGGGCTTGATCCCAGGACTCTGGGATCATGACCTGAGCCGAAGGCAGACGCTTAACAACAGAGCAACCCAGGCACTTCTGAGATTTCTTTGTATATTTAGGATAACATCCTTTATCAGTTGTCTTTTGCAAATATTTTCTCCATTCTGTGACTTATCTTCTAATTTTCTTGACATTGTCTTGCACAGGGAAGATTTTGATGAAGTCATGCTTATTGGTTATATATTTCATGGGTCGTTTCTGGTGTTGTAGCTAAAAAGGCATCACTGTGCCCAAGGGCATCCAGGTTTTCCCCTATGTTATCTTTTAGGAATTTTATAAGGGGACTCATTTTTTAAAAGTGGGACACTAAAAATTTGATTGGAATTTCTGTGTAAGTGGTCAGGGCTTATCAACCATTGGGTTTATTATAGTGTGAATATATGAAAAGGTAGCTTTTTAAATTGAGGATAATACACAGTTGTTGACATATAGATGTCCCTTTTTTCTGGGGTGGTTTAGATTCTCTAGTCCTCTGATGCCGTGCCTTAGTTAAGATGAGCCATAATCCCAGCTACTTAACATTCTAAAAATGGGTACAGCAAGAGAGGTGGGTGCCCAAATATCTATGTAGATTTTCATCTAATCTTTATCTTCAACAACTGTCTTTTCTTCCCACATCTTCTCTATGTCTTCTCTCATGTATCCTGGTTACCCTGTCTCTCATATCACTAAAGTCTCAAAGTCTGCTCTATGTCTAGTCTCCCACCAACAGAAGGGATAGTTGACTGGTCTAAACATTCCATATCCATATTTTCAACAAATTCTTATGGTTTCAACTTAGCCCCTGGCCTACTACTCCTGGGGTAAGCTGGGTTTCCAATCCCTGAGCATTTGGGGGATTCTATGGGAAAAAAGTAGATTTGCCTTTTATTAGTATTAACCTCTAGTCACCCAAGTTATAAATCTCCTCCATTAACCAAGCAAGTGACTGCTCTTTCATCTCATTTATATCTTGCAAATTGTTAGAATTACTTATCTGCTATTATCTCTTCTCCTTTTCTTTTTGTCTTTGTGAATTTTTTCTTACTGACATTTTAATGGAATTTAAAGAAGAAGAAATAAGAAGGTATGGTCACTATGCCATATTAAGAAGTTTTACACTACCACTATTTACATCTCTAAGATTTGCACTATATGTTAAAGATTCCTATTGGGTCACTACATAGGTGATACTGTATGCTTAGTGAGGTTGATTAACTATGATTATCCTAACTTACCTGAATACTTCAGTATATTCTCTTAATGTTCCATGTTTGAAACTCTTATACTTTAATCATATATTAAGCTATGTATGCCAAGACTCATGAATAATATAATCACTAATACATAATTGCATTTTTACCTTTAAAGGACCAAGTAAACTTCAAACAGACAATGGTAGGCTAAGACTATAAGTTCATTTAAGAATAAATTTATTAAAATGAGGAAAGACAAAACCATGACTTACTAATCAATTTTGAATTTGTCTTGGTAATCATAAAATAGAGTGAAGAGTCACTAAAATTTTTTCTAGGTCTTCATTTTTTATTAGTAGTTTGAACTACTGAATTCATGTATTTGTACTATATAAGGTGAGCAAGAATACTCATTTAAATGATAGTTCATTGATTTGCACATAACTCTACTTAGTTCTCAATAGCCTATGGATTCAAATGAGCCTATTATAATTTAAATGCCCAGATACTGTTATTTTATTTTCCCTAGTTACGTACTCAAAACTTAAACCCTCTTTAAGGTAACTTCTCCCATCCCTTCAAATATTGCTGGGCTATATCAGGAGCTGAATCATCTGTCTATGGTATCAATGTGCATGATTGCTCCTTAACCTTAGCACTGCTTCCTTCATAAATCATCTCTCTGATCCAAGCTCAGTTTGGAACCTCAGCTCACTTTGGCCATTTTAAGATTTGACCAACCACTGTTATTTCTATGTGCCTTCGAAACGTAGCTTTAGGCATCCTCTGTCCTTGTGTTAGTTGCTATATCCCAGTGTCACTGTTAATACTTGCTTTTGTAGCTTCTGACTCAGTGCTGATGATTACCACTGCTGCAGCTGGTCCAGGGTCTGCCCTGCACCACCTCTGACTTCTGTCATTCTGACAACCCATGGGTGCACAATTCTGCTGACCACTGTGCCTGTGGGAGCAACAGTACTCAGTCTGGGGTAAGGTAAAAGGGAAATGGATTCCTCCTGTATGCGATGACAGAACTTTGTGATTCCAAGGGGAATGCTGTGTGCTTTCTAACATGTTGCAGCATTTAATAAACACCTCTCTGATTTCACTCATGGGCATTTTCTCTCTGACTAGAACACACATTTTAGGTGGCAGTGTCAGAACAGAATCCAGACCTAGAACCTAGACCTTTTGATCCTAATTTTCATATGCCAGTGGTTTTCACCTGGAGATAATGTTGTAACCCCACTCTTCCCAGGGGACATTTGTCAGTGTCTGGAAACACTTTTAGCTGTCATTATTGCATCTACTGGGTATAGGCCAGGAATGCTCCTAAATGCTCCACAAAGCATAGGTCAGCTCAGCTCTCCACAAGGAATTATCCACCTCTGTGACAATATGGAGAGACTATATAATACTATGGATGGATGAACCTAGAGAGTATGCTAAGTGAGATAAGATAAAGATAAATACCACATAATCTCACTTACGGGTGGCAACCAAAAAATGTAACAAATGAATAAACAAACAAAAAGCAGAATCAGACCTATAAATACAGAGAACAAACGGATGTTTGCCAGAGGGGAGTGAGGTTGGGGGATGGGAAAACTGGGTGAGGAGGAGTTGGAGATACAGGCTTCCAGTGATGGAATGAGTAAGTCAAGGGAATAAAAGGTACAGCATAGGGGATATAGTCAATGCTATTGTAACAGTGTTGTATGGTGACAGAAGGTAGCTACACTTGTGGTAAGCACAGCCTAACATATAAACTTGTCAAATCACTATGTTACACACCTGAAATTAACGTAACATTATGTGTCAACTATACTCAAATAATAATAATAATAAAAAAAAGTCAATTGCATCAGGATTGAGAAAGCCTGACATGAGGAATACAATGGAATTGGCAGGCACACCACAGTTATAACAAAGAAATCCTGACAACTCTAATCTCTCTGTGGATGATTTGGATTTTTTTCTGCAGAAATAAAAGCTTTAGAGATGTTCTGAAATGAACTCACTATATATATACCTAATTTTTAAGTCCTGGAATGTTATAACAAGTTTCCCATGTAATAATGGCTACAGAATTTGTGGAATGACATGAGAGAACACACAAATCTAAATCCTAACTTTTTAGCAAGTTTCTATCATATTAATTTTTGTCTGGCAAAAAGATTTCCTTTGGTTTTAAAAATAAATTCAAACAAAGGGAGGTAACTGTGGGTTAAGATGATATGATCTAGACTAATATGCCTCCTTTCAGGTGTCTACAAAGGTGTAAATTTTTTACAAGTATGAAAATGTCCAAGAGCAGTAGAAACAAAGGCTAACAAGAGACCTCCTGGTAGCATCTGAAAGAACTTCTGATAAATGGGAATGAATTGAGATTAAAAGCCACAGAATCTGAGTTAGAACGCCCTGGCTGAATGGGAATGAATTAAATAAGCCTTCAGCTTTCTTTTACTGTTTGGCATAGTTAGGGAGCACAGTGGTTACACCAAACAGAAATCTGAGAATTCCCATGCCACTTTCGTCCACAGCCATTATGTGAAAAATAAACTGTGAGACAGCCAGAAATATGTCTTCTTTTTATACTCTCATTTCCACCCACTTCAACCTTTTGTATTTTCTTTCCATCCATAACTTCCAACATGCAGTACTGGAAGAGGAAGGGAGGGTGACAGCATTTTGATCCTGAAATGTACATATACAGCCATGCAAAATACTAAGGGTAGAGGCAGACTTTCTGGGTGAGTCCCAGAAGGACTGCACACTTCCAGTTCTGTCCCGTATTGTACTTGGACAAAGAAATGCATGAAAATGCTTCTTTGGCAAAGAATTTGGCCATCTCAACCTTAGCAGACTTATATTCTGTCCAAAAGGTCACGCTTGGTGAGTTCCCGTTTGATAATACAAACTGTATTTAGGGATGTCAAGAGCAATCTTCCACCTATTTCAGATGTGAGAAGGGGAATCATGAGACATCTAAGTAGACAGTGAAGGCTGAGGACGTTGTCTGTTGACATGCCTGGGGATAGGGTATGTGGCTTGTATTAGTTTCCTATTGCTACTTACCACAAACTGAAAGGTTTAAAGCAACACACATTTATTATCTTAATCTCAAGGTCAGAAGTCTAACATGTGTATGACTTGGCTAAATTCAAGGTTTTGGCAGGGCTGCACTCTTTGTGGAGTCTCTATGGGATAATCCATTTCCATCTCTTTTTCAGCTTCTAGAGGCTGCCCACATTCCTTAGCTCATGGGCCCCTTCCTCCATCTTCGGAGCCAGGAGTGGCAAGTTCTCCTCATGCCTCATCACTTTAGTCCTCTGCTTTTGCCTTTATATCTCCTTCTCTGACTCTGATTACCCTACTCCCTTCTTTTTCTTATAAGGATACTTGTGAATACATTGGGCCCATCTGGTAATCCAGAACAATCTACCTCAAAATCCTTAACCAATCCATATCTGCAAAGTTCTTTTTACAAGGTAACATATTCACAGGTCTGGGGAACCAGGACTTGAATATATGTAGTAGCCATCAAATGCCTACTACATAGCACTTCACCAAAGAATAAGTACACAAACAGAAAACCTGCAATTTGTGGCATGTAAATTAGTCTACCTGAAAGAGAATCCAATAAGGAGAGTTAAATGTGAATTCTTATTTCTCCTCACTATAGGAAGAATTAGCACTGCTTCCCTCAGCACTCACAGTGCTCCTTCATGGTATCTACTCGTGCGAGGCTAGACAGCACTTACAGATGTATTAGATAATCTGTGGACACAAAACAGTCACAAACAGCTGGTTCTGTCTCAGACTACAAGCAAAAAGACTCAAAAGCAACCCTTCATCTGTACTCTAGACTTTCCTTGTACTTCCCTTCACTGGTTTCTCTAATCAAGATGCTTTCCCAACTTGTCCCTTTAGTTCTTCTTGTTCCTTTTTTAAAAAAAAATAGCTGTTGAGAACTTACACTGTACCAAGTATTACTCCAAATACTTTATAGGTATTATCTGATTTAAATATCTCAACAATATATAAGGTAGCATTCTTATCAGACATAAATTAGGGACACTCTCCTTCCCACTCTGTCATCCCTGGTGGATTAGCAGAGCAGGATCAGATACCAGGCACAGTGCTGATACTAAATGTATTAAATAAATTGAATGAAACACCAATGTTTTATTTTTTTTTTTCCTGATAAGACTGAGATGGTGGGGCAGAGTTGGATATTTCTATTTCAGTTAAAATTCTTATCAGTCTCAAATCCTATCAGTATATTCACTTAATCAGAAGTGGAAAAAGCTTGTGACTACCCTAAAGAATCATCATGAAACTAATGTGTTCATCTGTCATTGTAATTGCCAATTTGTCAGTATATATACAAACACAAACCTATGACAGTCTGGAAACCCTAGCAGAACACAGAAGATAACAGCAAGGCAGAAAGAAAAGACCCTTATTTTAGAAAAATAAATCATAATACTTTTCCCTATTGCCATTCTTTCTGCCCATTTGTTCTTCTACTTTTATTGACTTCCTGGTCTTTCGTTTCTGCATGTTTATACATGCAGTGCGAATCTGAAGAAATGAGGAACAAAAACCACTTAGTGGAAGACAAACCTGGGTTCCATTCTTGGCTTTGCCAATCACTGCATGTATTTCTGTGATTCCATGCAAACACCTTCTTTTTTGCAACAGTTTCCTCATTTGTAAAATGGAAAGAAAATGGCCTGTCTTGAGGGGTTATTTTTGAGGTTTGGTTTATGTTACAGAGTAGATGGTCAATTATTGCTAAATTATTTTGCTGATACTATTTTTGATATTGTTATTGTAATGACATTCAACTCAGCATATTTGAGGATTTAATAAGTAAATATATTGAGAGTTTTAGAACAATGTCAGGCAAAAAAATTCATTTCATATAAGTTTTAGCTATTAGTATTTTTTAAAGCAATTTTTATTTTATTAATCAGCTTATCTTTGCTTCATGGTTTCTGCCTGCCCTTTAAAACCAGTTTTCCCACTTCTCATCTAAGCAAGTATCCAGACTTTATACTCAATCTCACTGCTTTGTAATACTGGCATGCCTCTCCTGATATTATTTAACATCCTTGACATGACCAATTCCATCTAAACTCATAACATATAAAAACATCCTTCCACCTAAATAGCCTCCTGGAATTAGCTTGACCTCTGCTGACTCTCCTTTGTTCTACCATAGTGAACACCCCAATATGACAATACCTTAGGCCCTATGAATATTATAAAATCATAAAGCCAAGACATGATTTGATAAGTTGTTGCTCTGTGCATGAAAATACTTCTCTATGTCTCATTCTCAATCGTGATAGTCTAGAGTTGGGCATGACAAATATTTTCTGTAAAGGGGCCAGATATGAAATATTTCAGACTTTGTAAGCCAGACAGTCCGTGTGGCAACTGAGATACAACACAGAAGCAGCCATTAAAATACGCAAATTAATAAGTGTGGCTGTGTACCAATAAGTATTTACAAAAGTAAGTGACAGGCTGGATTTGACCCACAGACCATACCTGGCTTATCCCTGTCTTAGAGCATGCATTTTTCATCAGGGGTGATACTACCCACAGCAGGGTATAAATTGGATCTTGGGGGGCAGCAAAAATTCTTACTCTTTATGTACAAAGCACAAATGATAATACATATAGTACAAAAACAGATTCTGGGTTGAGTAATGTCTCCAAAAATTCACGTCTACTCAGAACCTGAATGTGACTTTATTTGGAAATAGGGTCTCTATAGGTATAACCGAGTTAAGATGAGGTCATATGGGATTTAGGGTGGGCCCTAATCCAATGACTGAGGCATTTGTAATAAGAGGGAAGTTTGGCTGGAGACCAGCACAATGGGAAGATGGTGTTAGAGACACACAGGGAGAATGCCATATGATTGAAGTGATGCTTCTACAAGCCAAAGAATGTCAAGATCACTGGTGACCAAAATAAATAATTAATTAAATTAAATTAAAATTAAAAAAATTAAAAGGCAAGCTAGAAAGAAGCAAGAAAGATCCTTCTCTATAACCTTCAGAAACAGCATGGTCATGTCAGCATCTTATCAGATTTCTAGCCACCAGAATTTTGAAACCACAAATTTCTGTTGCTTTAAGCAATTTGTGTTAATTTTGTTATGGCAGCCTTAGAAAAGTAATACCACAGACACACAGAATATCTGTGGCATTAAAATTTCATAGGAATATGAAGATGATTATGGGCAAATATTTTAAAAAGCTCCCAGGCGTTGATAAATTTAAAAAAAATGTTGAAAATCATTGCTGTACATGTACTGTTTTGCTGATCAGTTTGACAGGGTTTCAGACAAGAACTAGAATTTATTTTTTAAGATACTTTCTGCTTGGGCACCTGGGTGGCTCAGTTGGTTAAGCAACTGCCTTTGGCTCAGGTCATGATCCCGGAGTCCTGGGATTGAGTCCCACATTGGGTTCCTGGATCAGTGGGGAGCCTGCTTCTCCCTCTGACCCTCTCCTCTCTCATGTTGTTTCTGTCTCTCTTGCTCTCTAATAAATAAATAAAATCTTAAAAAAAATAAAATAAAATACTTTCTGCTTATTTAATATGGCCCCATGTCCACCCCTTCAAACACCATTGATTGAATTTCATCCTCAATTCTTCTCTCTTGTTCCAACTACAGAATGATGACTTTGCCTTTCATCAGATGGATTTAACCTTTGTCTTGTTCACATTTATCTTAAGGGATGAAAACCTGGAATGATAAGAATTGAAGTGCTGATCCCAAATTAGGGAGCTTCTCAATGTCTAACACACTAAAGAATTTGGCTATTCCAATTCTAACTTCCAACAGGAGGTGGAATGAGATATAAAAGAACCGTAACAACTTCCAAATTCCAGGACACTACTGAACTTATATTCATACTATCAGATTATGAACTAAATTCTGAGAGCTCAATATTTCTAAGCCTGATTTAGAGAGAACAAAGCTGAAGCCTGGAGATGCTAAGAAACTTCCTCAAAGTTATAAAGGTCTGAATTGTCAGGTGTGGATCTGACACAGGTTATTGTATTCTTAATACTGCGTTACTTTGTATCTGAGACCCACAGGAAAGAAGAGTATAGGAGAACCACACCTAAATCTGCCATCACAGAGGTTATGACTCTTACTTAGATGCTCATACCAGAATGGATGATACTTGGAGGATGAAAAACAGAGCTTCCATACTTAGAAATTATCCCTTTTTTTAAAGATTCTATTTATTCATGAGCTCAGAAATTATCTTGACAGGTCAGCCAGAAAATACTTGATGGCCAGCCACCTATGCAGGTGGGAAACATCTCACTCCAAATGTCCCAGATTGAGCTATCTTGGGCTTAACTCCTGAAAATTCCCATCTGTCATATCACCCTCCTATGTCCCCAAAACGACAGCATGTTTTATTTAATAAATGTTAAGAATCTTTAATATGTAGGAACTCTTCTAGGGCTTGTAGAAAGGCCAAAAAAAAAAAAAAAAAAAAGGAAAAAAACCCAGGTTATCCTGGAGCTTATATTGTAGTCAGAGTGGAACAGACAGACAATAAATAAGTAAAAATATAGAGTATACCACAGGGTGCTATGAGGTGGTTAAGAGCACAGAATAAAATGCATGGCTCCAATACATATGTGTATGACCTTAGTCGAGTCACCTCTGTGTACTTCAGTTTCTGCATTTGTAAAATGAAAAGAGTACCAGAACTTGCCAAATAGGATGGTTGGAAGGACTGGTAGAGGGGATGCACTAATATCTCAGCCTGGAACACACACCTCATTAACTCTTCCTATATGAAGAGAAACAAAGCCAGAGGTGGCACATGGTGGAGGTGGGGATGGCTGAGGAAGATGAGGCTGAGGCTGAGAAAACTCTGGTTTGGGATCTTGCCTCTGTCACTTACTCTGTTACCTTAGAAATATCTAACCTCTCCTGAGTCTTTGTTTTTGTGTTTTTTTGTTTCAGTAGGATATAAAACAGAACTATGACTACTAACCATGTGGATTTGAGAAAGAATGGGATGCAGGTTTGAGATGTAAACTCAGGGTTAGGTTAAAGCTCAAAGTGGCATGGGCATGGAAAATGGAACTCATGACTCTTTGTTTTCTTCTTTATCCCTCAGCCATGGTTGACAGGGAGGACTTTCCCAAAGTCCTAGATGGAGAAGACTGGCAGCATTCCCATGTGGCCCGAATCTCTCTAAAGAAATGTCAAAGGACTTGATATCAGCATGGTCTTTTACTCTTGTCATTTAATAGGGCTCTCCTCTCCAAATAATACTCTAAGAATATCATTAACTATCTCTATTTGTGGATAATTTGGATCTTGCGATATGTCTTAGCTCAGGCTGCTGTAACAAGTATATCTTAGATTAAGTGCCTTAAACAAGAAACATTCATTTATTACATCTCTGGTGGCAGAGAAGTCCAAGATGAGAGAGTCGGCAGATCCATTCTCTGGTAAGAACACTTCCCAGTTTGCAGATGGCCATCTTCTTCTTGTATCCTCATATGGTGGAGTGGAAACAAGCTCTCTAGTGGCTTCGGATAAGAGCACTAATCCCAAGAGGGCTCCACCCTCATGACCTAATTACCCCTCTAAGATCCCCACCTTCAAATAGCCTCACATTGGAGATGGTGGTATCAAATATGATCAGGCTGGTGAATAGATCAGTGCCACACACTGGATTTTGAGCATATTTTGGTCTGTTAGAAGAAAATGCCTCCCAAAATTTTAAAGAAAGAAAAACATATATGTACAAAGAAGATGGTGGTATCAATAAAAGAGTTTTTTTTGGGGGGACACAAGCATTCTTTCCATAGCACATATCCCTATGAACCCTGGCTCCACATTCACAATAGCATCAAGCATTATATGAGCTTTAATTCTTATCCATAACCTTAAAATGAGATAACATGACTCCCAGAGATTAATCTTGGGAAGACCCCAACCACACTACCTGTTACTTCAAAGTAGTGTCAAGTGGATTCACCTATAAGTCCTTGCTAAAATTCCACTATTCTTTATTTTTTTCCTAAACAAGTGAACATACTTCTTTTAAAAGTACCTATTTGCCAAGTCAGTACTTTTCGTACCAAAGATACTGTTATCCTTTGATATAACCATTTCTTGTTAACTCTAGAATCAGAAAATCAGCAATTATGCCTTTTTCTAAGTGGAATGAGGTCATATGTTTAAATAATAATAATGACAAAAACATAATTCATCAGTCCACAGTTGGTTCTCAATTAGAAAAAAAAAAGCAACCTACTCTATCTTTGTTTCAAAATTGTTTAAACATCTTCATCAAATTACATAAGGTGAAAAAATAAGCCAGAAAAGATACGGACAGTTCTGAATTATGTAACACTTAACACATTTCAAATACCTATCTAAATAAATCTTTGGAATTTTTCTTAACCAGTCCATAATAGAACCTTCTGGAATTAAGCATATCTATATGAGGCATCATGCTTTGACTCTGTTGAAATCAATTTCACACATACACATACACAAATATACACATACACAACTGACCAAGCCACTGACTGAGAACTTATAAAGTATGAGAAAATCTCTTTTGACAGAGAACTACCTATTTTAAGAGTTTTTTTTTAAGTTTTATTATTGAGGTGGAGTTGACATACAATGTTAAATTAGGTGTGCAACATAGTGATTCAACAATTCAATATACTACTCAGTGCTCACCATGATAAATGTAGTTAACATCTGTCACCATAAACACTATTACAATATCATTAACTATATTCCCTATGCTGTACTTTTCATCCTTGTCACTTATAACAGGAAATTGCTACGTCTTAATCCTTTTCCCCTAAGATATAGTAAATATACATAATGGAATATTAGTCTTAAAAAAGAATGATCTTACCATTTGCTACAGCATGGATGGAACTAGAAGGTGTCATGTTAACTGAACTAAATCAGTGAAAGACAAATGCCATATGATTTCACTTACTGTGGAACTGAAAACTAACAAAACAAAAAAGAAAACAGAAAACAGAAACAGACTCACAAAGACGGATGAGAAACTTGTGGTAGCCAGAGGGGAGAGGATTGGAGGGATGTGAAAATTAGGGGAAAAGGATAAAGATAAAGCAACTTACTGTTATAAAATAAGCTACCTATTAATATAGTTAAGGCTTAGGCATTTATTGAGTTTATTGAGATTTATTACTTTCATATTATGTGGGGTTTTTTTTCAAATTTTACCAACTTTTATGACTTTATGTTTAAAAAGATGGCTCTCCAATTCTGAAGGATGCCTGTTTCCTTCAACAACTTCAGTAAGTTTAACAGAATCTTTTCCTCAGCCACCATTTTGATTCTATGTTGATAGTGCCCCGTGATTTGTGATGCAGGTAACCATGGCCGGGCCATTAGGACAACTTAGTTATAAATGCTTTAGGCTGTTAGCGTCAGAAGATTCCATAAAGAGAAAAGCAGACAGGTGGGCATTTTTCTTGATATAAAAAGAAGTGTGGGGTTAGTCTACTGATGGTCTTGATTGAGCATCTCAATAATGTGCCACCAGGGCTGGCAGTCTTTGTATTCTTGAAGGCCTGCTTTTAGTATTCATGGAGGTCCTAAGATAGCTGCAAAGCTCCAGACACCACATTTGTGTTCAAACTCAGAATATGGGAAAAGGAATAGCACCAATACATTCCTCCTGCATCGTCAGAAAATTAAAAGCCTTTCCAGAAGTCCTCCATTTCATTGGCCACAACAGAAATCTACACAGTAACACAGATTAAAAATCACAGTAAATCATCATGGAAGGCCAAATACAATGTAGTAGATATTCTTTAGAATTCTCTTGTTTTAATTTTATGTGTACATTTACTATCAGAGTTTTCTATATATTCAAGTTCCCATCAATATGGTCACTACAACAGTATGCTCCTGGATAAATGGAATGGAGGAATGTTTTTCTGTTTTTTTGTTGGTTTGTTCTGCAAAATGCTTAGCTGGCTAACAGCTGCAATGAAGCTTTTTATAAAAATTTGATATTTAATAGTAAAGAATAATTGGATTTTTTCACTATATTCAAAAGTCTTATCACTAAGTTTATTTAGCATAACTAAGTATTTCAGTTGCTGGAAAGAGCCAACTCACATTTCATAGAAAGGTTGTAGTTGAAATCTGTACTCTCTCCTAGAGGATTCATTTATTAATTCATTTGATAAATATTTATTATTTATATCATGGAAAATGTGTCCATTTCTGGGAATAAAATTGCATAATAGGTGGTCTCTGATTTTAAGGAGCTTATATTCTTGGAAGCTCCATGAGGGCAGAAATTTTTACACTTACACCATGTTTTTAACAGTTAGAATAGATGTTCACCTTCTTAGCTACCATGCTTTTTAAATATAACTTTTCATATTATAATTATATAGTACATATATTTATATATTACATATTTATATATATTCTATATAAAATATGTAATTAATAGACCATATTATATATTTTTAAAAGAAACTTTGAAAATATATAATGTCCTAGCCCTAAATCTGATCATTTAAATCAGGATGTTTGGGGGTTGGACCTGGACATTGCTATTTTTTTTTAAATTCCTTCTGTGGTTCAAGAACTGCTATTATAGGGGAGAAAAAAAATTGAGTACACACAATTTGTCCAAATACCATTTTAGATTCCTTATACTCTCATTTACTCATCACAAAAACCCTATAATATTGGTACTCTTACTATTTTAAAGATGAAAAAACTGTGACTAAAAGAATTTACATAACTTGAACAAAGTCATATAGATAGAATGTTTTGGAGATAGGATTTGAACTGGACAGTCTGCCTCTTGTTCAGTATGTTCTACTATTATGTGCATGGCACATCATAGCCACTAAGTACTTGTGTAAATGAATGTATCAAAGTAGAAAAAACAAACAATTAAATCCAAACAACCTTCAAGAATGTAAAAATGGTGCATACCATTACAGAGGTGGGTGTATAATGATAGGCTGGGGAAGCCATCTATATCCGTTTAAGACACAAATCAGGGCTCAAGGACTAATTAAAGAATTTTCAGTACCTAGGCTTGCCTTTTTATTTCTTTCCTTAATGATTTCAAATACTGACAATTGGCATTTAGAAGGAATAGAGTTCACAGTTTTATACAGTAGAAGCTCATATTGAAAACTTTACAATATGGATATACCCACGAATCTCATTCTTCATGGGGTCTTCCTAGTTTTTTTAAGACTTAATGATACTCCAAGTATTATTTGAGGAAAAGAAATAAAAAAGTAAAGGTATTATTGCTTTAAAAAAAAAAAATTCTTGGGCGCCTGGGTGGCTCAGATGGTTAAGCATCTGCCTTAGGCTCAGGTCATGATCCCAGGGTCCTGGGATAGAGTCCCGCATCGGGATCCCTGCTCCTTGGGAGCCTACTTCTCCCTCTGCCCACCCCCTCTCTCTGTCTCTCTGTCTCTCATGAATAAATAAAAATTAAAAAAAAAAATTCTTGAATGAGAAACATGGGAGATAATTTTTTTAAAGATTTTATTTTTAAGTAATTTCTATACCCAAAGTGGGACTTGAAATTACAACCCTGACATCAAGTCACGTGTTCCACTGACTGAGCCAATGAGGCGCCCCACTTTTTATAAATCAAAAGAAAATAATTCTAAGCCAAAAAAATAGCCTAAGTACAGCAAAAAGTATGTGAACAAATAGCATTTTCAGAAAAAAAATGCAAGAATTTTAAGATGGGGCGCCTGGGTGGCTCATTTGGTTAAGCGACGGCCTTCGGCTCAGGTCGTGATCCTGGAGTCCCGGGATCGAGTCCCGCATCGGGCTCCCTGCTCAGTGGAGTCTGCTTCTCCCTCTGACCCTCCTCCCTCTCATGCTCTCTGTCTCTCATTCTCTCTCTCTCAAATAAATAAAATAAAATCTTTAAAAAAAAAAAAAGAATTTTAAGATGACTGAAAGGTTAATCACTGATGCCATGCTTGCAGAGTTCAGAGCAGTACCTAGAGAGATGCTTCCCTGGACCTGGACCTGAAGAGCGCAAACTCTTCAATCTCTTTACCATTCTATTTTCAATGAGGCTAGCTACTGAAGGAGATAATTTGTGGGAGGCACATGGCACTCCATATTTTCCCCAGCTCTTGAGGTAAACATTCATCCTTGCCAAGCAGAGAAACACAGGATCTAGTGTTTATGTCAGAAATGTATTATATAATAACAATCAGTTCTTGGCTTTCTGCAACACCCATTTAGTCCGTCAGTGCTTATTGCACAAATTTAAATAGAGATTATGCAAGTACCTACCATACGAGGATGCCAACATAAATTCCATGGTGTTTCTCAAAGCAGAGTAGTACCAGAAAAGGCATGACTGTCAATTTAATTGCATTAAAACTGGTCTCTTTGGAATATTTTATTGGAAATAAAAAGGAAATAAAATTGCATTATCTTTGTTTTTTGGCAGAATTGCATATTATAGAAACAATTTACCACTTATGAAAAAAGACCCAAGCCAATTTCAGGGTATGTCAAAGATAGTAAATACTGGAACTTAAATCTAAGTTCCATAAAATGGTCAGGGAAGAATATAGAGAACATCAAATTATAGACTATACTGGATAGGAAATGAGTCCTTCTACTAATTAAATTCTGTGTCTGTGGCAAAAGCAGTCTGTTCTTTGAAAAGGTATAAAGGACAACTAATCAACATCTATTTGCCCTTTTTACTCTTCTGACCATTGGTAATTTTTTTCTTCCAGTATGCTGTCTCTGAAAATATGTTTTACAGATATAATGGTTTAGAGGTGCACCTTAGCATCGTAACACAGCACACAGACTTGCCAGTATGCATCAAAATGGTATTTTACTTCCATTTCTTAGGGTCTCTTTCTGAAATCAAACAGAAGTGCATTCTTCATCTGTCTTCAGTAAAGCATTTAGCTATATAGGTGCAGACTCACCAAAGAATTTCATGATAGAATGATAACATCAAAAGGTAAGACTCCACTTTTTTTCATAATATCCTCAAAGATTTTCTTCATCTACAAAATACCATTTCATAAAGAAAGCAAGCTCAATGGCTCAAGCAATAGGTTATGCTCTTGTATTGCCCTCAAAATATGAGGAACTAGCAGACAAATGCAGTAGCAATAACTTATTTTAAAGCATGGGTAACATGTGATTTTCTTACATTTTTTCCAAAAGAAAAAAATCAGCTTGGGCATAGAATTGAAAGCTTTTTTCTCCTGTTGGAATATAATGTAGAAATTGAGCCAGGCTTGTACCAACTAGGACATACCCCAACTCACAGGTAAACAGCTTCTTCTTTTTTTTTTTTTTCAGAAGGCCAGATGATAAAAAATATAAGCACCTATTTTATATAAACGTGAATCTATTAATACATTAACATTAAACATATAAATATATATATACATACATACATCTTCCTCTCTCTCTCTCTCTCTACACACACACACACACACACACACACACACACATATATGTATTTGCGAATTCTACCAAAGATGGCTGTCATGTTATTTCATAAAAGTGCCTGATTTGTCCTCTTTCTGAAGGGTGAGGTGTCCCTTATGGTTGGATGACTCCAATATGTGTTGAGAGTTGAGAGTTGAATAAAAGAAAATTTTACGCACACCATGCCTTTGACTTCAAATTCCGTTTTCTAACCCCTGAAATTTCAGTGAAAAAATGTTCTTTCTCTCCTGTGCTGTCAGGGAAACCTTGCTGCAGTTATGTTTCTAACATCTGGTACTGCTTCAGTCACAGGGTCTTGCTGATGGAATCATTCTAACTGGACTGGAAGGCATGGCCCCTGAGCCTCTGTGCTCATTTGCTTGGTGACCCCTCAATGAAGGGTGATGAATTGCCTGTTACTTTTCAAGTTTCTCAGAGACAGAGAGACTACCATAAGCTCTCGGGAGATGGTTTTAAGTGAAGTTATTTTAAAATCACCATTACTAGTTTATGGAAAATGAGTTTTACATAATTGTATCCACTTATGGTATACTAGCCTAGGTCGTTTCTCTAATGGGAGAGTTTATGTATGTGCACACACACACAAATAGCTTTGTTTTAGTAATGCTTGGTAGTATTATTTCAAATAGGAACAGACATAATGGAGATAATGGTTTTATGACAAACAATTCTTTCCAATTGGCAACACAGGTAATTTATTTTAGGAACAGTGGACCATGTCCACTATATCATACATCCCCACTGGAATGAAAGCCTCAAACAAGAATGTAACTTGCAAGATATTAGAAGTTGCCCTGTCTTATTTACCGTTGTACCAGCAGCACCTAGAACAGCCACTGGCACACAGTAGGTGCTCAGTAATTTTATGTTGAATCAATGATAACAGAATTTTTTTAATGAATTATAAAATCCTTCATTAAACTATTTGGGCATATTTTTGGCATTACTTGATTTATTTTTCATTCTGTGACAGCACTTACAATTAAGTTCTTATGGTCAAATACGGCCATGAAAAATATTTCTCTGTCTTTTGTCTTTTTGATTATTAAAATTCTCATTAAAATACATGCTAATTTATAACAAGAAGAAATTAAAATAAGTGAAGAATAATACATATTACTTTTAGCGTATTCTACAGACAAATATTGTCTTTTACTATAGGGCTGTAGCTGACAGCCCAGCTTTAAGATAATTCCTAAGTGGGTTTATGGGAAGATGGCAAAGTAGGAAGACCTTAGACTCACCTTGTCCCACAAATACACCTAAATAATACCCACACTGGTATAAATAACCTAGAAAACAACCTGAAGACTGGCAGAACAGACTGTCCACAGCTAAATGTAGAGAAGAGACTTCATCAAAGATGGCAGGAATGGTAGAGATGCAGTTGGGAGCCAAACTGACCCACAGGACTGTCCACAGGAGGGAGGGACACTGCAAGCAGCTAGAGGGAACAGGAGCAGATCCTATCCCACACTGGAAAGACAAAAGCCCATACCATTTGGCTTCACAAGTTTGTACAATCAGTTGGGATCAACACTGGGAACTTTAAAAATTAGCAGTTCTGCTCTGGGATCACCAGAGAGTGACTGGAAACTGAATCCCTGCCTTTGAAGAGACAGCACAACCAATAGCCCCTCAGAGGTACTGCACAGAAGAAGTGATTTTAAATATGCCTGAGGTATACAGAAAGGATATTTATTTATTGATTTCAGAACTTGTGCTAGAGAAGGGCACCTGGGTGGCTCAGTCGTTAAGCGTCTGCCTTCGGCTCAGGTCATGATCCCAGGGTCCTGGGATCGAGCCCTGCATTGGGCTCCCTGCTCAGTGAGAGGCCTGCTTCTCCCCCTCTCACTCCCCCTGCTTGTATTCCCTCTCTCGCTCTCTCTGTCAAATGAATGGATAAAATTGTAAAAAAAAAAAAAAAAAAAAGAGCTCAGGTTATTAAAAAAAAAAAGAACTTGTGCTAGAGAGGCAGGGATCTTTAGCAGATTTCTCCAAGAACAAAAGAGCTGGGAGTCACCGTTTCCTTTCCCCACCTCCCTCCCCACTGCTCCCCCACCAGACCTAGATACAGGCACACATGCGGGATCCAACAGGAACCAGCGCAGCCCCAAAACTGTCCATCTAGCTTTCAAATAGCAAGCCTAGCCCCTGTGCTCTTCTTCAGACCTGTGCCTTTCAGCCTGCCCTCAGTAGCTCTCCAAAGGGGCTCCAGGATGTCCTCCCTACCACAGCAGACTGGTACAGAACTTGCTAACACCATGTAGTCTGCCCCTCCAACCTGCCCTTGGCTAGAGTCCATCCAAAGCAGCATCACAAGCATGGCATTGTGCAAGCAGCCCCAAGAGCTAGCATCACTCCAAAGTGAATCCTGCCCCAGGGAGTGGAGATGACCACACATACACACGAGTTCAACTTTTGCCCTGGCAGTGGGCTGGGGGCAGACATCTGGTCTGACTGAAGGTCCCACCCCAAAACAAAAGCTTCTCAGGGGACAATACAGGAAAAGTGCCCTGCAGTTAGGTGCTCCTACATCACTGGCAAATGCCTGGTCAGACTCAACTTTAGCCCAAGGCAGCCTCAGACTGGCCCACTAACAATACAGGAACCAAACGCTGCCTAACAATAGACAAACAGAGCCATTACAAATCACTGGACTGAAGGAAAAAGTGGCTCAGTTACAAGAGCAGGGCACATGCAACACACACAGAGGATACTCTCAAAGCACCAGATTCTGGTGAACAGGGGACAGTATACAGCAAGGCACTGCAAGACCTCTTCTTCAAAGGTCACTACTTGCAAGAAAAGGAAGTGTAGCTGACTTTCCTAACAGACACAGAGAGTTAGATAAAAAGAGGAGACTGAAGATTATGTCCCAAATGAAAGAACAGGATAAAACCACAGCAAGAGACCTTCTTACTCTAAGTAAGACCCTCTACAAAGAGAGTAAAAACATAAAGAGAACCGCTCATAGATGAAGATTTATTAACTGAAGTTAAAAATACATTAGAGGAATAAATAGTAGACTAGTGGAAGTAGAAGAATGGATTGGTGACCTAGAAGACAAAGTAATGGAAAGCAATCAAGTTGAACAGTATAAAGAAAAATGATTAATAAAAAAATGAAACTAGATTAAGGGAACTTAGTGACACCATCAAGTGTAACAGCATTTGCATTATAGGGATCCCAGAAGGAGAAGAGAGAGAAAAGAGGGCAGAAAAATCATTTGAAGAAATAATATCTGAAAACTTCCTGAATGTGGAGGAAGGAAACAGAAATCCAGACCAGGAAGTATGGAGAGCCCCAAACAAAATCAACTCAAGGAAGGCCACACTAAGACACATGTAATAATTAAAATGGCAAAAATGTCCTGATAAAGAGAGAATTTTAAAAGCAGCAAGAAAAAAGAAGACAGTTACTAACAAGGGAAACCCCATAATGCTATCAGATTTTTCAGCAGAAATGTTGAAGGCCAGAAGAAAGTGGCATGATACAAAGTACTGAAAAGGAAAAAATCTTCAGTCAAGAATACTTTATCCAGCAAGGCTATCATTCAGAATAGAAGAAAAGATAAAGAGTTTCCCGCAGACAAACAAAGTTAAAGGATCTCATAACCAGTAATCCATCCCTATAAAAAAATGTTACAGGGGAAACTTTGAGTAGAAATGAAAGACTATAAGAAAGAGTAAGAAAAGGAGGAAACACAAAATAGCAAAAATAAGTATATCTGTAAAAATCAAAGGATTCACCGAATTAAAGGATGTAAAGTATGACAATATAAGCCCAAAACATAACAGGGAGAAGAGTAAACAATTAATGCTTTTAGAATGGGTTCAAACTTAACTGGTCATCAACTTAATGTAGACTGCTACATGAATAAGATGAATCACTTCACTATGATTCTGCTCTGAGGGAAGTGCAGGTGCAGTGGTGATCGGGATGGGGAGGGGGTGGTTCTGCCAACCCTCTCTCTGGTGGAGGCTTTTGGGATTGGGAAATGAGTGGTATGGGGAAGCAGCTCAGTCTTTGTAAATCAACTAGGCACAGAAGGAAATCCAGAGGGAGGAAAGGAACTGAAAGGGCCTGGTTTCCTTTAAGACTAGATCTAGGTCCCCAAAGTGAAAGCAGCGAAGAGAGGGTGCAAAATAAAATGCCAGATGCCTAGTTAAATTTGAGTTTCAGTTAAACAATGAATATTTTTAAAATAAGTATGTTATATATGTGTGTGTGTATAAATATATTTTACGGTTCGATAAAAAAAAAGATGTTATATATAAACATAATGGTAATCACAAATCAAAAAACAGTAATATATATTAGATATACAAAAAAAAAAAAAAAGAACAGAAATCCAATTCTATCACTAAAGAAAGCCAGCAAAGTGCAAAAGAAGAGAGCAAGAAAGGAATAGAGAAGAACTACAAAAATAAGTCATAAAACAAGTAACAAAATGGCAATAAGTACATACCTATCAATAATTGCTTTGAATGTAAAGGGGCTAACTGATCCAATCAAAAGACATAGGGTAATGGAATGGATAAAAGAGCAAGACCCATCTCTTTATTACCTACAAGAGACTCACTTCAGACCTAAAGACACATGTAGATTGAAAGGGAAGAGATGAAAAAGCATTCATCAAGCAAATGGAACTGAAAAGAAAGCTGGAGTAGCATTACTTGTATCAGATACAATAGACTTGTAAAAGGAGACAAAGAAGGATACTACATAATCATAAAGAAAACAGTCCAACAAGAAGATACAATTGTAGGGTGCCTGGGTGGCTCAGTTGGTTAAGCGACTGCCTTTGGCTCAGGTCATGATCCTGGAGTCCCTGGATCGAGTCCCGCATCGGGCTCCCTGCTCGGCAGGGAGTCTGCTTCTCCCTCTGACCCTCCCTCCTCTCATGTGCTCTCTCTCATTCTCTCTCTCTCAAATAAATAAATAAAATCTTAAAAAAAAAAAAAAGAAGATACAATTGTAAAAATTTATGCACCTAACATGGGAGCACCCAAATATATAAAGAAGCTAATAAAAAAGAATAAAGGAAGGAATCAACAGTAATAAAATAATAATAGGGGGCTTAACACCCCAGTTAAATCAATGAACAGATCATCCAAACAGAAAGTCAACAAGGAAACTGGCTTTGAATAACACATTGGATCACATGCATCTAACAATCATATTCACATTCCATCCTAAAAGAGCAGAATACACATTATCTTCAAATGCACATAAAATATTCTCCAGAATAGATCACATGTTATACCATAAGCAAGTCTCAACAAATTCAGAAAGATTGAAAATCATACTATGCATGCTTTCCAACCACAACACTATGAATGTCAAACACAAGAAATAAATCTGAAAAGAATATAAATATACAAAGGTTAAATAACACTCTACAAAACAATGAATGGGTCAACCAAGAAATCAAAGAGGAAATCAGAAACACATCTAGACAAATGAAAATAAAAATACAATAGTCCAAAATCTTTGGGATGCAGCAAAAGCAGTTCTAAGAGGCAAGTTTATAGCAATACAGGCCTACTTCAAGAAACAAGAAGAATCTCAAATAAACAACCTAACTTAACACCTAAAGGAGCTAGGAAAAGAAGAAAAAAATAAAACCCAAACATCAGCAGAAGGAAAGAGATAATAAAGATTAGGACATTCATAAATGAAAGAGAATCTAAAAAACAACATGACAGATCAATGAAGCCAGGAGCTGGTTCTTTGAAAAGTAATGGAATTGATACACTGAGTCTTTAGCCAGATTCATCATTAAAAAGATGATTGGGGGGGGGCCTCAAAAAAAAAACAAACAAGATCAGAATAACTAGCACCACAGAAATACAAAGGATTATAAGAGAATTTATATGCCAACAAATTGGACAACCTAGGAGAAATGGATAAATTCTTAGAAACATATAACCTCCCAAAACTGAATTAGGAAGAAATAGAAAATTTGAGCAGACCAATTATAAGCAATGACATTAAATCAGTTATCAAAAAACTCCCAACAAAAGTACAGAATCAGATGGCTTCACAAGTTAATTCTACCAAACATTTAAAGAAAAGTTAGTACTTATTCTTAAACTATTCCAAAAAAATAGAAGAGGAAGGAAAGCTTCCAAAGTATTTCTATGAGGCTGGCATTACCCTGCTACCAAAACCAGATACAAACACTACAGAAAAAGAGAATTACAGGCAAATATCTCTGATGAACATAGATATACAAATCTTCAACAAAGTATTAGCAAACTGAATTCAACAATACATTAAAAAAAATCATTCACCATGATCAAGTGGATTTATTCCTGGATTGTAAGGGTGGTTCAATAATCAGAAATCGATCAACATAATACATCACATCAACAAGAGAAGAGATAAAAACCATATGATCATAGGGGCGTCTAGGGGGCATAGTTGGTTAAGCATCCAACTCTTGATTTCAGTTCAGGTTGTGATCTCATGGTCGTGTTAACTTCTTGTTAATGTACAGCATTGTTTTAGGCACCAGCAATATAATAGTAAAAAAGTGGGTGAGTGGTAAGGCTTTTGGAAGGCTTATAACTAAATAAAGTGGCCAAGACAAGTGACTTCTGAGCAGAGACTTGAAAGAACCCAAGAAAATTGAAACAGTAAGTCATGTAGACAACTGGGGGCTGGTGGTGGGGGAGGGGGATACTCCAGGCAGTGGAAGGACCAAGTGTGAGGCCCCAAAGCAAAAACATGCTAGTTTTTATAAAAGTAAGGAGGCTAAGATGTCTGGAGCAGAATGAAAGATGAGTGAACATTAGAAAATGAGCTCAGAGAGACAACGGAAGCCATAAATAGAGTAAAATGTGGTTAGATTTCGGACATTTTTTGACAGTAGAGCTGACTTTTTTTAAGAGAGAGAGAGTGTACACCCCAAGAACACGAGTGGGACAGGCAGAGGGAGAGGGAGAGAGAATCTCAAGCAGACTCCCTGCTGAGTGGAGCCCGATGCAGGACCTTGAGATCATGACCTGAGCTGAAACCAAGAGTTGGATACACAACTGACTGCATCACCCAGGCGCCCTGAGCTGATAGGTTTAAAAGAAAAAGAGGAATCCATGGTTTTTGGCCTATATCCTGGAAAGATGGACTTGACATTAATTGATACGGAAAAAACTACATGTGGACTAAATTTGAGTGGTAGATTTTCTGATAGATTGAATGTAGGAGGTTGTGAACCAGCAAAGAATATGAAACTCAGTGGATATTTGCAAAACTAAAGAAGATCTAAATCTATATAGAGAATTTTGTTACGTTCACTCCAGTGGATATAATAAACAGTGAAAAAATCATCAAAGTAATATTTTCAAATTATTTACATTTATCATTGAACTATTAAAAACACCAGAAGACTGTATAATATAAAATTATCTAATCTATATAAACCAAATTTTGTTATTAATACACCCCATAAAACACCCATATACTCCCTTGCAGTCAGGGTAGAAGCCCGCATTATCCTAATATCAAATTGGAAGTCTGTGATGATTCAGTAGACACTGGATGTACAGGTGTTTGTGTTTCTCAAACTCATAGACTGGATTATTTAATAATTTGAAAGTAAGTTTCAGACATGATAATTCTTGTCTCTGAGGGACTTCAGAGTTTATTTCCTTAGAATAAGGACAGTCTTCTATATAACCATAAAATCATTATCACAACCAAGATATGTAACAATAATATAGAAATATTATCCAATATACACTCTATATTCAAATCAGTTACCCAAAATTATGTTTATTGCTTCAATCTAGGCTACAGTCATGTACCCCTCTTTACTTTTGGACTTTAATCTAAACAACTCTGCTGTTTAATGGCACTGAAATTTTTGTAGTGCCCAGAAAAGCTGTCTTATAGAATGCCTTTGGATTTGTCTGATTATTTCCTCATAATTCTTCCCAGGCTTATATTCTGGCAAGAAGACTACAAAGGTAACATACTTCCCAAAGCATCCTATCAGGAGACATGATGCTGGTTTGTTCCATTAATGACAATAATAAATGCCAATAAGAAATGGTAAAGATACCACCTGTCAGATTTTAGACTTTTAAAAGTACCTTTTCCCTTTCTATTTAGAACATTTATGGATTGATACTCTCATGGATGTGTGAATATTTTCTTACCCAATGACTGTTCATCCAATGCTCTTAGGAAACATTTGATTATGTGAATCATATTTTAGGTTAGCAGTTGCACAAAGTGATTCTCTAATTCTGTCATTCAATCTGTATTTATTAACTGGCATTTCTCTCCTTTCTCTTTGACTCTATCACTGTAGACTTCTGTGCTATAATCCATTAATATCACAATATTGTTATTTTTTTCATGCTCAATTTGTCAGAAAGTTGAGTATTGGGAGTCCCTTCTAACTGGCTCCTGCTCTCTCGACATCTCCCCATCAACTGTAAATCGTATCTCGAAGATTCACCTTGACATGGAACAAGCTATTCTCCAACAGGCCCAGAATCCTTTTAAGAGAGGGACTTGGCTTAGAAATCATGATATAGACATGTTTATTAGATCTTGTAGAGTGAGTAATCACGACTGAGATTGATGCCCCTCATGGTAGGGCTCTGTGAACAGAGCTAAGAAATTGAGTTCTAAGAAATTAGAGGTTCATACTGATATCTCAACATCAAACCATACACCATACAATTCTTCCTCAGCATTCTACCTTTGAATCTTCCTTCTCCCATAGCAAAATATCACTAGATTCACTTATTCACTCTGTCTTAAAATATACACAAAATAGTTCCAGAATAACTCATGGGTTATGTAGGAAAGTGTTATTTGATTCCTGAATATTTGATGATTTTTTTTTCAGATATCATTTTGTTATCTCAAGGACCACAACCTAAATTGCCTCTTTCTGAAAACAGGTGTTTTGTATTTTCCCATAAGCAGTTGTTTAGGGGGGTGGCTGTGTGGCTCAGTCGTTAAGTGTCTGCCTTCAGTTCAGTTCATGATCCCAGTATCCTGGGATTGAGCCCCGCATCGGGCTCCCTGCTCAGCGGGAAGCCTGCTTCTCTCTCTCCCACTCCCCATGCTTGTGTTCCCTCTCTCGCTGTGTCTCTTTCTGTCAAATAAATAAATAAAATCTTAAAAAAAAAAAAAAGGCAGTTGTTTAGGGTAAGAGATACCAGTTAACATGATCACAAGTAGTCTTTTAATATGAATATTTGGCTTTAATATTTTAAATACTTTTTGAATATGTAAACACCTACATATTTCAAAATTCAAAGCCACAGGAAATGTAAACAGGTAAGAACCACTGCGATCCCTATTACGTCTTTTTCCTAATTATCCCCCATAGGTTACCATTCTTATTAGTTTTTGGTTTATCATTAGTTCCTATTTTACTTTTTACAAATACCAGCAAATAATGCACTTTAAGAAAATTCTGTCTTTTCTACACAAATTTCACATACTTTATAAGATCTTCGCATTTGTGCTGTTTAGTTAGCAATGCATGGAGATATTTTTCATTTCATCACTCTCTGTATCTTTCTCTCTCTCTTTACATTTGCATAATATTCCATTGCTGGTATGTGCCCTAGTTTATTCAACTAGTACCTCTAGTATTTTGCTTATACAAATAATGCTCTGTAGGTCATTTTGTGTTTGTGGAGAAGTATCTTCAAATACATTTCTAGAAGTGTGTTTTTACTTCCAAAGGTGAATGCAAAACCAGTTTTGTTATATTTTACCAAATTTCTTTCTATAGAGGTTGTATTATTTTGCAGTCCTATCAGGGAAGTATGCCAGTGCCTATGTACTCATAGTATTTTAAGGATTTTTTCTTCATACTTTATGGGAAAATAATTTATTATAAAATGTATTATATAACTCATTTAAAAAGACAAGCAAGCAAGCAGCCAGGAAATCATTGAAAAATAAATGATGAAGTAGAGCACTAACAAGTATTAGACCATATGCATCCTCTGTCATTTAAAAAGTTTGGTTTGGGGGCACCTGGGTGGCTCAGTCGTTCAGCGGGAACCTGCTTCTCCCTCTCCCACTCCCCCTGTTTGTGTTCCCTCTCTCGCTGTCTCTCTCTCTGTCAAATAAATAAATAAAAAATCTTTAAAAATAACAAATAAAAAGTTTGGTTTTGTCACATGAATAGACAATGAGGTCTCTGTGTAAGCAGTGACCCTCAAAGAGGAAGATGTATATATCCTGCTCTTAACAACACTACTCCTTCAAGTACACCAGAACTAAATTGTTTTCACGTGTACAAGAATGTTCGAAGCAATGTTATATGAAATAGCCCAAATCGAGAAACATCCAAAGTGTACATTACAATAAAAATGTTTAAAATTTATATAATTTTGTGCAGCACAGAAAATGAATGAGCATACATTCATACACGAAATAACATGGATGAAGCTTGGGAACGATAATTCAAACAATGTTGAATGAAAAAATTCTAAATTCAAAAGACTCTGATAGCATACCATTTTTATAAAACTGAAAACAAAGAAAATAAAATTGTATATGTTTTAAGTTGTGTGATGCTTACTGATTTTTTTTTTATTTTACCATAGCTGGGAAATAGTACATACAAAACCCAGAACAGTGGTCACCTTAAGGAGAGGGAAGGCATTGTGAAGAAAATCAATAGTTTCCTTGACATAGATAATGATTGAGTTATTAAATTCCATGGTAGTTCTTCCTAGTAGGTTTTATTATGATGATTCATAATTTTTACATATAATATGTAATGGACACTGCTAGTGCTTTGCCCATCTCTCTTCAGATTCCATTCACTGTTAATATTTCTTTTTTAGGCTTTTCTATCTTATTGATTATAAAAGCTCTTAACTATAGTGCTTTTAGATGATTGTCATTAGCCTAATAGAATCACTTCAGCTCTATGCACAGAGAACCAACAGTACCTGCAAGTTCATTTCCCCTTGGGGTGGCCCTTACCTAATGAAGAGAAATCAATGAAAAGAGAAATAGTTCTATTGGACATTTCTTCCCTATCTCCTTTGCTAGCTCTATTTCATATTCCTGCCTTCCAGTACTGGAATAGATTAGGTTCTCAGTCTTTGGTCTTCTTCCCTTTGTTGTCTATATTTCATACTTCTATGAATACATACTCTCTCATGGTTATATGGTCATGACTCTCAAAATTATATCTTTTGCTTAAAATTCTGTATCAAACTTCAGACTTGTATATCTGACTGCCTAATTAACATCTCCTCTTAGATGTTTAATAGGCCCTTCAAATTCAACAAGTCTCACAGTGAGAACCTAACATTCCTCATAAACTTATTTTCTTTTTACAAAGTTCCTATTTCAGTAGATTCTCCCAGCTTCTCAGGCCAAACCATCAGAAAGTTTTGGCATTTCTCCTGCAGAAAGGTTTAACTCCCTAAACCAGGGTTGTTCAAATCCTACACATTCCAAAGAAGCATTTGTCTTCAGGACTGGCCTTTCTGGGAGATGAGTTCTGAGCTCTTAAATATTCTACTTGTTAAGACTGATTTTGTATGCTTGAGACCGTGGGCCATTGCTGTACCAATCTGAACAGATAAGTCTGTCCTAACAATGTAAATTATGGTATATTAGAGTTCTGCACAGAGACAGACTCAAAAAAATATATAAAGATATGTAAGGGGAGACATTCTAGGAATTTACTCTAGGAATGGTTAAGGTGTCTGAGAAGTCCAATGATCTGCCGCTGTAAGCCAGGGAACCAGAAAAGCCAGTGTTGTAATTCGGTCCAAGTCCAAGGGCCTGAGAACAAGGAGACTAATGGTGTAAGTCCCAGTCTGAGTCCAAAAGCCTGAGAACCCAGAACACTGATGTCTGAAAGCAGGAGAAGATGAATGTTTCAGCTCAAGCAGAGACAATAAATTTTCCTTCTTACCCCTTTTTGTTCTATTCAGGCCCTCCACAGGTTAGATGATGCCCACTGGCATCAGCGAAGGTAATCTTCTTTACAAATGCTAATCTCTTCCTGAGGCACCCTCATAGACACATCCAGAAATGTTCACGAGGGAAATAATCATGGATTGAAAGACTCAATATTATAAAACCATCACTCTTCTCAAATTGATCTATATGGTAAATATAATCTCAATCAAAATCAAAGACCAAGAAGAACTAAGATGATCTTGAAGAAGACTGGAAGACTATTGTGTAATTAAATTATTCCAAAGCTACAGAAGGACAGACATGGATAGAGAAACAGAACAATGAAACAGATCATCAACAAAGAGACTCACATGTATATGGATACAGCTAAAGAGAAATGATTGTCAACTTAATAAATGCTGATTGGATATCCATAAAAATAAAATGTATTTTTGCCGGGCGCCTGGGTGGCTCAGTTGGTTAAGCGACTGACTTCGGCTCAGGTCATGATCCTGGAGTCCCTGGATCGAGTCCCGCATCGGGCTCCCTGCTCGGCAGGGAGTCTGCTTCTCCCTCTGACCCTCCCCCCTCTCATGTGCTCTCTCTCATTCTCTCTCTCTCAAATAAATAAAAATCTTTAAAAAAAAATGTATTTTGCCTATACCTCACACTATACACAGAAATCTATTCCAGGTGAATTATAATCTAAATCTGAGAGACAAAACAATGGATCTTCTACAAAGTATCATAAGTCTTCTTGATTTAAGGTAAGTTGTTTTAAATAAGAAAAGTAGTCATAATTGGTAAAAAATTAAAACTAGCAATGCCAATCCATCAAAAACTGCCATTTATAGAATGAAAAGGCAAACTTTATTGAAAAAATGGGCCTGGGACTTGAACAGAGGATATTCAAAGGAACAATAAATACAGAGTTTGGAGAGGATGTAGAAGTGACACTTATGTACTGTTGGTGAGAAGGTAAATAGTTTCTATGACTTGGAAAACTATTTGGCAGTATTCACTAATGCTTGCTGAACATAAACTTACTCCATGCCCCAGCTAGTGATGGACATATCTATGGAAAAGCATTCCAGGTGCAGGGAACTGCACGTCCAAAGTCCTCAAGAAACTTGAATCCCTGATGCATCTGACCAACAACAAAGAGGTTGGTGTGTGTATTTTTTTCTCTTTCAACCCCTTCCATCATAATTAGCTCAGAAAGAGATGAGAGGTGTCCTGTTCACTTATGTGTCCCCAGCAGTTAGGCTTGTACCTGGTATATACTATAAAAGCTCAATAAATATGTATGGAATTAAGGAAGGAATAAATGAATGAGAGAGACACATCCAATGTCCTTGCTTTTCATTAGTACATCTCTGTTACTTTATTAGTGGTGTAAATCTTTGCAATGGCCCAAGTAATTAAAGCATGACAGCTTCTGCCCAGGATTATATTTCTTAAAGTGTTTTTTGGTGGAGCATTAGTTCTACAAATGCTCATCAAAATAAAAACAAAACCAAAACAGGTCTCACAATCGTATATGGAAACTCTGCTTACCATACCTCCTCCTGAAAAAACCGCACTGTACTTTAGCATATTAAAATAGTTTTAAAAGAACATTAAAATATAACAATATGTAAAAGCATATACAAATGTAAAATACAAAAGTTGCAGATTGAGTTCTATGAGTTAAAACTACTGCCATTATAATTTTTCAGGTATTTCCCAGATTGATTTGACCTGGAACCGTTTTTACTTTGTGTCTATTAACATTCCAGGAAAGCCAGTGCTCTGCCGTTTACTTGGAGCATTAGAAAAACACTGATGAACAAGTCTTGCTGTTAATAGTTCTGCTGGGGTAATGCAGAATAAAGGTCAAAGAGGCAGGTAAGTAGTAGTTTGTAATGTGATAAGGAGGCCAAAGGACCCCTCCTCTTGTCCTTTTCCTTTGGCAAGGTTTTAGGTAAGAGCCATGGCTTCAAAGGGGGGAAATGGATTAATGGAGCAAGGAATGAAAAAATAAATAAAATGAAACACGGTGTTAAGATTCCCACAGAACCAGTCCTAAAACTCCTGTTGCTTTCAAAGACCATAAAAGAGTCTAAATTCAAAATGAAAGTGAGTTGAGGCACATTCCATTGGGACGACACCGAGAGCTTAGTATCATCTCCTGCAGTCCTTGCCTAACACAGGGAGAGGGCAGATTTTCTTTATAGCCATAATAAAACATAAAAAGAAGGATGAAAAGGAGTGGGAGAATCACTAGCGATTATCCTCATAGCTGAGTATTTGTTGTGTGGCTGAAAGGGCACTTGGTGGTCTGACAAATGACTCCTACATTTCCCCTTTTCTCATAATGTGACTTTGAAATTGCTCCCACATTTCACAAGTGTTCCCCATATATTTTCAAGTCCAATATTGCTTTTTCTGAGATGTGACTCCGGTTACATTCAGGATCCATGCTTTCCTAGAAGATTAAGCATTCTTAATAGCGAGTTTTGCTACCAGAAAAAAACAAACAAACAACTTTTTTACTCAGCATTACACAAACAAGTCATATCTAATTCTCTGAAGTGAAAGTGCCATAAAAGATATATACATATATATTCTTTCAGCTAAATTGGTGCCATAAAGCTATATTGCAAATACGAGTAATGCTTTTCTGGGTGATTTTTAGAGCTATACAATACAGTTCAGAGACATTTGGGTTTCTTCTACCTTTGCAGGATAAGGCATTAAAAGAAATCATTACTATATTATTGAAGATAAAATTGTTGGGTTATGGCATTTTTATATGGTGAACCTAGGCCAAATATTGAAGCTAGCATTTATTTTATTGCTTTTGACATCTCTCGTTTAAAGGCTCTCAGAAATGAAAAATTCCAGTGAAGGCCATATTGAAGTTTATTCATATAATCTCTATAAAGTAAAATCTCAATAAAAATTTATGTCACCTATTTAATGAGAAGACAGGAAATGGAATCATACTTGGAGACATTTTTAAATGGTCAATCAGGTATAATTTAACTACTGCATGATTATCTTTACACGAGTAGAGATTACAGGATGTGTTTTCAAGGAGAAGTGTCCCTTTGATGCCTCTTTATTCTACAGAGAACTAACTGGAAATTATTACAACATTCCACACTACACTGATTGTAGTAAAACAATTCAATAATATAGTTACAATGTTACCTGGGGTCTATAAAAATATATTAATTCTCCCCCTATCTTCCTATGGTTCAATGGTCCTTTAAAACCTCTGCATGCTAGAATACATATGTGATAAGGAAAACTGATATATTATTAAAATTCTATGGAGAACTGCTGCTATAATCTTATTAAATGCTAGATGGATATTATGTTGAATTGTATTAAAAGTTAAGTTTGGAGATAAAAACAATAACCTTTTTTTAAATTTTTCTCATAATTTTTGTAACTACATGTTTGAATAAAACAAACCTCTTCAGTTCCTCATCAGTAAGTAAAAATTATGCTCTGGTCACATGGATTTTATGTTAAAATTTTTCACCAAACAACTTGGGGAAAATATACATGCGCGCATATGTATATTCTATATACTAAAGATTTAACTAAATATGTATAAATATGTATATACTATGCAAATAAATGCTAATCAATAACATCTGTCCACTAAAATTTTAGGGGGAAAAAAAAACTCTTTCACAGTTTGCCTCCAGTCAAACTTACTGCCTATTTATCTATCAAACAGGTAACTTCTTACTTGTCTAGTAAGGAGAGCTTCTCCCAGGTACCTAAACAATAACATCAGTGTCTCCTCAGGAACTGTGTCCTGTCTGTCTGCTCTTTCTGGACAATCTTATCCACTATTTTGACAAAACAGTAATGTCTCCAACATTTTCTAACTAAATATTTATCATGAAATCCAAACACCACTTGTCCAAATTCACTGGATAAGCCCCTCCCCACTTTGGTTGTCCTATTAAACACATCAAATCCAATTTCCTACAACCAGAATTATTAAAGCCATCAGTGGTTGGCCAGATGTCAGAGTGTATTCATGGTCAGACAGTTAATGAGCTAGGGAAAGTCAACTGGCCCTGCCTTCTAAGGAGAAGGTGGACCCTTTTGTGACTTCAAGTGACTATTTAGAACATACTCATATTAGAAGCATTTGTCTCTAAAGTTATGTTACCAGATTAAGCAAATAGAACACAGGGCTCCCAGTTAATTTGGGATAGTCAATAAACTATGAAGATACACACACACACACACACACACACAGTACATATAGTTAATATAAGTATGGCTCATATAATATTTGGAATATACTTATAACAAAAATATTTATTATATGACATTAAAAATGACCTAGATATCTTTTATTTTATCTGGCAATCCTAAATCTAGAGACAATCTGCACATATGCTCTTGGGTTTGTCTCTAGATAAAGCAGAAATGAAGACTGACGACATTTGTTTTCTTAGTTTGGGCTATACATAGTGTTACCTACATTTTGAATCCTTTGTATAGATTTGTTGTACTTTGAATAACTATATCTTTCCTAAATTTTACTGATTAGTGCTTGATAATAGTTTGGATAATGGCTACAAAATATTTTCTATCTGAAGATTATATTTGATTATTCAGAGAGAAATGTTATGCCCCTTCCCAAATATATTCCTCTTTCTAGCTCATCCAGAAACTGAGGAGCAGAAGTATCTCTAGCACATTTATCAATTTAACCTCATTACACTGGGCATGGTTAAATCATAAATAGGAAGCAAATAATGTTTTAAAAAGTCTCAGTACTGACACTCAATTCTCTGTGCCTAACTTTAAATAAAAATGTAATATCCGTATAAATTCAGCATCCATTTTACTTCCTTTTGGCTCTCCATACATTGCCAGGAATGGCCAGCAATCCCTGTAACTGACGGATGAAAGGTTACTCCAAACTGCCGTGAAAGAGAGAAAAAGGCAAGGGGGTCAATGCTCAGAGACAAAGACCCTTTGCTCTTCTTGGCTCCCGCTTTTATTGGTCCTTCAGCATAATCACAAATCCTTATCACTGTTTCTCAAGCACATGATGTATGACAAGGGGTCTTACTGAAACTGAGAGGATTTATGGCAAAGATAAAATATGCTAATCTGTGTTTTCTACTAAACGTAGCCTAAGGGACAATGCATACATCTCTTAGATCACAGGTGGCTGTTTGAGCTAAGAGAGCTTCATTCCAAAGGCAGCGTGGTCTCAAGGGCCGGCATTCCAAAGGCCCACGCCCTTTTCCAAAACCCTCCCTTGCCCCCAGTGGCCTCTGTGTTACATTTACATATGGCTGATTTCATGCTCTCCATTAACCCCAACAATACATTCTGAATTTGCTCCCATCTCTGCAACATTTAGCATGGGGCTGAGTATGCTTACACTTCAGCACAGACTGCTTACCCCAGTATTTGAACAAGTTCACCTGCTCCAGTGATACACACTTCTGTAAAATGTTCCACAGTTCTAGCCTCTAATACTCTCATCTCTGAACGCTTACTGCACTTCTAGTATCATCCACCTGCATTCACATTTGAGTCTAAGTCATCACTGATCTTCAGTTGCTTTCACTGTGTAATCTTACTTGCACAAATAGTTTATGAGATCATGCAGGGGGAAGCTACCCTACTACTTACACAACACCACACACGGCACCATGCACTCCAATAAATTCTCGATGAATGAGCTACCTATTCACTTCTTAAAACTTTTGAAATAAAAAAATGTCAGAAGAGGTAGTTAGGAGTTATATTTTCCTTTGAAATTATATTTACAAACATGTAGTAGGCATAAATTAAACAGTGATGCACGGAGCCATTGCTGCCCTTGTAATTTTTCAGTGATTCTGTCATATGGAAGCATAACAACCCCGATTTTAGAAAATTTAGAAATTTAGAAAATTGGAAGCAGTCATTCTGTCATATGGAAGCATAACAACCCTGATTTTAGAAAATTTAGAAATTTAGAAAATTTCTGAAATGGAAAAAAATTAGAAGAAAAAACACTGATAATTCTACCTTCCCCTGTAGTCCTATGTAAAGTAAGTGATCAATTTCCTTTCTCCTCTGCACATGCAATATTAAAACCAAAGTTTGTGTAAAATTTTGAATCTGGGCTTTTTTTTTCACATGGGATTGTATTGTAAGCATTTTTTTCCCCATTTTATTAAATTAGATGCATGAGGCTGAATAATTGTGTAGTGATCTTTAATAAAGATAAATAGCTATTATATATAAGATTTTTGAACATGTAGCCATGACTACAATTCGAATAATTCCTTATTAGAATTATCAATACATGGTCAAATTCATCCTTTATTTAAATCCTCTGATGCAAATTTGCAAACTTATTTCCAGAAGGTTTGTGGCAATTAGGCTCTCATTAGCAGTCCATTTTAACACATTCTGATAAATAACATTTTTGTTCATTGTTTACCAATTGTATATGTGAAACAGCATATTATTTTTGTTTAACTTGTTTTATTGTATTTTAAAGTAAATGTACATTTACATGTTTTTCTCTTATTTCAGTGTAAGAGGTTTTTACAAGTTAATTATACTCTTCGGTTGTCCTTAGTGTTGCAAATAATTTTCTTATTTGGCATTAACCTTCAGAGCTTTGAAAGGAGTGGCACAGCGTGGTGGTTAAGAGACAATGGCCCTCCTGTGTGCTGATCACTTGCACGCATAAGTTGACTTCTTTGTTTTTCCATATGTAAAAGGAGGATAATAGCAATACCTATTTCATAAGGATTTTTAAGGATAAATAAGTTAGTGCATGTACACAGCATCTTAGAGTTATGCTTGGCATATTATAGTTTCCAATAAATGTTACCTATTATTGGGCACAGAATTTTTTAATAGCTTTTACTGAGATATAATTCATATATATCATAAAATTCGCTCAAGTGTTCAAAATTCAATGACTTATAGTATATTCACAACATTGTACAACCATTACCACAATCAATTTCAGTCAGGATTAGAATCAATTAGAATATCTTCATTACTCCAAAAAGATACCCTGCCACTCTTAGCCATAATTCCCCAGCCCTGCTCAGCCCTTAACAACCAATAATTTACATTTCATCCTATAGATTTGCCTGTTATGGACATTTTATTTAAATGGAACTACAATTGAGGCACCTGGGTGGCTCAGTTGATTAAGTATCTGCCTTTTGGCTCAGGTTATGATCTCGGGGTCCTGGGATCGAGCCCCACGTTAGGCTCCCTGCTCAGTGGGGAGTCTGTTTCTCCTTCTCCGTCTGCTGCTCCCCTGTTTGTGTTCGCTCTCTCTCAAATAAATAAAATCTTTGAAAAAAATAAATGGAACTGCAATTTCAACAGTCTGCAATCCTTTGTGTCTGGTTTCTTTCACTTGGCATATGTTTTAAAGGGTTATTCATTTTTGGGATATATCAGTCCTTAATCACTCTTTATGTTTCAATAATATTCCATTGCATTAATATACTACATTTTATTTAGTTATCAGTTAATGGACATTTGATTGTTTTCCACTTTTTGGCTACTATTCATGATGCTACTATAAACATTACCACAAGTTTTTATGTAAGCATGTTTTCATTTCTCTTGGGTATATACCTAGGAGTGGAATTGTTAAGTCTTATGGTAGCTGTAAGTTTAATCTTCTCAGGAACCTCAAGAGTGTTAACCAGAGCCATTGCATCATTTTGTAGTCACATCAGCAATGCAAGAGGGTTCCAACTTCTCTCATATTTGTCAATGTCTGTTATTATGTGTCATTTTTTTCACAGCCATCCTAGTGGGTACGAAGTGGTATCTCATAGTGGTTTTGTTGTATTCCCCTTGTGGCTAATGATGTTAAACATCTTTTCATATGTTTTCTGTCTACTATACATCTTTAGAGAAGTACAGATTCGTATCCTCTGCCTATGTTTTAGTTGGGCTACTTGTCTTATTATTAAGAGTTCTTTTTATATTTTAGATGCAAGTCTTTTATCAAAGACATGATTTACAAATCTCTTCTTCCATTCTGGAGGTTGTCAAAGTGCTATGCCTTGCAGCATAAACATTCTCAACTTCAATGACACCCAATTTGTCTATTTTTTTCTTTTGTTCCTAGTGTTTTGGTGTCATAGCTAAGAAATCATTGCCTAATCCGAGGTCACAGATTTAAACCATGTTTTGTTATAGAAGTTTGATAGTTTTAACTCCTTATACTTAGGTATTTGATTCACATAAATTTTGTAGATGGTGTGAGATAGTGGTCCAAATAAATTCTTTTGCATGTGGACATCCAGTTGTCCCTACAATGTTGGTTGAAAAAACTATTCATTCTCCATTGAATGGTCCTGCCAGGCTTGTCAAAATTTAGTTGACTGTAAATGTGAGTTTATTTCTGTACTCTCAATCAAGTTCTGCCGATCTATATATCAGCTCTTAATGCAGGTAATGCATTGATTACTGTAGCTTTGTAGTAAGATTTCTTTCTCCACCAAGTATGATGTTGGCTATGAGTTTGTGTTTTTTTTTTTAATTTTATTTATTTATTTGACAGAGAGAGACACAGCGAGAGAGGGAACACAAGCAGGGGGAGAGGGAGAGGGAGGGAGAAGCAGGCCTCCCGCGGAGCAGGGAGCCCGATGCGGGGCCCGATCCCAGGACCCCGGGATCATGACCTGAGCCGAAGGCAGATGCTTAATGACTGAGCCACCCAGGCGCCCCTGGCTATGAGTTTTTAGATGCACTTTATCATGTCAAACCATTCCCTTCTATGCCTACTTCATTAATTTTTTTTTTTCATGAAGGATTATTACATTTTGCAAAATTCTTTACATATGTCCACAGAGATGATCATGTGATCTTTGTCCTTTTTTTTTTCTATTGATATGATGTATTACATTAAATGATTCTTGGATGTTAAACCAACCTTGCATTCATGGGATAAACCACACTTGGTGATAGTGTATAATTCTCTACAGGTGCTGGTAGATTCAGTTTGCTCATTTTAGTCAGAAGTCTGTGTCTAAACTTATAAAATATACTGCTCTATAGTTTTATTTTCTTAACATCTTAACTGGTTTGATACCAGGGTAATACTGGTCTCAGATAATAAGTTGGTATGTGTTTGCTCTTTTATTTTTTGTAGAATTTATGAATAATTGATATTTAGTCTTATTAAATGTTTGATAGTATTCACTAATAAAGCCTTCTGGTCCTGGACACTCCTTTTTGGGCAGATTTTTAATTATTAATTCTTTTTACTTGTTGTAGGCTGCTATGGAATGAACTGTATTCACCTTAAAATCCTATGTTGAAGCCCTAACCACCAATGTGCCTATTCTTGGAGACAGGACTATAAGGAGTTAAATGAGGTTAAATGAGGTCATAATGATGGGACCTTGATATAATAGTATGTGTCCTCATAAGAAGAGTTATGTGGGCGCTCTCACTCTCAATTCCATGCATGACCAAGAGGTCAGATAAGCACACAATTGAGATGATAGCAGCCTATAAGCCAGGAAGAGGTCTCACCAGAAACCAACCAAAATGGCACCCTGATCTCAGATTTTCAGACTCCAAAACTGTCAGAAAATAAATGTTTGTTGTTTAAGCCAAAACCAGTCTATGGTATTTTCTTATGGCAGCTCAAGCAAAGACACAGACCTATTATGACTTTCCCTTTCTTCTTAATTCAGTTTCACTAGTTTCTGTCTTTTTATGAATTTATTCATTTCATCCAAATAATCTAATTTGTTTGCATATAGTTCATTGTATTCCCTTATAAACCACCCCCTTTTTTTTTAAATTTCTGTAATATCAGTAGTACTGTTCCTTCTTTCATTCCTGATTTTAGTAATTTGAATCCTCTCTCTTTTTCTTGGTCAGTCTTATCGAAAGTTTTGTCAATTTTGTTGATCTTTGAATTTTGGTTTGCTGATTTTTCTGTTTTCTATAGTATTATTTATTTCCCCCTTATCATTATTATTTTCTTCCATTTGCTTTGAGTTTTCTTTTCCCCAAGTCTTTTTTTTTTTTTTTTAAGATTTTTATTTATTTATTTATTTGACAGACAGAGACACAGCGAGAGAGGGAACACAAGCAGGGGGAGTGGGGAAGGGAGAAGCAGGCTTCCCGCTGAGCAGAGAACCTGATGCAGGGCTTGATCCCAGGATGCTGGGATCATGACCTGAGCTGAAGACAGATGCTTAACAACTGAGCCACCCAGGCGCCCCTTTTTTTCCCCAAGTCTTAAGATGGAAGGTCAAGTTGTTGATTTGAGAGTCTTTTTAAAAGGTTTTTATAACTATAAATTTCCCTGTAAGCCCTGCTCTATCTACATACAATTAATTTTGGTATATAATGCTTTCGTTTTCATTAATCTCAAAGCATTTTTTAATTTCTCTCATAATTTCCTCTTTGTCCTGCTGGATATTGAATGGTGCTCTACATATTTGTGGGTTTCACAAATTGTATTCTGGTGTGAATTTCTAATTTCATTCTATTATGATCAGGAAACACTATTTCAATCCATTTAGATTTGCTCAGGTTTGTTTTATGACCTAGTATATAATTTATCCTGGAGAGTGTTTCATGTGCACTTGAGAAGAATGTTTATTCTGCTTACATTTGGTAGACTGTACACAGATGTCTATTAGGTCTCCTACTGTGTAAGCCTTTGATTTCTTTGCCGATATTCTGTTTTTTTCTAGCCATTATTAAAAGTGGGGTATTGAAGTCTCCAAATATTATTGCTGAATTCTCTACTTGTTCCTTGAATTCTGCCAACATTTGCTTTACATTTCCTGAGGCTCTGTTGTTAGGTGCATATATGTTTCTGTTATATCTTCTGAGAGACTGACTCATCATTATAAAATGTCTTTATCTCTATTAAAAGTTTTTGGTTAGAAGTCTATTTTTCTGATATTAGTATAATACTGTAGCTTTCTTGTGATGGTTGTTTACACTACATATTTTCATCTATCCTTTTACTTTTCACCTGTGTCTCTGAATCTAAATATATCTCCCATAGACAGTTTACAGTTGGATCTTGAATGTTTTTATCCATTCTAACAATCTTTGACTTTTGATTTGTGGTTCAGTTGGTTTCCATTTAATGTTATTATATGGTTGCATTTACATCTGCCATTTTTCTTTTTGTAATCTATATGTGTTATGTGATTTTTGTTCCTTTTTTTTCCTTTCCTGCTTTTCTTTGCATTAAGTGAATATTTTCTAGTACAGCATTTTAATTCCTTTAAAGATTTTTTCCATTATGTTTTTTGAGATTTTTTTTGTGTGTGTGGCTGCTCTATGGCTTTTCATATAGAGTCAAAAATGGATTCCAGATTATACTAATTCTAATGAGATATAGAAATATTACTTCTATAATGCTCTATTCCCTCTTCTACATCTTGCACTATTTTTTATTTATACTTACAAATACACATATGTACATACATATATATACATAACATAAACATGTTACTTTATATAATTAATGTCACTTTATGTAATTTATGGCTATTAAAGAAACTGAGGAAGAGAGGAAGTATGTTTTTAGAGTTTGCTACACTTCCCTTCTTATTTACCATTTCTGAATCTCTCCATTTGTTTCTGTGGATTCCAGTTAAATCTGGTATTGTTTCCTTCAATACAGCTTTTTTTCCCACCCACCTCCTTTGTACTATT
The DNA here is from genome assembly GCF_011800145.1 of Mirounga leonina. Lineage (NCBI taxonomy): Eukaryota > Metazoa > Chordata > Mammalia > Carnivora > Phocidae > Mirounga > Mirounga leonina. The sequence goes on from NW_023270453.1 coordinate 12,215,109, forward strand.
ACTTTAAAATATACTACATTTCTTTAAGCTATACGCTTGAGAATACATAGATATTGTTTTATACTATTTCTTTTTAAATCAAGAGAAAAAGAAGAAATATGTTTTTATGCTGTCTTTTATGATTACATAATTATTTTTGCTGTTGCTCTTTGTTTTCTTGTGCAGGCTCAATTTTCCATCTGTGCTCACTTGCTTGCAACCTGAAGAACATCCATTTCATGTAAAGCAGGTCTGCTGGCAACAAATCTCTCCATTCTTGTTTATCTTGGAGTGCACTTTGTCTTCATTTTTTAAAGATAGGTTTGCTGAAGATAAGATTGTTGATAGTTCTTTCTGTTCTTTCAGTACTTTTTCTTTCATATGTCATCCTGTTTTCTGGATTCCTTTGTTTCTGCTAAAAGTTAGCTGTTAATCTTATTGGGGTTCCCTAATAATAGAGGAGTCAATTTCTATTGCTACTTTGAAGATTTACTTCTTGTCTTTGTCTTTCAACATTTTTACAATGATATGTCTATTTTTGAATCTTTGTTCATTTATGCTTCTTAGAATTCATTGAACTACTGGGATGTATAAATTATTTTTTTTTAAACTTTGGGAAGTTTGCAGTCATTATTTTTTTGAGTATTTTTTTTCTCCTTTATCTTTCCTTACCTCTTCTTGTATTCCATTTCACATATATTGGTGCACTTAGAAGTCTCCCCATTTCTCTGAGGCTCTGTTCTTTTCATCTGCCCCCCACTCTTCTGATGTGTAATATCCACTGATCTCTCCTGAAGGTTTGCTAATTCTTTCTTCTGACAGTTCACATCTACTGGTGAACACCTCTAGTGAATACCTCATTTCAGTCATTGTACATTTCAATTCCAAAATTTCTATTTGGTTATTTTAAAATAATTTCTCTTTCCTGATATTCTCCTTCTGAGGTTGCACTGCCATAATACTCATAGTCTCCTTGTGTCTATAATTATGATTTATTTTCTTTCTTTTAACATACTTACCACAGCTACATTGAAATCTTCTGACATCTGGTCATTCTTACCAACAGTGTTGCTGTCTCTTTTTTTCCCAACATCTAAATTATCCTTTGTTTCATATCTCATAATTTTTTTTTGTTGGAAAAGAAACATTTTAAATGATATATTATAGTAATTCTTAGTATTTATTTCCGTGCACACTCACCACTCTTCCACCCCCTAAAATTGGCCATTTCTCCAAAGAGCCCTATTTTCTCTTATCAGAGAGTGGTTTTAGAAACTATTATCTAGGTGATAGTTGTATGCTCATTGCTACTGGGGTGCTGTAGTTTCTAGACCCTCTTAGCTAACAAAACTAGGAGATATATATGCACATACTAACCTGTGCATATACACATATCTATAAATAAGTCTCTGTGTAACCATCTGTATCTATATTAAGTCAAAACTGAGTCCTTACTGATTTGTCCAATTCTGATCTATTATCACATCAATCATTTTAGACTCCTCTCCTTGCCTATGTATAAATTTCCACTTCAACAGTGAGAAACTGGCCCCTACTATTCATCATCCATTATTTAATTGTTGAGTTCACTATACATGTATAGCAGTATCAGAATTATTAACCTGTAACCTCTGGGATAACCTTATCTACAAAGTACAGTGGGTTATATGCAGTTCATTCTGCCTCTAGTTTTAGACTCCTTTCATTTTGAAAATTACTTAGATTAGCACCTTTTCCCCAACTCCTTCAGTGAGGTTGTTTCATACATTTCTAATGCCATTAGATTCTTTTGTCACAGTCTGCATTCCTTCCTGAGATCCCCTGACCTAAATGGTTTTTTGTTGTTGTTGTTACTCATATACATTAAGTTCACTCTTTGCTCTGTAAAGTTCTATGGGTATTGACAAATGCATACTGTCATTTATCCACCACTGGAGTACCACACAGAATAGTTTCACCACCTCAAAACTCCCTGTGCTTTACCTCTTCATCTCTTCCAAATTCCTGGCAACTAGTGGTCATTTTACCGTCCCTGTAATTTTGCCTGTTCCAGAATGTCATATAATTGGAATTGCCCAGTATGTTCAGACCAGCTTATTCAACTTAATAGTCTGCATTTAAGGTTCTTCATGTCTTTTCATGGCTTCATATCTCACTTCTTTTTTTCATGATATATATATTTCCTATGTTTACTTACCACCTGTTTCTCTTGTTTGGTGAGATGTCTATTCAGTTCTTTAGCTCATTTCGTAACTGGGTGGTTTTTCTTATTGTTGAGCTTAAAGTATTCTTTGTATATCTTGGATATAGGTCCTTCATTATAATATGTGTTTTGTAAATATTTTCTCCTAGATCTGTGTCTTACTTTTCATGCTCTTAACAGTGTCCTTTGTAAGCTTTTAATTTTAATCAAGTTTTGCTTATTAGAATCTTTTTCTCTCATGGATCATACTTTTAGTTTTGTATTTAAAAATTTATCACCAAGCACGAGGTCAACTACATTTTCTCCTTAAATTATTTTGTAGGCATTTTATAGGTTTACATTTTACATTTAGGTCTATATTCTGAGCTAATGTTTGTGAAATGTGTAAATTTAGTGCCTAGATGATTTTCTTTTATATGAATGTCCAAATTTCCCAACAACATTTTTTGAAAGCCTATCCTTTCTCCATTGAATTGCCTCTGTTTCTTTGTCAAAGTTCAGTTGACTATATTTATGTAGACCTATTTCTGGGCCCTCAGTTCTGTTCCATTGATCTATGATTTTATTATCAATACCATGATGTCTTGATTGTACAGCTTTATAATAAGTCTTGAAGTTGAGTCGTGTGTCTTCTAACTTTGCTATTCCTTGGTATTATGTTGGTTACTGTGGATATTTTTTCCCATGCATATAGGAGTCAGGTTGAGAATATGTTAGAAAGACTCATAGGATTCAGAAAAGTTGTTACAATTGTGGATCACTACATCAAAAACTAATGATGTATTGTATGATGACTAATATAACATAATAAAATAAAATTTAAAAAATTTGTGTTTATTGTTTATTACAGCAAAAGGATACTCATTAGCTAAGGAAAAAAGGCCTATCAAGTGTAACCTATTAAAAACTAGGCACAAGCTTCCAGGTGTGTTCTCTTAGTGGAGTTACACAATATACTTAATTTTCCCAGCAACAATGTGTGACAACTTGTCCAAAGTGCTCTCAACCAAGAAACCTCAGCCAAGGCTAGGGTCCAGTATTTTATTGGACGTAAGTCACATATGCATGCAGTACTTGCAAGACTGACTTCAGCTACACAGACACCAATTCCTCAGGGCAAAATATGTGTTCACCATTTATAATGTTGGTTAGCATAAATTATATGATTGATTTGGTAGCATTTGGCCCAAGGCCTAAGGCATACAAAACTGGTATTAACAATAAAATGCATTTTTAAAACAATAATGATGATAAACTATATTATCAAACAAGTGTATCAAAGCCCCATACTTCACTCAAAGAAAAACACTCTTATCAGGCAAATATTCCAAGACTGCCCAGGGTCCAGACAATCGTTAATCCTGAAGATAGCATTTTAATCACAAAGGGCAGAATTTGAGGAACATAGGCCTATGAGTCATCCCTTTCCTGCACACTGGTATAGGAAAGCAATTGGCTTTTGTATATTAACTTTGTATTCTGCCACATTGCTCTAATGGTTTATTAGGTCCAGGAGTATTTTTTTTTTTTAATCCTTTTGGATTTTCTACACAGACATCTGTGAACAAAGAACATTTTATTTCTTCCAAATCTATATACTTTCATTTCCTCTTCTTGTTTTATTGCCCTAGCTAGGATTTCTGACATGATGTTAAATAGGTGCAGTGAGAGGGAACATTCTTGCCTTGTTCCCAGTTGTAAGGGCAAACATCCAGTTTCTTGTCATTAAGTTTGATTTTAGTTGAACATTTTTTTGTAGATGTTCTTTATCAAGCTAAGGAAGCTTCTATTTATTCCTAATTTCCTGAGAATTTTTAAGAAGGATGTTGGATTTTGTGAAATACTTTTTTGTGAATCTATTGATGTGATCATATAGTTTTTCTTCCTTACTGTCAAATTGAACCAGCCTTGTACAACTGGAATAAATTCCACTTGGTTGTAATGTATGATTCTTTTTATGAATTTCTGGATATAATTTGATACTATTTGTCAAAAAATTTTATGTCTATGTTCATGACAGATATTGCTCTGTAGTTCTGTCTTGTAATGTCTTTATTTGATTTTGGTATTAGGGCAATAGTGGCCTCATAGAATGTGTTAGGAAGTGCGTCCTTACTTCCTCTGCTTCTATTTTCTGGAAGAGATTGTAAAGAACTAGTGTTATTTATTCTGTAAATGTTTGATAGAATTTACCAGTGAATCCATCTGGGCCTGGTGCCTGTTTGCTTTCTTTCCTTTGTTTTTTTTTTTTTTTTTTAAAGTTAATTTCTTTAATTTCTTTTATAGACATAGGCTTATTCATATTATCTATTTTTCCTTTATAAATTTTGGTAGAATGTGTCTTTCAAGGAATTATTTCATTTCATCCATGATACCTAATATATGGACAATGAGTGGTCTGTAATATTCCTTTACTAACTTGTAATGTCCATAATATTATAGTGATAAAACTTTTTTCATTTTTTATATCAGTAATTAGTATTTTCTCTTTGTAATGTGACTAGAAGTTCATGAACTTTAATATTTTAAAATAGTCTTTACTTTTTTTTTCTGTGTTGATTTCTGCACTCATTTTTATTTCTTGTTCATTCAGTTCAAAATATTTTTACATTACTCTTTAATTTTTTTTTTTTTTTGGCTCATGCTTTATTTAGAAAGGTGTCTGTCAATCTCCAAATATTTTAAGATTTCCAGCTATCTTTCTGTTATAGATATGGTTTAATTCCATTTTGATCTGAGAACATACTTTATAGGATTTCTATTATTTTAAATTTATTAAGTGTGCTTTATGGTCCAAAATGTGGCCTATCTTCCTTAATGTCCCTTATGAGTGTGTGATAAATATGTATTTTGTGGTGGAATAAACTATTCTATAAATGTCAGGTAAATCTAGTTGAATGTTGGCGCTGTACATTTCAACTACATCCTTACTGATTTTCTATCTGTTGGGTTTACCAATTATTCAAATCAATTGTTGAAGTCTCTGGCTCTAATAGTGATTTTATTATTCCTCACAGGTCTATCAGGTTTTGTGCCTCACATATTTTGATTGTTTTTAGCTGTGCACATATTATGGATTTTTACATCTTCATGGGTATTGATCCCTTTATCACTATGCAAAGACCCTCTTAAACCCTGATAATTTTCATTGTTCTAAATGAAACATTGACTGATATAGCAACACCAAGTTCCTTTGGGTAACATTGTCAGAGTACATTTTTCTTTATTTCTTTATTTTTAACCTATCTGTGTCTTTATAGTTAAAGGTGGTTTCTTAGAGAAAATATAGAGTTGGGTCTGATTTTTATACCCATGCTGACAGTGTCTATTCTTTAATTGCTGTATTTAGACCATTTACATTTAAAATAATTATTGATATATTTGGATTAACATCTACCATGCTTGCAACTGTTTTCTATTCATTGTACTTGTTCTTTTTCTTTTTTTTTTTTTTAGTCTTTGCCTTTTTGCTTTGATTTTAATTGAGTATTTAAAAAACTCATTTTCTTTCCTCTCTTAGCATTTCAATTATAATCATTTTGAAATTCTTTAGCGGTTACACTAGAGTTTGTAAAATACATGTAAAATTGATCTAAATCCCCTTTAAGTAACACTATAATGCTTCATGGGGAGTACAGATACATTATAACAGAGTATTCCCAATTCCTATTATACCTCACATCACTTATCCAAATACATTATTATTTTTAACAATTATATATTAAATCAACTAAAAAAAAGAAAAAAATATTTTATCTTCATTTTTTCCTGACCCTCTTCCTTTATGTAGATACAAGTTTATGACCAATATAATTTTCCTTTTCTGTATAGAACTACTTATAACATTTGTTGCAATGAAGGTCTATTGTTAACCAATTTTCTTCGTTTTTGTTTGTCCAGAAAATCTTTAATTATTTTTTAGTTTTGAAGGACAATTTCCCTGGGTATAGAATTCTAGGATGATGTTTTCTTTTCTTTCAACACTTCAAATATTTCCCTATACTGTCTTCTTGTTTCTGTGACTTCTGATGTGAAGTATGTTGCAATTCTTAGGTTTGTTCCTATATAGGCAAGGTGAGTTTTTTGTTTTGTTTTGTTTTTTTGTTTTATCTCTTGACTTTCAAGATTTACTCTTTGTGTTCTCTTTTCTGTGCCTTCAAAATGATATGCAAAGGTATAAATACCTATCCTGTTTGGTGTTCTCTCAGATTCTTGGATCTGTACTTTGGTATCTGTCATTAGCTTTGGAAAATTTTCAGCCACTAGCCCTTCAAATACTTCTTCTGTCCCTTTCTCTTTCTCTTCTCCTTTAGGTTGTCCCATTGTCCATATATTATGCTTTTCGTAGCTATTCTAGTTATTAAATGTTTCATTTCATTTGTTTAATATTTTTCTCTTTATGTTTCTCTCTGAAAAGTTTCTATTAACATATCTTCAAGCTCACTAATTCTTTGCTCAGCTTTGACCAGTCCAATAATGAAACCATCAAAAGCATTCCTCATTTCTATTAAAGTGGTTTTGATTTCTAGCATTTCTATATTGTTTTGCTTGGTTTGCATTCTTTCCTAACATTTCTACTTTTCTGTTTATATTACCCATATCTTCTGGTATGTTGTCTACTTGTTACATTAGAGCCCTTAACATATTGATTGTAGCTATTTTAAATTCCTTATGTTATTACCTGCATCATAGTTTAGACTGGTTCTGATGCTTGCTTTTTCTCTTAAGATTATGTGGTGGTTTTTTTGAGTGTTAGCATGTCCTAAAATATTTTTTGAAAGCCAAAAGTGATGTATCAAGTAACAGGTGTGAAGTTTAGTGTGAAGTTTTATATTGATGTTGATGGGAGCTGAGTTATGTTTAAATGTTTTCTATAGCCCTAGATTGCCAGAAGCTTCAATTTCTCTCAGTGTATTTGTTTATCCCCTTGTCCTTAAGTTTTCCTAAAACCTGTCTTAAATAGAGTCTTTGACTTGTAGCTCTATCAATTGTAATCACTGTTATTATACTGTAGCCCAGTTGATGTGGTGGAAAGGCCTGAGAGGGGGGTGCTTCAGAATTTAAAAATTCTGTAATTTTTTAATGTAATTGAGTTCTTGGGCTATGACCTTCAGATTTGTTCCTTAACCTTTTTTTACTTTCCCTTAGGTAAGAGAGAAAGGCTATAGCAGTTGGATTTGGCTAAATGCCATTTCCCCAGGGAGATAAAGCTCCGGAGAAGCCATTTCCTCTGGATGGTAGACCTTTGTTATGTAATATTCCCTTTTCAGTCTGAAACATAAAAAGGATTGTTCTTGGAATTCTCTATGAAATTAAAGCCAAAGGTATCTTATTATTTCCTTATAAATATTTTTTAAAAATTTTTCTATCTTTGTAAGAACTCCTTCATGCCTCTTGACAATGCTTATAGTTTATAGATATTTGTCTTTTTAATATTTATATGTAGGACTTCAACACTCAGGACTTTAATACATTTGGGAATTATGTTTTATGGATATTCAGATGATATCTAGTTATTTAACACTATTAAATTATTTATCTTCTAACTGCACTGTATCTTTTATTAGAATTGTTTTATTATTAAGTCTATTTCTGGTATTTCTATTCTTCTCTTTTGCTTTGTCAATTAACAGTCAAAGATTTATTTATTTGATTATAGTTGTTTTGTTCTTATATCTAATGAGGTTAATTTCACCCAACATATACTCACTGCTATTGTTTAAATAGTTTTCTTGGTTCTTCTTGGTTAAATTTATTTGAATTGGATTGGATAAATAAATTTATTATTTCACAAAATATTAAATATATCCTCAATTCAACAAAACAAAGAAATTGTGATTTGAATTGCATTACATTTATATAATAACTTCAGAGAAGTTGATATTTTACTGCCTCCCATACAATTCAAAAAGATGAAAAATAAAATGTCTTGCATAATCTAAATCCCAGGATCCTAAAATGGGGATGGTAATGCCCTACTAATAATAATATTGAACAGTGGGGGGGCGGAGCAAGATGGCAGAGGAGCAGGAGACCTGGATTTCGTCTTCTCTCAGAAATTCAGCTGGATAGAGATCAAACCATTCTGAACACCTACAAACTCAACAGGAGATAGAAGAAAAGAAGAGCAACAACTCTCTCATCAGAAAAGCGACCACTTTCTGGAAGGTAGGACGTGCGGAGAAGTGAATCCACGGCGATATTCGGGAGGACAGACAGCGGGGGAGGGGCCTCCGTGAGCCGCTTCTGGCAAGTGATAGAGCCTCAGAGCACAAAATCGGAACTTTTAAAAGTCTGCTCCGCCGAGGGACGTCACTCTGGTGGCTAAGCGGGGGGTGGAACCCTCCGGGACAGTGTGGTCTCAGGATCCTCGGGGTCACAGAAAGACCGGGGGTGCCTGAGTGTGGCAGAGCTCCCAGGTAACGGAGCAGGGAAGCCGGCTGCAGAGGCGGAGCCCAGGCGCGGGCTCTCAGCTCGGGGTTGCCATAGACCGTGATCCGCGACACAGTCGGGCCCCTGCTCCTCCACCAGGGACCCAACAAGCGGCAGATCTGGGGAGACTCACCTTCCTCCCCCAGGAGGAGCCCCGCGGGAGTGCACCGCAGGGATGTGGTGGGTTTGGAGACTCCACCCGGGGTTGGGTGCCAGAGAGAGAAACGCGCGGTCACAGGCCAGGTGAGCACGGAGTGCAGCCGGAGACCGGGGAGATGGGAGTGACTGACGGCTTTTCTCTGGGGGCTCACTGAGAAGTGGGGCCCCGAGTTCTCGACTCCTCCAGGGCGGAGATTGGGAGGCCGCCATTTTCACTCTCCGCCTCCAAAGCTGTATGGAAAGTGCTCAGGGAACAAAAGCCCCGGAGAACAAACCCGAGCAGATTACTCAGCCGGGAGGGGGCAAGGGCGGGGCAATTCCGCCTCAGGCAGAGACATTTGGAAACCACGGCAACAGGCCCCTCCCCAGAAGATCAGCGAAAACAGCCAGCCAAGACCAAGTTTACCGATCAATGAGAACGGCAGAACTCCAGCGCTAGGGGAATACTGCACATAGAATTCATGGCTTTTTTACCATGATTCTTTAGTCTTTAAAAGTTAATTTTTTTTTAACTGTGTTTTTTTCTTTTTCTTTTTGAATTTTTCTTTTTCCCTTTTTTAACCAACATCTTATCAATCCCTTTTTTTAAAAAAATATTTTTATTTTTCATTTTTAGAGTCATATTCTATCCCTTCATAGTAGTTACCCATATTTTTGGCATATATATATAAGTTGTTCTCTCTTTAAAATTTTGAGATAGTTTCTTCTAACAGATTAAAATATACCCTAAATCTCTAGTATATGGTGTTTTCTATTCCCCTGCCTGATCACATTCTCTCTCTTTTTTTTTTCTTTTTTTAAATCCTCTTCTTTCTTTTTTCAAACAACTTCTTATCAATTCCTTTTATAAAATTTTTTATAATTTCCATCTTTACAGTCATGTTCCATCCCTTCATCATATCATCCCTTATTTTTGTACATATATAAGTTTTTCTTCTTTGAAATTTTGGAAGGCACTTTCTTCTAAAAGACCAAAATACACCCAAATCTAGTGTGTGGCACTGATCTATATACCAGCCTGATCATATTTGATCACATTCTGGTTTTTTTGTTGTTGTTGTTGCTTTGTTTTGTTTGTTTTTGTTTTTATCTTTTTCTTTTTCTTTTTTCTCTCTTTCCCTTTATTTTCCCACTGCTTCAGGTCTTTTCTGATTTGCTTAAAGCATATTTTCTGGGGACGTTGTTACTCTGCTAGCATTTTGTTTTCTCATTAATCTATTCTCCTCTACACAAAATGACAAGATGGAAAAAATCACCTCAACAAAAAGAACAAGACGTAGTACCGACTGCCAGGGACCTACTCAATACGGACATTAGTACGATGTCAGATCTAGAGTTCAGAATCATCACTTTAAAGATACTAGCTGGGCTTGAAAAAAATATGGAAGTTATTAGAGAAACCCTTTCTGGAGAAGTAAAAGAACTAAAATCCAACCAAGTAGAAATCAAAAAGGCTATGAATGAGGTGCAATCAAAAATGGGGGCGCTAACTGCTAGAATAAATGAGGCAGAAGAGAGAATCAGTAATATAGAAGATGAAATGATGGAAAATAAAGAAGCTGAGAAAAAGAGAGATAAACAACTACTGGATCACGAGGGCAGAATTCGAGAGATAAGTGATACCGTAAGACGAAACATTAGAATAATTGGGATCCCAGAAGAAGAAGAAAGAGAGAGAGGGGCAGAAGGTATAATAGAGCAAATTATAGCAGAGAACTTCCCTAATTTGGGGAAGGAAACAGGCATCAAAATCCAGGAAGCACAGAGAACCCCTCTCAAAATCAATAAAAATAGGTCAACACCCCGACATCTAATAGTAAAACTTATGAGTCTCATAGACAAAGAGAAAATCCTGAAAGCAGCTTGGGAGAAGAGATCTATGCCCCCAATTAACTAAAATAACCAATTGGTTCTAGAGCTATTAATGAAATTGAATCAACTGCTAGATATTTTTTCCACAAATAGAGGAATCTTATTAAAACATTTAAATGACAACCAGCACTAACAATACAAACAACAGAAATGCAGATAATATTGATAGAAATTCAGGAATAAAGTGTCCTCTTCAACTCTATATATGATGCTAGTGAATCTGATAACAAATTAAAAATAGTTTGGTACTGAAATAAAATAACATGGCAATATTACTTATCAATAGTAAAGTTAAAAAAATCTAAAAAGGCGTAAGAAAGATATTACATTTTGACTATGTTGGGTCTCTCCTCTTTGTGAACAGTGGTTCAATATTGGAACATTTATCAATGTAATTTACCACATTAACTGATTAAAACTAAATAAAATATATGATCCTTCCAAAAGATATAAAAAATAAAACCAAAAAAGCAAAATCAATAAAATTCATCCATTCAAGGGATAAAACAACTCTTTTTTTTTTTTTTTAAGATTTTATTTATTTATTTGACAGAGAGAGACACAGCGAGAGAGGGAACATAAGCAGGGGGAGTGGGGGAGGGAGAAGCAGGCTTCCCACCGAGCAGGGAGCCCGATGTGGGACTGGATCCCAGGATCCTGGGATCATGACCTGAGCTGAAGGCAGATGCTTAACGACTGAGTCACCCAGGCACCTGGGATAAAACAACTCTTAGCTAACAGAATAGATAATAATTTCTTTAACTCAATAAAAGGTATCTATAAAAGATCCACATGAAATGTTATACTCAATAGTAAAATCTTTTGGGCAGTTATTTAAATAAATAAGGACAGAAATAAAATAAGGATGATTGTTATCACTCTCTGAATGGAGAGAGCTTCAGGTTGGAGCTCCTAGTCAGGTCCCTAATTTAAGATATTTCTTTTAGAAACAAAGTGTGTAATGATTAGAAAGGTTTTAAATGCATATGATGTGTATACATAGAATTCTATTATAAACCCAATATGCTACAGAATTCAAAGACTGTATAAGATGAATAATTAGAATTATAAACAGAGTTTGGCATTATTGTCGTATAGTAGATCAATATGTGAAAGTAATCTGCATTTATAGCAATAAAAGATTTGATTTTAACAAACTATAACTTACAACAGCACCAAATATATATTATATATAACATATACGTAAGTGATCTAACTGTAAATAATTTTGTAAAATGATAATAATAATACTTCAAGAAATAGATTAAAATCCCAAACTATGGGAACCACAGTATCTTCACGAATAGAAAGATTAAATATTTACTCTCTGTCAATTTTCCCCAAAAATATTTAGTACAATTTTAATCTAAATATCATCTCCATTATCTATGAAACTTGATAGGCTGATTCTAAAATTTATATGGAAATGTAAAATTCCAAAAACAGTTAAGACCCTCTAGAAGAACAAGCTGAGAAATCTTATCCTCTCAGACATTAAGACTAATAATAAAGTTCAAGTTATTAAGATTGTCTGAAATGCAGTAGGGTTAAACAGGACTAATGGACCTGAACAGAGAGCTCTGAAATAGACCCATGGATTTACCATATTTGATATTTGGTAAAATCTAAATCTTAAATCAAAGAGGGGAAAAAAATTCATTAAGTACTGCTGCAACATTGGTAATCTATATAGGAAAACATGAAATTGGATCTCTATCTCAAACTATACTCTCAAACCAATCCCTAATGAATTAAGGATTTAAATATGAAAAACAAAAGTTCAGATTTTCAAAGAAAATTTAAAAGTATGTCTTTGTATCATCAAAAATGTAATCACTGTAAAGAGGGTGAAAACACTAGCTACACCTTTGGAAGAGATCATTATTAAGAAAATTAAAAGAGGGGCGCCTGGGTGGCTCAGTCATTAAGCGTCTGCCTTCGGCTCAGGTCATGATCCCAGGGCCCTGGGATCAAGCCCCGCATCAGGCTCCCTGCTCAGCGGGGGGCCTGCTTCTCCTTCTCCCACTCCCCCTGCTTGTGTTCCCTCTCTCTCTGTCTCTCTGTCAAATAAATTTAAAAAAAAAAAAAAGAAAGAAAATTAAAAGAACTCCAATGAATCAGTAAGAGAAGAACCATCAGGTAGAAAAAGCAGCAAAGAACTTGAATAGGCATTTTGCAGGAGAGGAAATGGGAATAAACAATGTAAAAAGAGTGTCCACCAGATTAATAATCGAGGAGGTTCAAATTACAATCACACTTGCATTATAATTTCATGCACACCAGATCTGCATATACCCTGCTAATAAAAGTGTAAGTTATACGTCTTTTAGAAAGCAATTGAGTATTAGTAAAGCTGAGCAGATATATAAATATACTCTATGACCAGTAATTCAACTATGAGATGAATATCCTAAAGAAACCTTAGTTCATTTCCATCCAAAGGGATACTGAACATTGTACACAGCCACATCATTCATAAGATCAAAGGACGAAACAATTCAAATGCCAGCAACAGCATAATTGGCAATCGTGAAAAGGAATACAATCCAACAGTAAAAGTAAACTGTAAACTATAGTTATACACTTTATGATGTACAAAGAAAAAAATTCATCAAAGAATGAACACTTACAGAGTATAATTCTATTCTTATCTAGGTCACAAATAAGCAAAACTAAACAAAAAAGTCAGCAAATTAATTTGTATAGAGAATTATTAACACAAAATCAAGATGGCAATTACTTCCAGAGAAAAAAGACTGAGATAAAATCCAAAAGATGCCTACAGGGAATTTTCAACAATATCATCAATGTTCTATTTATTTAGCTAGACACAATGCACGCACATGAATTTGTTGATTAGTATTCTTTATACTGTACATATATGTCATATCTATAGGCTAAAATAAAACAATCATAATGGTATTTTAAATGAAGTATGCTTTTTCTTTACAAAGAAAATACAAATATATTCTCAAAATGTAAATAATATACTTAATGTTTCCTGCTTGGGATAAATTATTTGGGGAGAGTTTATTGAATCTACCATAAGAAAGATGTCTTGAGAAACTGGGAATAGTTTCTTAAAGGGAGGTGAGTTGATTTTATGATAGGTGACCTTTAAATTTTTGTGCCTTTAGGGGTTTCTGCCCTGATTCTGCTTCAAGAATCTGCCAACATTTATAATTATAATTCCCTTATAAAATCATTCTGTATTTATTGTTTAATTCTCCTGACAACACCTTTATTTTATGAAGACCCCTGCCTCAAACACAGTGGTTCCCTGAAGGTACTTAGTCATTACTGTAGAAATCCCCAAACTGAATTATGAAGCTGCTTTACCCTGAAGAGGCAAACCAAACCAGAGGAGAAATCAAATGCACTCTGAAGAGACAAAACAGAGCTAATCACTTTAGATAGCTATTCCATTGCTTGCACAGCTGGGCATAATATGCTCATTTTGTAAATATGCTTTGTTATTTTCTTAGTATTAGTCAGTTTGCTTGAATGGATTAGAAATTTGAAAGCTGCTTTGTCTAATGTCATGTTAAATTTGTATCCTGATACAAGAATGCTTATATCCTGATAAGCATTGATGTGCCCCTTACCCCACTCCCCACCCAATTCCTTCTCCTCATGTTGGAAGCCAAGGGGAGAAATAACACACAAAGTCTTAAATTCAAGATTCCTAAGCTTTTGTAGCAGCTTGGAAATAGTTTTAAAAAAATCCATTAAATTGACTATAATAGTCAAACTGCTGGCATAGTTCAGAACTCGAAGAGAAGAGAGATTCAGGAAAAATACACCCTTTCTTCTTTTCACAGAGGGTACCTACAAATAATTTCCCCACCATCATTGGCAGAGGTAGCTTCATTAGGTATCCACACTAAATATCTCTAGAATACAGGATAAGATGATAGAAATACTCTGAGTACCACATTACTGATTAAGTGGGTAGAAGATATTTAAAAGGCATTGTGGGGGGGTGCCTGGGTGGCTCAGTCTGCTTCTGCAGCTCCCCCTGCTTGTGCTCTCTTGCTCTCTCTCTCTGTCAAATAAATAAGTAAAATCTTAAAAATAAATAAATAAATAAATAAAAGGCACTGTAGGTACTCAGAGTTGGATGAGAGGAGAAAGGCCTAGGGCTATTTAGAATGGAGTTAGAGACAACATTTTTTTTAAAAAGTTTTATTTATTGGGGCGCCTGGGTGGCTCAGTTGGTTAAGCAACTGCCTTCGGCTCAGGTCATGATCCTGGAGTCCCTGGATCGAGTCCCGCATCGGGCTCCCTGCTCGGCGGGGAGCCTGCTTCTCCCTCTGACCCTCCCCCCTCTCATGTGCTCTCTCTCTCTCTCAAATAAATAAATAAAATCTTTAAAAAAAAAAGTTTTATTTATTCATTTAATAGAAAGAGAGAGAGAGAGACAGAGAGAATGAGTGGGGTTAAGGGCAGAGAGATTGGGAGAAGCAGACTCCCCCTGAGCAGGGAACCCAATGTGGGGCTCCATCCCAGGACCCCGAGATCATGACCTGAGCTGAAGGCAGATACTTAACCAACTGAGCCACTTAGGCACCCTTGGAGACAACTTTTAAGAAACATCTGAATTGCCCTAATGGGTAACAATTACATTGATAAAAGATCATTTGTGTGTGTGTGTGTGTGTAATTATGTTTTGTCCTTCAAAAGCCCATGATAGTATCTACTAGCCCATATGTTCTTCTAGAATCTTACCACTCCTCCATCAAGAGGTGGAGTCTAAGTCTCATCTCCTAGAAACTGGGTGGCTGTTTGGGACTTCCCCCTCACATACAGGTAAAGTACCACTGTATGACTTTGGAGAGCAGAACATAAAATGCAACACAGATTTCCAGCTGCTCTGTATTGGGATGCTAACATTTGAAACCCAAGCCAGAGGAAGCCCAGGACACATGGAGTCTAGTAGAACAGAGGTCCCTGCTCTCAGCCCCACCTGAGCTTCCAGACTACAGCCAGGGAATACCAGCTGTGGCCATATGAGTGAGCCAGACTGGAAGCTGATCCTCCAGCCCTCAGCTGAAGCTGTCTTGAGCAGAGCTGACTCCTTCTCAACAACCTTGCCCAAACTGAAGGTCTGTGAGCAAAATAAATGTTATTATTTTAAGGTACTCAATTTTAGGGTGGTTTGTTATGCAGCAATATATAACTGGAAAAGAATACCACAAATAATGGCTGGGTAGGAACTAATAAATAAGTGGGCTCAGAAAAAAAGAAAAAGAAAGAAAGAAAAACATTGATAGGCTTTGAAGGAATTCTACAGTCAAATTTTGTTTTAAGTTCTTCAAAGAAAAACTGTGTGGGACCATTGGAAAAGGTTATTCAAAGTAAGCTTTGAATTAAAAAGGTAATTGAGAAAATAATTAGATTATTTAATTTATGCTTTAATGGAGTTTCTTTGGAAGAATCACTATCCTTAGTTCTCCTTTGAAGTAGGGATCACCAGTGCAGGTAAAGCCTTCTAGAACTTCTTGGCAAAGGAGATGCAGTAATTATTGGGAATAATAAAATCCTCTCAACTTTTGGAGGACTGAAATCATGGAAATGCTGAATATAATATGTAAATTATTATTTTTACAAAGGTTTTATTCTAGGTGCATTAGTAATTTAAAGGATCGTTTGTTTTTAATGTGAATGAAAGTCAAAGAAGACTCTCCAGTTGAATAAAATGTACTTCCATAAAAGTAGATTCCTAAAGTGTTGAGTACGTTTTAAGACTGTTGATCACTTACTTAAACATACATATAAGGTAAAATAGATTCTGTAGGGGATATAATCCTTGACTGTTAGGAAAGATATATAATATCCATAAGTATTTTTAAAAAGCATTTAATAATATCCTACAGCATATGTGTATTTATTTGTTTGTTTACTTTAAGAGAGACTGTTGGATTCTATGGGCTCCAAGCCACACTGGTAAGTACACCTCTCTATAAGTTTCTTTGCTCATGTTGATGTATCCCTAAGGATAGCAGTTTCTCATTGTGGCTCACCTAACTCCCCAAGTGTAAATCAGTTACTCAAGAGAAGAATTATAAGGATGATGTTGGACAGTTAAGGGATAACTGGAGCTCCTTTCATTCCACTTGATTCAACTCTACAGGTAGTTTTAAATGTATAAGATGTAAGAAAAAATGGAAGGTGAGGACATGATATCAAGCAGATCATTTCACAGGCACAAAATCAGTATCTCACCACTCACACTTTGATGGCCGGTCTATCTATCATCTATCTATCTATCTATATCTGTTAGATTAGTGTAGTTTTGTACAAGGTGGTAATCAAGGAATTATACTGCTCCGTCCCTATTTTCCTGGTCATGTAGTGTTAAGATACAAGTGTTTTTGGTGATACAATCTAGTTCCATAGTATAGAATGAATTAAATTGGTCTTTATGAAAACAAGCTCTTAATCTCAAAATTAGCATAGAATTTTAGCTAACTGTGCATACATAGGATTTTGATGGATTCTTTTGAGATTTCTACATATAATATCACATTATCTGCAAATAGAGAAAATTTTACTTCTTCCTTACTGATGTAGATGACTTCTATTTATTCTTGTTGTCTGATTGCTGTGGCTAGGACTTCCAGTACTATGTTGAATAAAAGTGGTGAGAGTGGACATCCTTGTCTTGTTCCTGATCTTAGCGGGAAAATCTCTCAGTTTTTCACTGAGAGCCATGAACTATGAACTATATTAGCTGTGGTTATTTCATACGTGGCCCTTATTATATTGAGGTATGTTTCCTCTAAACCTAAATTGTTGAGGGTTTATATCATGAATGGATATTGTACTTTGTCAAATGCTTTTTCTTTGTCTATTGATCATATGGTTCTTATCCTTTCTATTATTGATATGATGTATCACATTGATTGATTTGCAAATATTAAACCATCCTTGCAACCCAGGAATAAAACCCACTTGATCATGGTGAATGATTTTTTTTACTGTATTGTTGGATTTGGTTTGTCAGTATTTAACTGAAAAGTTTTGCAGCTATGTTCATCAGGGATATTGGCCTGTAGTTCTCTTTTTTAGTGGCGTCTTTATATGGTTTTGGTACCAGAGTAATCCTGGCTTCATAGAATGAATTTGGAAGTTTCCCTTCCTTTACTATTTTTTGGAATAGTTTGAGAATAATAGGTATTAACTCTTCTTTAAATATTTGGTAGAATTCTCCTATGAAGCCATCTGGTCCTGGAGTTTTTTGATTATTGATTTAATTTCTTTGCTGGTTATTGCTGTGTTCAAATTTTCTATTTCTTCCTGTTTCAGCTTTGGCAGTTCTAAGTTTCTAGGAATTTTATCATTTCTTCTAGCTTGTCCAATTTGTTGGCATATAGATTATCATAATATTCTCTTATCATTGTATTTCTATGGTGTTCGTTGCTATTTCTCCTCTCATTTGTGATTTTATTTAAATCCTTTATCTTTTTTTTTCTTGATAAGTCTCATTAGAGGTTTATCAACTTTATTGATTTTTTCAAAGAACCAGCTTCTGGTTTCATTGATCTGTTCTATTGTTTTTTTAGTTTTTATGTCATTTATTTCTGCTCTAATTCTTATTACTTCCTTCCTTCTGCTGGTTTCAGGTTTTGTTTGTTGTTCTTTTTCTAGCCCCTTTAGGTTGATGATTAGCTTGTTTGAGACTTTTCTTGCTTCTTGAGGTAGGCCTGTATTGAATTTTGGAAAGGTCCTCAGTAGAGTCAAATTCATATATATACAATATATATTATATATATATTGTATAAATAAAATAAAATATGTTATATATTATATATGTATTACAAGGTCTATCTCTATCATCTCGGTATTTTTCTCATGCTAATGAACAGAAAATCTAATAAAACATTACATTTATGGAAAAGCAATTTCTCATCCTTCAGAATAGAAATGCTGGCACATCTCACTAGTGAAGGGCTATGAGGTATTTTGAAAATGCACATTTGTATACAATTAGTAAACTGTGCAGCATTCAGATGTGGGGCATATCATTGAATCCACAGAGTAGGATACTTTAAAACGAGTGTATTCTTTTTATTTACTTATTTTTCAATTTCAGAGGGTGTCTACTTTGAAAAGTATCCACTGATTTAAAATAGGAGAGGTAAAAGGAAATATTTTAAAATTTAAATTGAGATTGATGTATAATCACATTAAACAACATATAAACTAAGTATAGAACAAATATTAGACATGTAGTCCGCTCACAATTGCATTTCATTTTCTTTAAAAATTTTGGCTAACTGAAGTCAACACAAGTTCAATTATTTGTGAATGTTATTTACTTTCAAAAGCAATGTGCTAAAGATTGTTTTATATATTTATGCATTTTTAAAAAAGGTTCAGCTAGCTTATTTATTCATGAAATGTTGAGGGGTCCCAGACAAATCCCCAAAGTGATGCTAATTTTTAAATTAAATATACATAAATTAATCCACATAACTCTGGGAGCAAAATAATTCTTAGAAAATGCATGGAATTCATTATGAGCCATTAAAAAAGCATTTAGTAATTACTAGTGGTGAGAACAATTTATAAAATAAACTTGCACTTTTTTTTCTGTTTTGTGATAAAGCTTACTTAGATTTAGAGAATCCAATTGCTTTTTGTAGTATTTTCTTAAATGAATAATTTTAAATTTTCTGCTCTTCTTGTAGAAAAAAAAATAATACTAAAGCTTCAAGATACAGAGCTTTGAATGGAAAATTTTTGACATGAATATCATTAAAGCTTAAAGTTACCTTATAATCTCGGTCTTTTGTTACTTAAATAATTAATCCTCTCCCATAGACTTGTCAAAAGAATATTGTATGAATGAGCTTAAACATTAATTCACTTGTGTCCATCATAATGATAGTGTATTTAATGTCTATAATGGGCTATATCCTCTCATAGGTATGTTACTTACATTATCTCAGTTATTCTGAATTACTTCAAACCTATGAGCTAAGCTCTAGTGTCTCCATCTTACAGATGAGAAAGTACAGTACTTTGCTCTTCATCAGAGGTGGGCAATATATGGCCTATGGTCCGAATATGCCCATCACCTGTTTTTATAATTAAAGTATTACTGGAAGCTATGCCCACTCATTTACATCTCGTATATGGATGTTTTCTCTCTACAGTGGAAGAACTGAGTATTTATAACAGAAACCATATGCCCTGCAAGGCAAAAGTATTTACTATCTGGTCCTTTACAGAAAAAAGTTCCTGATTCCAGCATTAGGTCACCAGGTAAGAACTGCCTTTCAGATGGATGCTAAAGTCAGTGCTCCCTTCACTAGATCATGGTGCATGCCAAAGGAATACAAATGTTAAGGTGGGGAATAAATAATAACTTATTAAAAAACAAAAACAAGTATTTGCTTCATGACTTATAAAAATAAAAAAAAATGAGGGTTCTGGATTTAAATCCTGTCTTAGAAATGTATCACCATCATGAATCTAGACCAGGCATGTAAAAGTTAATGGACTCAGAACACATCATTTAAAACATGGAAATCATAATACCTGATGTCCCTGCACGCAAAGGTCAGGGATGGATGGGCTCTTTCTCACACTATGACCTATTATTCTGTAATTCTGATTCCCAGGTCAGACCTAAGGCAGGTCTGACTCAATTGGAAATGATCCAAAATAATTTAAAATAATTTTTTTAAATATATAGTACAGATGAACTGTGTTATTAGACACAGAAAGTAATAGATATATCACATTCTTATGACCTATGTGGTTCATTCAGAGCAATTATGAAAATAACTCATAATAATTCAGTGCAATACAAAAAGTGTTTTTCAAAATTTTTCCAGCATTCTGTGAGGCCCTCTAGGGGGTAACAGAATTAATATTTGCATAGCTACTGATTTAATGTTAGAGTCAATTTTACATATATTACTTCTTTTGAATTACTCACATACACAAACACATACTATGTATAAGCAAGCATGGTCTATTTAATCTAATTAAAATTTAATAAGCAGATATAATGTACGAATTATTATGCTAGGTCTAGACATCAAATGCTGGTATTATTGACGGGAAGGCAGATTATAAAACACTTTTTTTTTTTTACAATATTACACAAAAAATTTCTAGCAAAGTTAATGAAGACAGTATGGCAGGAAGTATGTCAGTGTAGAGCAAAGGTTTCTCAAAATCAGTGTGTCAGCACCATTGACATTTTGGGATGGATAATTCTTCGTCATTCTATCTTGTTTATTGTAGGGTGTTCAGCAGCATTCCTGGCTTCTATTCACTAAGTGCCAAGTAGTAGCCCTATGTTCCCTAACGATGGCAAGCAAAAATATCTCCAGACATAATCAAATGTCACCTAGGGGGGTAAAATCATCCCTTGTTCAGTAGCACAGTGTAACAAAGAGACGGGAACGTGTATAGTCAAAAATGAATGCAAGAAATGAAATTAGTTATGTTAGTCATTGGGCAATGAGCAGAAAACGGAATGATATAAGGGTATCTTTTGGAGGCTGAATATATAGCACTCGATGAAGTGAAAGTGGATTGTAAAGCATTTTCAAACCTTAGTGGGAGGGAGAATCATTAGGGGTGTCTGTCATGAAGTCTACCTTATAGCAATTCTGATTCATTTGGTATATGAAGGGGCCCAGGAATCTAAGTTTCAACAAACATTAGAGAAAAAATGGATATAAACCGGAGAGCTGCAAGAAGACAGGACCAGAGTTAATGAGAGAGTAGCTGAGCTTGTCGCTAAACATAATTAGAATGGTCGATGAAGAAATCATATACCCACTTTGGGTATATCTAGAGCCAATGGCTTATAAAATGTTTCTTTTTGGAAATCTTTAACATTATGCCATCTTTAAATTGAAGCCACAAATTCTCCAGGCCTGGGTTACTATGCTGGCTTTAACAATTCCAGGAATAAATATATATATATTTACATACACACACACACACATACACCCGTACACACCTTCCTGTTTCTAAATGGCAAGGAAGAGGGATGTGTTCTTCATATCTGCTGGAGGGAGAGAGTGGTACTCTATCGGGCCTTTGTCATCTGTGCTAAGTTGGAAGCCGCTGAAGGCATTAGCTCCTTGGAGGGAAGATTCCTGTCAGACAACGATGCCTTCCAGTACTTTCTATGGTTTACTGTGCATGGCCTATGTTCAAGAGCCCTGTTGTTGATGTTAATGAAATGAGATTACCTGGGAGAAGCATAAGAATCATACAAATAATCCTAGATATCTAGTATTCTGATCTTGTGACCTCAATTCTTAAGATTTCACTAAGCCATGTATAATATTAGGCCATTTATTTAGTATTTATTTATGCTAAACATATTTGTTTTTATATATTTCATATTTTAGGTACTTATATGAAATACTTTGTAAGTTTATATATTTATTTATGCTAAAAATAACTCTTTTGTACAATGGAAAGAGGGCCAATTTATTCCCCCAAATTACTGACAACAGTTTAAAAAAGGAGCCAAACAGAAACATTTTTAAACATTTTCTTAAACACTTGCTAGTGTAAGTGAACTAGAGAAGCAAGGGTACAGAGGTCAGCATATCCATCCACCAGTCATGCATCTCCATTTTGCTAAAGAAAAAACACTGATCACATTATAAATCTTTTGTATCGTAATTTTCTTTAGAATTCTTCCACATCAATAGCATGCAATTTGTCTACATTATAACCTAAGAGAATTTAGTTAACATTTGTACTCTAATTGGATATCCATAGGCCAATGAAGCAATGGTATTTTCATTAGCATGCTGCATATTAGGAATGATTTTTTAATGCTGAAATTCTGTGATATTATAGATATATGTTTTGGATAGAAATATTGTAGAGGCCCTACCATCCTGGTCTGAACGGTATATAAGAAAGAATATAAGTGGGCTCCTGGGTGGCTCAGTCGTTAAGCATCTGCCTTCAGCTCAGGACATGATCCCAGGGTCCTGGGATCGAGTACCGCATCAGACTCCCTGCTCAGTGGGAAGCCTGCTTCTCCCTCTCCCACTCCCCCTGCTTGTGTTCCTTCTCTCGCTGTGTCTCTCTCTGTCTCTTTCAAATAAATAAATAAAAATCTTAAAAAAAAAGAAAGAATATAAGTGATTCATAATCTCTCATCTTTGCAATGGAGGCCTATGTTATAATACTCTTTCTGTGGCCTGTGTGTAGCTACTTACAGAAGGATTTTGTCTCATGACTTGTATCAGAAGGTTAGTGAATTCCAAAATACCTAACTTCATTTTGGTTGCCTTTCCTTGACCTGCAAGTTAATAAATGTATGTGCTTGTGGGAGAATCAGTCTGAAACTTCTTTCTTTGAACCACAACACCTTATAGCAAAAATGTCAGTAAGGAGAACTAAGGCTATATTTTACTGATTCTAAAATGCATCTTCTAAAAATAATATAACATTTCTGAAGTTGGGACATATTTTACAATCTGTTGGCTAGATGATAGTCAGCATATACTTGTTATTATCAATGCATTCTGGCACATTAAAAAAATAGTGCCACCTTGCCAGCTTGCAGAATAGGCATTAGTCTAGAAATTAGGGATAATGGTATAAACTCATTTAAGAGATGTTGCATCAGTAATATTAATGGCACAAAGGATTATACTGCAGGGATGAAAACAAAACAAAACACTGATATTGACGCTTCTGAGTCCCAAGTTGATTGAGAAGGGTTGAATTTTGAATGTGATGACGTTTTAGAAACCCTCTAATTAATGCATTTTCCTATGTTTTCCATTTAATGTATACAAAAGAATGATCTCCTCCTCCTCATTATCACAGTCATCATCCTATGTCTAAATCAAGTAGCTCATACCCTATGACCCAGCAATTGCACTACTGGATATTTACCCCAAAGATACAAATGTAGTGATCCAAAGGGGCATGTGCACCCCAATGTTTATAGCAGCAATGTCCACAATAGCCAAACTATGGAAAGAGCCTAGATGTCCATCAACAGATGAATGGATAAAGAAGATGTGGGGTGTGTGTGTGTGTGTGTACGTGTGTGTATGTAATGGAATATTACGCAGCCATCAAAAAAATGAAATCTTGCCATTTACAACAATGTGGATAGAACTAGAGGGTTTTATGCTAAGCAAAATAAGTCAATCAGAAAAAGACAATTATCATATGATCTCACTGATATGAGGAATTTGAGAAACAAGACAGAGAATCATAGGGGAAGGGAGGGAAAAATGAAACAAGATGAAATCAGAGAGGGAGACAAACCATAAGAGACTCTTAATCTCAGGAAATAAACTGAGGTTTGCTGGAGTGGAGGGGGGTGGGAGGGATGGGGTAGCTGGGTGATGGACAGTGGGGAGGGTATGTGCTATGGTGAGCACTGTGAATTGTGTAAGACTGATGAATCTCAGACCTGTACCCCTGAAATAATACATTATATGTTAATAAAAAAATTTAAAAAATAAATTAATTATGTAGCTCATTGACTCAGCACACACTCAAAAAAATTAAATGGTAAGATTTATTTCACAATTTGGCTACAGCAGATCTTTTCTTAGCTTTACAAAGATATAGAAAACAACAAAAAAAAAACAAAAAATATTTATTTTACAATGAATGCCATTTCAGAATTGATGGCATGTGGTCATCTTGAATGGTAGGCATGCCTTAGTTTATTTCTTACCCAAACCTTGGTGCAGCCTCTCTGAGAATTAGCCTGAAGAGACTTGTCACTCACTCCTGAGAGCTCACAAGCTCAAATTCCAAGTACACTTGTAAATACTTTGAAATTTCTTTTCAAATTCTGCCCCCATTTCCACCCCAGGCCATCTGTATGAATTTAGCCCAAGGGACAGCATAGTTCCCCGAGGTAAATATGCAAATGAACTCTACCCATGACCTTGGGCAACACTGACTTGGGAAATAATTCTTTAAATTACTTTTAGGGTGTAAATTTAAACATAAATAAACCCAGCAGGTTCATAGGTTAAAATTAAATTGCACAACAGAACTTTAATAAATCAGAACTTTGATAAAAAAGTTATTAAGTCAAAACCTTTGTGCTTTAATAAATCAAAAATTTTGTCAAGCTTAAGAAAATATGAAATGAATCAAAACTACTACTTAATAATTAGTGTTTTTCCATCCCTCACATCTGAAAGTGTAATAAAGGATCATTGCTGGATATCAATGTATAAAGGACTTTATATAGGATGTCCACTTTCCCCATTATAGGGAAACAATATTCTGTTGCTATGTTGTTGGTTTGGTTTGGTTTTGGTATGTTTATTCTTATTTTTGTCTCCTTTACCCCATCCCTCAGATATTTAAATTCTTCACAGTCTATAATGATTAAAACATCAAAACTAAGCACAAGCACATTGGAGAAAAAGGCCAAAAACCATTCCAGTATTTAGTGCAATTTTGTTCATAAACTAAGAATAAGCACAAAGTCACAAAATATTGTCCTGAGTCAAAACATATTGTAAAGGATACAAATGGATATTTCAAGAAATTCTGTAATTAGAAGTTGCTGAAGAGAAAGTCTGAAATCAGAAGAAACGTAATACATCAACAAAAATGAACATATATCATTGGAAGAGCACTGCATTTTAAGTCAACACAATTTGTGAAAAAATCTAAATTTACAAAGAAAAATTAAAGAATGGACCTTGTAAATGAAGTCATCAATTCAATAAATAATTTTGTGTATAGTTTTTCATGTGCTAATTACATAGAGAGTAATGTGGCATTAGCACAAGGAAATTCCCATCAGTGTCACCCCTGAAAGTGAGTGGAGGGGCTTTAGAAGGAAATGTTAAAGGGAAAATAAAGGTTTCCAGAAGAAATTGAGAGTAACTCTTGGCTTCCACAAAAAAAGAAAAGTGAAAATGATGTAAAGGGGTATAAATTGGTAAAGGGAGTTTCACATGAAACTCAAACACCTCTCTTTTATCAAATTGGAGGTGTCTGCATAGAATGTATGTGTTTCTGTAACAAGCAAAAGCAAATTGCTAAAGGCACTGACTTTGGTGTTGGTGGATGCCTCCCATAAGTCCTTGCATTTTTCCTTTCCCATCTGTTTAAAGGCTTCCATAAAGAAAGGTCATGAAAAACAGAAAGGTGTCATCTGCTATCAGTGAGGTAATGAATAGAGAATACATTATCAATATCCACTAATGCATACATGAATTTAAACTTAAAGAAGTGAGCATCTCACTCACTCACGATGACCTGGAAATTTGCCATGAAGGAAATGAGAATCCCAGATGTAAGTAGAGAAATCAGGCTCAAAGGAATAAGGAATGTCAAATTATTTACTGGTAAAATTGAAGCCCACCAACCATCTCTGGAGAGATGGGAAGGGCTCTTTATAGGATGTGGAAGGTCTGGGCTTGTGCTAGTTGATTCTGAAAAAGGATTAGTGAAGTGGGGCCCTATTCAGGAATGGATATTATGAAGCACCAGAAACAATTCAGTAATGTTATACTGCAATAATTTTTGTCCTCAAGCTGCGAAGATTAAAGTAGGGCCTATGATTATAAATGGTGAGGAAGTAGTGATATTTTAAAATACAGTCTGTTAGTCATTTGGAGGATTACTCTTTGGCCTAGTCTATGGTCTATCAGTCTTGTCAGACATATTGTTATGTCACATTAGGAACATTGCTTCTTGATTACCAGCTGGGAAGATCTCCATTTCCTCAGTAGGATTGACCGGAAAATATAATGAAGTTCAAGATTTACCAAAAAGTTCTATATATAACTTACTTATTAACTGTCAACATCTAAAAAAAAACAATATGAATGAAATGGCCAATGTGCATGAAAGCAGACAGATTGATTATTCTGGTAATACAACAAAACAGCAAAAAATAAACAGATGACTCAGACTGCATCCCACTGTGTAACAGGCACCATGAAACTCTGGAAGTCACAAGCCAAGTAGAAGAATCAAGATTGTAAGGTCAACTGAGTAAGGCAGGCTTGATCACAAGGCATTTGATACCAAGGGAAGAATAAACTGGAGGTTTGGCAGCTTCATACTGTTGCCTGACATTAATTTAATATTAATACCTGGAGTTATATTTTCTATACTTCTGTGAATTAAATGGTGTGCTCACCACTTGCTTTGAGTGGTAGGCATTCCTAAGGGTTATACATATGAAATTAAGAAAGATGTCTATAAAGTCCTTGTTCTGGGCCCACTGAGCCCTTAACAGGACTAGGAGGAGAATTAAATGGAAGAAGTCTAGACACCAGGATTTGAGTCATACATATCACGTATGTGAACTTGGAAAAAGAACTTAACCTTTCTGAGCTTCTGTTTCCTCACTATAAAATAGGGATGATGATATATACCTTTTAGGATTGCTAACAGTGTTAGCTAATATATGTAAAATGATCCACAGAAGGCATTCAGTTGGTATGGTTAAATTCTGAATAAAAATCTAATTCCTGTTACTTCAAAAATGTACTTGGCAAATTTTCAAACTATCTCTTAGTTGACTAAGAAGTACCTATCTTAAATTCTTGTGGTTGTAAGATTGCAAGTAACACAAAAATATATGAATTGTGTAAGACTGTTGAATCACAGACTTGTACCTCTGAAACAAATAATATATGTTAAAAAAAAAAAGAAGATAGATAACAGGAAGGGAAAAATGAAGGGGGGGAAATCGGAGGGAGAGATGAACCATGAGAGACTATGGACTGAGAAACAAACTGAGGATTCTAGAGCGGAGGGGGTGGGAGGATGGGTTAGCCTGGTGATGGGTATTAAAGAGGGCACATACTGAATGGAGCACTGGGTGTTATACGCAAACAATGAATCATGGAACACATCAAAAACTAATGATGTAATGTATGGTGACTAACATAATAAAAAAAAAAAAAATATATATATATATATATATATATGAATTAGCCTTGGCCAGAGGAGGAGGAGGAGAAGGAGAAGACAAGGATAGGGGGTGGGGAGAGAGAAAAGAAAAGAGGGAGGGAAGAGGAGGAGGAAGACATAAAAACAAGACTGAGGGTAGAGAGGAGGGCACTTGTAAGAACACAGTGCTTCATTTCTGGGTATCCAGGGGAAACAGATCTAGAACCAGAAATCAGTGAAGCCATTACAAACACAGCCTACACTTTCTCCATTTCTTGCCTCTCCATGTGCTTCCATCTTATTTATATCTCTTTGCAACTCAGATTTTTCAATGCTTCACATCTACATCTACTCAACAATTAAAAGAGTACATATTCACCATTCAAGAGAACACCCAAACTATGTAGCTATCTCTTATTTCAGCTCTTCAGGGAAGAGGATTTGATTGTAATGTGAGGCCAACCATAAAATGTAAAACTAACAGCCAGAGGCTCAGATTTGGGGAATAGCAATTGTGGGTTGCTCCTGAATAAAGGGTGTCAATAGGTCACTAGGAGTTGGGAAGATATAGTAAAATATATTTACCATGAATATCTAGTAATTTGTATTAATTATTTTTCTAGATCATGGTGGCAGGAGTAGAATTTAAATTTAGCTTTCATTTAAATATTAATTTGACTAAAATAATAATAGCTATCATTATGAGTTTTTACAGTCTATGGGGCATTTTTACAGGCATTATCTCATTAATCTCTACAAACTCATGGGTAGGTGCTTTCATTATCCTCAATTAGAGATGAGGACATTTAGGCCAAGAGAGGATGTTCAAATTTGCATGCTTTAAGATCTATAATTGAGGGTAGAATGACTCTAAATCTGTTAAATAGTCAAAAATAGATTTGGGGACTAAATATCACAAGTATGCCAATAAGAATCTGAAAGAAAGTGGAAGACATTTTCCCTGAATGCTAGGCACATTTTTTGCTAAGACAAGGAAGGCAAGAGAAAATTCTCTGACTTTAAAATAACAAATGTTTTGAAAATAACAACAAAAATGTTTCACTTTAATGATTATGATGAACCTCAAAGAAAATCGACACAGAAATTTCAACCTATGATTTCAATGAATCTCCTAATTTTATGTTTGTAAGTTTTTAAGCACTGAAATTAAACAATTTTAAATATATCTTTAGATAATACAAGGACATAAGTAAGATAGTGTGCGATGGTACTAATTCTTAGCATTATAAATTATGGCAGTTTAACTAATGCAACTCAAGAGTAAATTTGTAAGGTATGTGTCCTCCAAACTTAGAGAATCATGCAACTAAGAGCCAAACCCAATTCTGTACTTAAGAAAATGGTGAAATGAAAAGTAGCCTTCTGAAGGGGGTAAAAATAACCAAAAAACACATGAAACAGGATATAGAGCAAGGATAAAGGTGAAGGGCAAAGTCAAAAACAGTAATTATAATCTCTTGTGGGAGAACCAACTTTTAGAGTTAAAACTTGTCTTACAATTTTGTGAACATGGAATTATTAACCTGATATAAAGGGAAGAGGGAAATAGCACATCAACTTGCATGCTACAGTTCAAACTCATACAGATTTTCAGCAAACACATCTTCATACAGGAAATAAAAGAGCCTGGTTTTATATAGGTTGCTGTTCCTGAGCCAACATTCTATAAATACCCCACTGATGTCAAGTGAATTACAGTCTTCTCCAGCTAAGGAAGCTGTAGGCAAACCCAGAAGCCTATTAAGAAGGAAATGACAAGCTTCAGGCATCTAATTGCATTAGCTCATCACCAGTAAGACACCTGAAGTCTAAAACTAATCTGACTGGGGATTGACTGGAATTGAATCTACTCTAGGATGTTTTTTTCCCCTCAGCCTTGCATGTTTAAGGAGAAAAATCTGTTTACTAGTTTGGTCAAAGGCAATTTTATTTTCTCTTTTACCCAATGAAATAAATTGATATGCTTTAATTTTACTAATATTTATAATAAAAATATTTATAAGAATTAGAACATACATATTTGGAGAAGAAGTATGCATTTACTATCTACTAGTCATTGGTGATAGTCTTAAATTATAGCTGGTATATCAATATATCCTCACCTCACTGCAAAGAACTCTCTTTCCCTACCTTCACCCTGTCAAAATTCCCTGCCCTCTCTGCTGTTCATGGTGGGTACCTACAATATGTGATCTGTTTCTTATTTGGTTATCAAGTGGCTACTGTCACTTGCAGCAGATATAATCCATGCTCTGCCCAGATGTTTCAGAACACTTACTTATTCTTTAGGCTTCTTTCTGGTGGCTCTGTGCCTTCACATAGCTTCTAATAGCCCACACTTGACACTCTTTTAGGAGTGCCTCCCTTGAGCTATGGGAGCACCAAGCCTTCAGACAAAGAGCTGGTCAACAGTGAAGTTTGAATACCAGACCTCTTGAAGGATACAGTTACAGGGGTTAGAGCATGAAAGCCCAGCACCCTTGCCTCCAGTCAGGGAAAAAAAACAAAACAAAACAAAAACCTGAAGTATGATTTATGTTCCAGGTCTCCCTTGACAGAATCAGACTGAGGCTGGGTTTTGCCTGAAATCATACCCTTGCCTGATTTCCTTTCCTCCCCTGCCCTGTGCCCCACTATTCCCTACTGGTTACCCTCAGGACACTCCCATAATAAATCACTTGCAGATGAATCCTCCTCTTAGTTTGCTTTGGGAATATTGACCTAAGTTACCACTTTTCTCTCCTTTCCTGGTTTCTTTATTATTATTCTCACTTAGCACTCATTCATTAGAAATTTCTTAAGTACTTAGGGTGGGCCAGACAATTTCCTATGCTCTAGGACATCACAGTTTATTGGGATAAAAAAGAAAATGGGGAGGGGCTGTTTTTACATGTTCACAAGGGAACCTTCATGTGCATTCTCACTTGCAGGACCCATCATGGTGATCTCTTCCTAGGATGTATTGCACTTGATTTATAAAGGAGCAAGAAATGGTTGGAAAATCTTGGCTTTTATAAAACCAAACAATCAATTCCAAAACACATTTTTCATACATTAAGTGTGAACCAGAAGGCACATACTACCCCAAAAGATGTAAGATAACACCCATCATTTCTTAGTGTATTGATGAAGTAAATAGAAATGAAATTTGATCCAACAAGTTGTTAAATGATATGAATTTGAATTCTAACTTTTTGCTCTTTGCAAATCAGAGTAAGAACCCTTATTACATTTGCAAATTAGAGGATTAATTTATTAACCTATAGATTGAAATTAAACATAAGAACAAGAAACTACAACTGTTTTATGAAATATAATCACACATAGACAAAACAGAGAAAGATACTAAAAACAGGTTAGTTGATCAAAAAAAAATTGGGGGTTATTAATTAGTAAAAGGATGACAGAAGCCATATAGTTTCACTGTTAAGAATAGTGTTCCTAAAGGGGCACCTGGGTGGTTCCATCAGTTAAGTGTCCAACTCTTGGTTTCAGCTCAGGTCATGATCTCATGGTCATGGGATCAAGCCCCACGTTGAGCTCCTCACTCTGTGCAGAGTCTGCTTCAGAGTCTCTTTCCCTCTTCTTCTCCCTCACCCCTCTATCCCTACCCCCATTTGCTCATGTGCATACTCTCACTCTTTCTCTCTCAAATAAATAAATACAATTAAAAAAAAAAAAGAATAGTATTCCTATGACTTCCAGGGAAGATGGCAGAGTAGCAGGACCCTAAGCTGTGTCCCAAGGATACCATTAGATAACAATCATATCAGTGTAAATAACCTAGAAACAAGCCAAAGATTGGCAGAACAGCCTGTCCACAGCTAAATGTACAGAAGAGTCCACATGGAAGAGGACAAGAATGGAGACACAGCCTGGAGCTATAGGAACTTGTGGGATTGTTCATGGGTCAGAGGGACACCAAGGGTACAGAGAGGAGGGAAAAAAAAAACAGACTCTCACACCAACCACCTCCGGCATGGGAAACTTACACCAGAAGATGAATCACTATAACATTTGGCTCTGAAACCCAGGGCCAAATTTTGCAAGTTCTTATAATCAATGGGGCTTAACACCTGGAACTTGAAAATTCAGTGCCTTGGCCCTGGGAGAAGCAGAGGGTAAGAGGAAACTTAGAAAGTCCCTGTTCTTTTTATTTTTTTCATGTTAGATTTGGGTTTGTGGATTTTTATTTATTTATTTTATTTTTATTATATTATGCTAGTCACCACACAGTGCATCATTAATTTTTGATGTAGTATTCCACGATTCAATGTTTGTGTATAACACACAGTGCTCCATGAAATACGTGCCCTCGTTAATACCTATCACTGGGCTAACCCATCCTCCCCTCTAAAACCCTCAGTTTGTTTCTCAGAGTCCACAGTCTCTCATGGTTCATCTCCCCCTCTGATTTCCCCCCTTCATTTATCCCTGTCTTCTCCTAATGTCCTCCATTCTATTCCTTGTGTTCCACAAATAAGTGAAACCATATGATAATTGACTTTCTCTGCTTGACTTATTTCACTTAGCATAATCTCCTCCAGTCCTATCCATGTTGATGTAAAAGTTGGGTAGTCCCTGTTCATTTTTTAAATTTTTTTAAATTTTTTATTGTTATGTTAATCACCATACATTACATCATTAGTTTTGATGTAGTGTTCCATGATTCATTATTTACGTATAACACCCAGTGCTCCATAAAGAACGTACCCTCTTTAATACCCATCACCAGGCTAACCCATCCTCCCACCCATCCCAGAACACTCAGTTTGTTTTTCAGAGTCCATTGTCTCTCATAGTTCATCTCCCCCTCTGATTTCCCCTCCTTCATTCTTCCCCTCCTGCTACCTCCTTTTTTTTTTTTTTAACATATAATGTATTATTTGCTTCAGAGGTACTGATCTGTGATTCAACAGTCTTGCATAATTCACAGCGCTCACCAGAGGACATACCCTCCTCAATGTCTATCACCCAGCCATCCCATCCCTCCAACCCCCACCACCCCAGCAACCCTCAGTTTGTTTCCTGAGATTAAGAATTCCTCATATCAGTGAGGTAATATGATGCATGTCTTTCTCTGACTTGTTTCACTCAGCATAACACTCTCCAGTTCTATCCATAATGTTGCAAATGGCAAGATTTCATTCCTTTTGATGGCTGCATACTATTCCATTGTATATATATACCACCTCTTCTTTATCCATTCATCTGTCGATGGACATCTTGGCTCTTTCCACAGTTTGGCTATTGTGGACATTACTGCTATAAACATTGGGGTGCATGTATCCCTTCAGATCCCTACATTTGTATCTTTGGGGTAAATACCCAGTAGTGGAATTGCTGGAGAATATGGTAGCTCTATTTTCAACTTTTTGAGGAACCTCCATACTGTTTTCCAGAGTGGCTGCACCAGCTTGCATTCCCACCAACAGTGTAGGAGGGTTCCCTTTCTCCACATCCCCATCAAAATCTGTCGTTTCCTGACTTGTTAATTTTAGCCATTCTGACTGGGGTGAGGTGGTATCTCATTGAGGTTTTGATTTGGATTTCCCTGATGCTGGGCGATGTTGGGCACTTTTTCATGTGTCTGTTGGCCATTTGGATGTCTTCTTTGGAAAAATGCCTGTTCATGTCTTCTGCCCATTTCTTGATTGGATCAATTGTTCTTTGGGTGTTGAGTTTAAGAAATTCTTTATAGATTTTGGATACTAGCCCTTTATCTGATATGTCATTTGCAAATATCTTCTCCCATTCTGTTGGTTGTCTTTTGGTTTTGTGGACTGTTTCTTTTGCTGTGCAAAAGCTTTTTATCTTGATGAAGTCCCAATAGTTCATTTTTGCCCTTGCTTCCCTTGCCTTTGGCGATGTTTCTAGGAAGAAGTTGCTTCGGCTGAGGTCAAAGAGGTTGCTGCCTGTGTTCTCCTTTAGGATTTTGATGGACTCCTGTCTCACGTTGAGGTCTTTCAACCATTTTGAGTCTATTTTTGTGTGTGGTGTAAGGAAATGGTCCAGTTTTATTCTTCTGCATGTGGCTGTCCAATTTTCCCAACACCATTTGTTGAAGAGACTGTCTTTTTTCCATTGGACATTCTTTCCTGCTTTGTCAAAGATGAGTTGACCATAGAGTTGAGGGTCCATTTCTGGGCTCTCTATTCTGTTCCATTGATCTATGTGTCTGTTTTTGTGCAAGTACCATGCTGTCTTGATGATGACAGCTTTGTAATAGAGCTGGAAGTCCGGAATTGTGATGCCACCGGCTTTGCTTTTCTTTTTCAACATTCCTCTGGCTAAGCGGGGTCTTTTCTGGTTCCATACAAATTTTAGGATTATTTGTTCCATTTCTTTGAAAAAAGTGGATGGTATTTTTTTTTTTTTAAAGATTTTATTTATTTATTTGAGACAGAGAGAATGAGAGACAGAGAGCATGAGAGGGAGGAGGGTCAGAGGGAGAAGCAGACTCCCTGCCGAGCAGGGAGCCCGATGCGGGACTCGATCCTGGGACTCCAGGATCATGACCTGAGCCGAAGGCAGTTGCCCAACCAACTGAGCCACCCAGGCACCCAAAGTGGATGGTATTTTGATGGGGATTGCACTGAATGTGTAGATTGCTCTAGGTAGCATTGACATCTTCACAATATTTGTTCTTCCAATCCATGAGCATGGAACGTTTTTCCATTTCTCTGTGTCTTCCTCAATCTCTTTCATGAGTATTTTCTAGTTTTCTGAGTACAGATCCTTTGCCTCTTTGGTTAGATTTATTCCTAGGTATCTTATGGTTTTGGGTGCAATTGTAAATGGAATCGACTCCTTAATTTCTCTTTCTTCTGTCTTGTTGGTGTATAGGAATGCCACTGATGTCTGTGCATTGATTTTATATCCTGCCACTTGACTGAATTCCTGTATGAGTTCTAGCAGTTTTGGGGTGGAGTCTTTGAGTTTTCCACATAAAGTATCATATCATCTGCAAAAAGTGAGAGTTTAACTTCTTCTTTGCCGATTTGGATGCCTTTGATTTCTTTTTGTTGTCTGATTGCTGTGGCTAGGACTTCCAATACTATGTTGAATAGCAGTGGTGATAGTGGACATCCCTGCCGTGTTCCTGACCTTAGGGGAAATCTCTCAGTTTTTCCCCATTGAGAATGATATTTGCTGTGGGTTTTTCATAGATTGCTTTTATGGTATTGGGTTATGTACCCTCTATGCCTATACTCTGAAGAGTTTTGATCAAGAAAGGATGCTGTACTTTGTCAAATGCTTTTTCTGCATCTATTGAGAGGATCATATGGTTCTTGTTCTTTCTTTTATTAATGTATTGTAGCACATTGATTGATTTGTGGATATTGAACCAACCTTGCAGCCCAGGGATAAATCCCACTTGGTCGTGGTGAATAATCCTTTTAATGTACTGTTGGATCCTATTGGCTAGTATTTTGGTGAGAATTTTTGCATCCATGTTCATCGAGGATATTGGTCTGTAATTCTCCTTTTTGATGGGGTCTTTGTCTGGTTTGATGATCAAGGTAATGGTGTCCTCATAAAACGAGTTTGGAAGTTTTAGAATACTATATCCAGCTATACTGTCATTGAAAATAGAAGGAGAGATAAAAAGATTCCAGGACACACAAAAACTAAAGGAATTTGCAAACACAAAACCAGCCCTACAAGAAATATTGAAAGGGGTCCTCTAAGCAAAGAGAGAGCCTAAAAGCAACATAGACCAGAAAGGAACACAGACAATATACAGTAATAGTCACCTTACAGGCAATACAATGGCACTAATTCCTATCTTTCAATAGTTACCCTGAATGTAAATGGGCTAAATGCCCCAATCAAAAGACACAGGCTATCAGAATGAATTAAAAAACAGGACCCATTGATATGCTGTCTGCAAGAGACTCATTTTAGAACCAAAGACACCCCCAGATTGAAAGTGAGGGGGTGGAAAACCATTTACCATGCTAATGGACACCAAAAGAAAGCTGGGGTGGCAATCCTTATATCAGACAAATTAGAGTTTAAACCAAAGACTGTAATAAGGGATGAGGAAGGACACTACATCCTACTTAAAGGGTCTATCCAACAAGAAGATCTAACAATTGTAAATATCTATGCCCCTAACATGGCAGCAGCCAATTAATTATATAAGCCAATTAATAACAAAAGCAAAGAAAGACATTGACAGCAATACAATAATAGTGGGGGACTTTAACACCCCCCCTCACTGAAATGGACAGATCATCTAAGCAAAAGATCAACAAGGAAATAAAGACTTTAAATGACACACTGGACCAAATGGACTTCACAGATATATTCAGAACATTCCATTCCAAAGCAACAGAATACACATTCTTCTCTAGTGCCCATGGAACGTTCTCCAGAATAGATCACATCCTAGGTCACAAATCAGGTCTCAACTAGTACCAAAAAATTGGGGTCATTCCCTGCATATTTTCAGACCACAATGCTTTGAAACTAGAACTCAATCACAAGAGGAAAGTTGGGTAGTCCCTTTTTTTTTTTTTTAAGATTTTATTTATTTATTTGAGAGAGAGAGCATGAGCAGGGGGAAGAGACAGAGGGAGAGGGAGAAGCAGACTCCCTGGTGAGCAGGGAGCCCGATGTGGGACTCAATCCCAAGATCCTGAGATCATGACCCCAGCCGAAGACAGACGCTTAACCGACTGAGCCATCCAGGCATCCCTGGGTAGTCCCTGTTCTTAAAGAGACACCACAATAAACAACCCCTCAGAGGTAAAGCATAGAAGCAGCAGTTTGAAAAATGCCTAAGGTATACAGTAGGGAGATTTGTTTACTAATCTCAGAGCATGTATGGGTGGGGCAGGGATCCTTGGGAGACTTCTCTAGTAACAAAGTAGCTAGCAGACACCATTTCCCTCCCCTGTCCCCAGCCTAGATAAAAGGATATCTGCTGGAACCGGCACAGTACAAACACGCATAACCCAATTTGCTAACAGTGTGACCCATTAACCCGTGCTCTCCTATAGACATGCCCCCTCCACCTAGGCTTTGGTTCCAGGTCTCTTTCCACAAAAGACCTGCACTAACCTTGCTAATAGTGGGTGCCTTGCACCTGCATGCTTCTGTGGATATGCCCCTTCCAAACAGGCTGCCTTGGTCCCCAGCAGCTATAGGTACCTTCCTGCAGCAGATCTTTGCAGAACTTGCTAGCACCATGTACCTGGCCCCCACATTCTCCTGCAGACCTGCTCCCTCCAATGCCATTGGCTAGAGTCCATCCAAAGAGGTTCCACAAACCTGGCAGTGTACAAGTAGCTTCAAGAAGGGCCAGCAACTTTCCAAAGTGACTCCAACCCTGGGAGAGGGGCAGATGACCACACACACCAATCCAACTACAGTCCTAGCAGTGGGCTGAGGGGCAGACATCTGGTCTGATTGTAGGCCCTGCTCATCAACAAAAAGTTCTCAGTGGACAATACAGGGAAGTGCCCTGAAGTTTGGTGCTACTCCATCTCTGGAAAACACCGGTCTAACTCAATTTAAACACAAGGTAGCCCCAGATTGAACTGCTAACAACAAAGGGAACAAACCTGCCCACAACAGGTAAAGAAAGCCATTGCAGACAACTGGACTAAAGGTAAAAATGGCCCAGGCACATTAGGGCCCAAATGACACACATGAAGACAACTCTAAAGCACCAGGGGACACTGCACAGCAGGGCACTACAAGACCTCTCTTTCATAAGGCCTACCTGCAAGAGCAGGAAATGTAGCTGACTCTCCTAACACATAGAAACAGATACAGAGAGACAAAATGAGGAGACAGAGGAGTATGTCTCAAATGAAAGAATAGGACAAAACCACAGCAAGAGATCTAAATGAACAGAAATAAGTAACATGCTTGATAAAGAACCTGAACTAATGGTCATAAAGATATTCACTGGACTTAAGAGAGGAGGACTTCAGTGAGGCCCTCAAGAAAGAGAGAGAAAACATAAAAAGAACCAATGAGAGCTGAGGAACTCAATAACTAAACTGAAAATAAACTAGAGGAAATAAATGGTTTACCAAAGGAAGCAGAAAAATGGATCAGCAATCTAGAGGACAGAGTAATGGAAAGCAATCAAGCTGAACAAGAGAGAGGAAAAATAATAATAATAAATGAAAATAGACTTAGGGAACTCAGCGACAACATTAAGCATAATGACATTTGTATTATAGGGATCCCAGAAGGAGAAGAGAGAAAAAAGAGGGCAGAACATTCATCCAAAGAAATAATACATGAAA
The DNA here is from genome assembly GCF_011800145.1 of Mirounga leonina. Classification (NCBI taxonomy): domain Eukaryota; kingdom Metazoa; phylum Chordata; class Mammalia; order Carnivora; family Phocidae; genus Mirounga; species Mirounga leonina. Next base: position 12,252,936 of record NW_023270453.1, read on the forward strand.
ATTTCCTAAATCTGGGGAAGGAAATAGAAATCCAGATACAGGAGTCAAGGAGAACCCTGAAAAAATCAACCCAAGGGGGTCCATACCAAGATACACAGTCATTAAAACAGGGATGCCTGAGTGGCTCAGTCAGTTAAGCCTCTGCCTTCAGCTCATGTCATGAACGGAGTCCTGGGATCAAGTCCAGCATCAGGCTCCTCGCTCAGCAGGGAATCTGCTTCTCCCTCTGCCTGCTGCTCCCCCTGCTTGTGTGTGTGCTCTCTCTCTCTCTGTGTGACAAATAAATAAATAAATAAATAATCTTAAAAAAAAAAAAGAAAAGTAAAAGTACTGATAAAGAGAATTTTAAAGCAGCAAGAGTAAACAGTTACATAGAAGGGAAACTCCATAAGGCTATCAGATTTTTCAGCAGAAATGGCACAGGCCAGAAGAGAGTGGCATGATACAGTCAAAGTGCTGAAAGAAAACAAACAAACAAACAAACATGCAGCCAAGAATACTCTATCCAGCAAGGCTATCATTCAGAATAGAAGGAGAGATGAGTTTCCCAGACAAATAAAAGTTAAAGGAATTCATGACCACTAAACCAGCCCTTTAAGAAATGTTAAAGGAGATTCTTAGAATGGAGCAAAAACACTGTAAGTAGGAGTAAGAAAACTAGGAAGTGTAAAAGCACTAAAAATAAATATATCTATAAAAGTCAGTCATGGATTTACAAAATACAAGGGTGTAAAATATAACACCATATACCTAAAATGTGGGGGGGTAGAGTAATGAATAGGTTCAAACTTAAGTGAACAGCGAAATTTAGATTGTTATATGCATATGATGTTATATACAAACCTTATGGTAATCACAAATCAAAAAAGCAGGAATAGATATGCAAAAATTAAAGAGAAAGGAATCCAAGTATATTACTAAAGAAATCCAACAAACCATAGGAGAGCAAGAGAAGAGACAGAGAACAACTACAAAAACAACCATAAAAGTAACAAAATAGAAGTATATACCTGTCAATAATTACTTTGAATGTAAATGGACTAAATGTGCCAATCAAGACACATTGAGTAATGGAATGCACAAAAAGCAAGACCCATCTATATGCTGCCTGCAAGAGACTCACTTCAGACCTAAAGACAATGTTGATTGAAAGGGAAGGGATGAAAAGCATTATTCATGCAAATGGAAGTGAAAAGAAAGTTGGGGTAGCAATACTTATATAGGACACAAAAGAATTGAAAACAAAGTCTGTAACAAGAGATAGGGAAGGACACCAGTCATAAAAGGAACAATCCAACAAGAAGATATAACAATTATAAATATTTATGTACCCAACATGGGAGCACCCGATACATAATACACAAACACAAAGGAAGGAATCAACAGTAATACAATTACAGTGGAGGACTTTAACACCCCACTTACATGTAGGCAAATGAAAAATGAAAATACAATGGTTAAAAACCATTGGGATGCAGAAAAAGCTGTTCTAAGAAGGAAGTTTATAGCAATGCAGACCTCCCTTAACAAACAAGAAAAATCTGAAATAAACAACCTTATACCTAAAGGACCAAGAAAAACAACAACAAAAAAAAAATCCCCAAACCACTAGAAAGAAGGAAATAATAATTACAATAATTAGAAGAGATATAAATGAAATAGAAACTAAAAACAAAGACAATAGAACAGACCAATGAAACCAGGAGCTAGTTCTTTTAAAGGATCAACAAAATTGATAAATCCTGATTCATAAAATGAGAAGGGGGGAGAGAAATAACAACCAACGCCACAGAAATACAAAGGATTGTAAGAGAATATTATGAACAACTATATGCCAACAAATTGGACAATCTAAAAGAAATAATAAATTCCCAGAAATATATAAACTACCAAAACTGAATCAGGAAGAATACAAAATCTGAATAGATTACCAGCAATGAAACTGAAACAGTAATCAAAAAACCCACAACACACAAAAGTCCAAACCACATAACTTCACAGGTGAGTTCTACCAAACATTTACAGAAGAGTTAATACCTAATCCTCCCAACCTATTCCAAAAAATAGAATAGGAAGGAAAACCTCCAAATTCACTATATGAGGCCAGCATTACCCTGATTCCAAAATCAGATAAAGACATCACTAAAAAAGAGAACTACAAGACAATATCCCTGATGAACATAGCTGTAAAATTTATCAACAAAATACTAGCAAACTAAATCCAACAATACGTTAAAAAAATCATTCACCATGATTAAGTAGGATTTATTCCTGGGATGCAAGGGTGGCTCAATATTCACAAATCAATCAATGTGATACACCACATTCAACAAGTGAGCATATGATCATTTCAGTAGATGCAGGAAAAAAACATTTGACAAAGTACAACATCCATTTATGATATAAACCCTCAACAAAGTTGGTTTAGAGGGAATATTCCTCAACATAATAAAGGCCATGTATGAAAAACCCACAATTAACATACTCAATGGTGAAAAACAGAAATTTTCCTGCTAAGATCAAGAACAAGACAAGGATGTCCACTCTCACCACTTTCATTTGACATAGTAATGGAAGTCCTAGCCAGAGCAATCAGACAACAACAACAACAAGTCATCCAAGTTGGTAAGGAAGAAGTGAAATTTTCACTATTTGCATATGACATGATTATGTATAAGAACCTCTAAATAGGGGTGCGTGGGTGGCTCAGTCGGTTAAGAGTCCAACTCTTGGTTTCTGCTCAGGTCATGATCTCAGGGTCATAGGACTGAGCCCTGTATCCAGCCCTGTGTCAGGCTCCATGCTCAGCATGGAGTCTGTCTGAGTTTCTCTCTCTCTCTCCCTCTGTCTCTCTCTTTCTCTCTCTCTCTAAAATAATTAAATCTTAGAACAAGAAAACCCTAAAGAATCCACAAAAAAGCTACTAGAACTGATAAATGAATTCAGTATGGTTATAGGATACAAAATTAATATACAAAAATCCATTGCATTTCTATTCACTAATAATGAAGTGAAACTAAGAAAGCAATTCCAGTGCACCTGGGTGGCTCAGATGGTTAAGCATCTGCCTTCGGCTCAGGTCATGATCCCAGGGTCCTGAGATGAAGTCCCGCATCAGGCTCCCTGCTCAGCGGGGTGCCTGCTTCTCCCTCTCCCCCTGCTTGTGCTTTCTGTCAAATAAAATCTTAAAAAAAAAAAAAGCAATTCCATTTACAATTGTACCAAAAATAATAAAAGAGCTAGGAATAAACTTAACCAAGGAGGTGAAGGACCTGTACCCTAAAACTATAAAACACTGATGAAAGAAATTGAAGATGACACAAATGGAAAGATATTCCATGCTCATTGATTGGAAGAATAAATAAGGTTCAAATGTCCATATTACCCAAAGCAATCTAAAGATTTAATGCAATCCCTATCATAATACCAACAGCGTTTTTCACAGAACTAGAATAATCCTAAAATTGTTATGGGACCCCAAAAGACCCTGACTAGCTAAAGCAATCTTGAAAAAGAAGAACAAGACTGGAGGTATCACAATCCCAGATTTCAAGATATACTACAAAGTTTAGTAATCAAAACAGTATGGTACTGGCCCCAAAAACAGACACATAGATCAATGGAACAGAATAGAGAGTCTAGAAATAAACCCACAATTATATGGTCAATTAATCTTCGACAAAGTAGGCAAGAATATGCAATGGGAAAAAGACAGTGCCTCCAACAAATGGTGTTGGGAAACTGGGTAGCTACATGAAAAAGAATAAAACTGGACCACTTTCTTACACCACACACAAAAATAAACTCAGAGTGAATTAAAGACCTAAATGTAAGATCTGAAACCATAAATATCCTAGAAAAGAGCACAGGCAGTAATTTCTCTGACACTGGACATAGCAACGTTTTTTTCTAGTTATGTCTCCTGAGGCAAGGGAAATTAAAGACAAAAATAAACTATTGGGACTACATCAAAATAAAAAGCTTCTGCACAGCAAAGAATCAATCTTTAACAAAACTAAAAGACAACCTATTAAATGGGAGAAAATATTTGTAAAGGACCCACCTGATAAAGGGCTAGTATCCAAAATATAAAGTTATACAACTCAACACCGAAAAACCCCACAAATAATCCAATTAAAAATGGGCAGAAGACATGAACAAATATTTCTCCAAAGAAGATATATAAATGTCCAACAGACACATGAAAAGATGCTCAATATTACTCATCATCAGAGAAATGCAAATCAAAACCACGATATCACCTCACACCTGTCAGAATGGCTAAAATCAAAAACAAAAGAAACAAGCAGTGTCGGTGAGGATGTAGAAAAAATGTAACCCTCATGCACTGTTTGTTGGTGGGAATGCAAACTGGTGCAGCCACTGTGGAAGACAGTGTGGAGGTTTCTCAAAATATTAAAAATAGAACTACCACAGGATCCAGTAATTCCACTACGGGGGGTTTAAACAAAGAATATGAAAACACCATTGGAAAAGTTTTATGTTCCCCTATGTTTACTGTAGTTTTATTTACAATAGCCAAATTATGTAAGCAGCCCTAATGTCCATTGATTGATGAATGGATAAAGAAGACTGGTGTATATACATGATGGAGTATTATTCAGCCATAAAGAAGAATGAAATCTTGCCATTTGTAACAACATGATGGATCTAGAGAGCATAATGCTAAGCAAAATAAGTCAGAGAATAACAAATACCAAATTTCACTCAAATGTGGAATTTAAGAAACAGAACAAATGAAAAAGTAAAAAAGAGACAAACCAAGAAACAGACTCAACTATAGAGAACAAACTAGTAGTTACTAGAGGGGAGGTGGATGGGAGGATGGGTGAAATAAGTGAAGGGGATTAAGAGCACACTCATTATGGTGAGCACTGAGTAATGTGCAGAATTGTTGAATTACTATATTATACACTTGAAACAAATATAATATTGTATGCTAACTGTATTGGAATTAAAATTAAAAAACACTATAAAATAATAGTATTCCTATTATTATTATCATCATTATTGATGTTTGGTAGAGAAAATGCTGTTTTTAACCACATGATTTTCTCTTCCTGGACATACAAAAAGACTCTGTTCACCCAGTCATATTAGTACCATGAGACTGAGCTCTGACCAAAACAATATAGTGACCTAATGTGACCTAAATGACTTTGAGACTTGGTTCTTTGAAAATACAGTTTAATACTGAAACTTTGACCTTCTGAAGTTCATGATAGAAACGGCTCAGATTCCTGAGGCATGAAGAAAACCATTCCTCTATATCTAAAAATCTTTGTGAGTGGAAATAAGTCTCTGCTTAACAAAGTTGTTGAGATTTTAGAGTTTATTGTTTACCTATGCATAGTTTAGCCGATTTTGACTAACATGGTTTTGAGACTTTGGTAGTATACACTTTATCAATTACAAAAAGACTAATTAGACCCCTAAATAAAAATTTCTTTATAATATACTAATGTGTGTGCGTTATAAAATTTGCAAAATGTAAAAAGAAAATAGAGTTAAAAAGCAGACTTGTCTTTTTACACAGGAGGTAGCAAGCCTCAAGAGAATATCAAGTAACAATAATCCAAGTAGTCTACAAAGCCATATAATTTTTAACCCATCAGAGAGGTGAAGATGGAAAGACATTAATGATCTACTGTCTAGAAATGAAAGGACCCTTTTAGGAAAGATCATGGCTGCCATCAGCCTTGATAGAAGTTTGGAAGAAGTTATCATAGATACAGGTAGGTGTAAAAGCTACACTTTTAATGAAGTTTAAAGGCCAAGAATGAGCTGGATTAACAGTTCATGATTCTCTGGATCCCCACTGACAAAGAGAATTTGAAGTGAACTGTCAATTATTCTCCAGGGGGCTTCACCAAAACAATCACGACTGAGGGTAGGGCAGAAAAGCTGAGAGACCCACCCTCACCTGAAATGCAGGCTCATGGGCCCCCTGAATTCTGAGGTTAGTAAAAGAAATGAATCTCTTTAGGCATTTTTGTTCTTCTGATCCTTACCGAGACACATTATCCATTGCACTACCGGGCATTCTGGTTCTTAAAACTGAGTAGGAGAGACTGGTGGTTCAAACTTAGATACAAAGAGAAAAAGTATCAAAAGTGGAAAATACCAGGGCGCCTGGGTGGCTCAGTCGTTAAGTGTCTGCCTTCGGCTCAGATCATGATCCTGGGGTCCTGGGATTGAGCCCCGCATCAGCCTCCCTGCTCAGCGGGAGGCCTACTTCAACCCCTCCCACTCTCCCTGCTTGCGTTCCCTCTCTCGCTGTGTCTCCTTTTGTCAAATAAAATCTTAAAAAAAAAAAAAAAAGTGGAAAATACCATCCAAGATGTGTGAGCAATATCAAAATGTCTATCGTATTTGTTACTGGGCTAGGAGGAGAAAGGTAGAAAGTGCGGCAGAAAATAAAATATTTGAAGAAACAGATTATATATATTTGATAAAAGATATCAAAGAAGCAGGAATTTCAGCAAACCCAAAAGTGGGGGAAATACAAAGAAAGCCACATTTTGGCATATCATAATCAAACTACTGAAAACCAATGATAAAGGGTGATTAGAACATTCATTCTAAGTAACAACAATAAAAATGATGGCTGTTTTCTCACCAGAATCAATAAAGTTCGGAAGACAACCACATATTTAAAGAAAAAAATTGACAATCTGAAATGCTATATGCAGAAAAAATATCCTTCAAAAATGTGAGCAATATATAGACGTTTTCAAACAGACAATACATGAAAGAATTTATCTCCTGAAGACATGAGTTACAAAAAGGCTTAATTAAGGAGGTCCTTTAAGCTTCAGTGAAATAATAGCAGGAATATTCTTGGTTTTGTAGAAAAAGAGTAAATGTGTTGGAAAATATTAAGAACTTAAAATATTTTCCTGTTTTTATATGTATTTAAATCTCTTTAAAAGGCTACTGACTGTTCAAAGTAAAAATAATAAAATGTATTGTGCAACTTATCACATACTTAAGTATGTGATAATAAGAGTATAAATACTGGGAGACTAGTAAGTGGAGGCATACCTGTGTAAGACTTTATATTTTTAATTATATATTAACCATATATTATATATTAACTAATAAGTTTAACTAGTAAGTTAAATTTACTGATTATCATCTCTAGAGCCACCACTAAAAATTAACAAGAAATGCATAACAAAAAAGTTAATAGAGGGATGTCCAATTCTGGCTCATTTGGAATACCTCATTCCATGATATTCCTCTCTCTTACAACCAAAAGACCCTGGTCATAAACAGGAAGCAAACACAGGAAGACTGAAATGTAGAAATCAGAATGAGGACTGGCTAGGGACTTAAAGACTTCAGGGATGCTACAATATATCCCAGATGGACACTGGAGAAAAACCTATAATCTGGAACCATCAACAGCTGAGTGGAAACACAAGCAACAAAGCTCCAAGAAAAGCTTGCTCCCCAGGGTGAAAGCACTGGCAAAGGATGGCTTAGCAGAACAGAAGACCACTGTGGTGACACCTATCCTGCTTTCACTAAATACCCCAGCCATCCTATCACCACGACTGACTGGGACGCTAGGCTTCCTGCTGCACCTGACTATCGGAAGTGTGAAGTCAGAAGACTTCAGAGACCTGTAGGACAATAACAGAAGGTCTAATAGTCCTATCATTGGACTTCCAGAAAGAGAAGAGAAAGAGGATGGGGCTGAAAAGTACTTCAAAAACGTAATAGCTGAAAACTCCCAAATTGGGAAAAAGAAATAAAACCATATTCAATAAACGTAGTGGGCCCCTGACAATGTCAATCTGAAGAAATCATGCCATTATTATACATATTAATCTAACTTCACTTGAAAGGGTTTAGAGAGAAATGAAATACCTATAACAAAGTAACAACAATTTGAATGACCATGGATTCCCCATCAGAACCAAGAAGGCCAGAAGAAAGGGACACTTTCTTCTTTTGTTTTCTTTTTAATTAATATACTATTTTTTTTTAAATTGAGGTATAACTGACATACATTATATTAGTTTCAGGTGTACAATATTATGATTATGATTTGATATTTGTATATATTGCAAAATGACCACAGCAATTAACATGTGTCACCATATATGGTTGCTGAAGTTTTTTTTTCTGTGATGAGAAATTTAAAAATCTACTCTTAGCAACTTTCCAGTATGCAATACAGTATTATTAACTTTGTCACCGTGCTGTATAGCACATCCCCATTACTTATTTGTAACTGAAAACTTGTACCTTCTCACTCCCTTCAGCGACTCAGTCCACCTCTCACCCTCTGCCTCTGATAAGCACTAATTTGCAATATGTTCTCTATACCTATGAGGTTTTTGTTTTGTTATGATTCCACTGTAAGTGAGGTCATATGGTATTTGTCCTTCTCTGAGTTATTTCATTTAGCATAAAGCCCTTAAAGGCCATCCATGTTGTCACAAATGACAAGATTTCATTATCTTTTATGGTCTGAATAATTTTCTATTGTGGGTGTGTATGTATGTGTTCTTCATCCATCCATCCACTGATGGGACACTGAGATTGTTTCCATATCTTAGTTATTGTAAATAACGCTGCAATGAACATGGAGCTGCATATATTTCTTGAAGATAGTGTTTCTTTTCTTCAGATGAACAGAACTGCTAGATCATATGGTATTTCCATTTTTAACATTTTGGCGAACCTCCATATTCTTTTCCATAGTGGCTGCACCAAATTACACTTTCACCAACTATGCACAAGATTTCCCCTTTCTCTATATCCTCTCCAACACATGTTATTTCTTAATATATTATTATTATTTTTTTAAAGATTTTATTTATTTATTTGAGAGAGAGAATGAGAGACAGAGAGCATGAGAGGGAGGAGGGTCAGAGGGAGAAGCAGACTCCCCGCCGAGCAGGGAGCCCAATGCGGGACTCGATCCCGGGACTCCAGGATCATGACCCGAGCTGAAGGCAGTCACCCAACCAACTGAGCCACCCAGGCGCCCTCTTAATATATTATTTTTAAGAGAAATTTTATGTTTATAGAAAAATTAAATATGAACACAGTTTCCCCTATTGTTAACATTTCCTTTAGTGTGGTACATTTTTTACAATTAATATACCAATATTGATACATTATTATCTAAGGTCCATAGTTTATGTTAGGATTCACTCCTTGTGTTTTATAGTTCCATGTGTTTGTTTTGTTTTGACAAATGTATAATATCATGTACCTATTAAATTATCATACAGAATAGTTTTGCTTCCCTAAAAATCCCCTCTGCTTTGCCTTTTCATCCCTTCTTTTCCCCTAACCTCTGACAACCACTTATCTTTTTACAATCTCCATACTTTTGCCTTTTATAGAATGTCAGGTAATTGGAATCATATAGCATGTAACCTTTTCATACTAGCTTCTTTGATGCATTTAAGATACTCCCATGTCTTTTTGTGGCTGATAGCTCATTTTTTCTTAGACTGTATAATATATTTCATTGTATGGATGTACCATAATTTATCCATTCACCAACTGAAGGACATCTTAGTTGCTTTCAAGTTTTGGAAATTATTAATAAATCTGCTATAAGCATTTGTCTTCAGGGTTTTGTGTACAACTAAGTTTTCAATTAAATTGGGTAAATGCCTAGAAGTGTAATTACTGGACTGTTTGGTCAGACCACATTTAATTTTGTAAGAAACTTCCAATCTGTCTTCCAAAGTATCTGTACCATTTTGCATTTCCACTACCAATTATTGAGTCTGTTGTTCCATATCCTTGTCAGCATTTAGTGTTAAGAGTTTGGGTTATTGGACATTCTAATAGCTGTGCAACAATATCTCCTTGTTATTTTAATTGGAAATTCCCTGATGACAATACGATGTGAAGCATCATTTTTTTATATGCTCATTTACCACCTAATATCTTCTTTGGTGAGGTGTCTATTCAGGTCTTCACTCATTTAAAAACTGAGTTGTTTTCTTGTGGAACTTTAAGAGTCCATTGTATATTTTGGATACCAGACCGTTAACAGATATGTGCTTTGATAATATTTTCTCCTAGTGTACGGCTTGTCTTTTTATTCTCTTAACAATGTCTTTTGCAGAGTGTAAGTTTTTATTTTAATGATGTTCAACTTGATTTTTTTCATGGATCATGCTTTTGGTGTTGTATCTAAAAAGCCACTACCAAACCCACAGCTACCTAAATTTTCCAACATTATTTTTTAGAGGCTTTATAGTTTTGTGTTTTACATTTAAGACTCTGATCCATTTTGAGTTAATCTTTGTGAAAGATATAAAGTCTGTATCTAGTTTTTTTTATATGTGGATGTCCATTATGCTCATAGCATCTTTATTCATAATAGCCCCAAACTGCAAACTAATTAATTCATGGATCAAAGTGGAAGTCTCGAGGGAAATAAAACATACATAGAACTGAATAAAATTTGTGGGATGTACGTAATACAATAGTGAGAGGGAAATCTGTTGTACTAAACGCTTATATCATAAAAAGTATTTCAAAATAATAATCTAAGCTTCCATCTTAAGTGACTAGAAAAAAAAAGCATGCAGAAAAAAATAAATTATAACAATTAGAGCATAAATCAGTGAAATAAAAAACAGAAAAAAATAGAGAAAATGAAGCAAAAAGCTGTTCTTTGAAAAAAATAATGGAATTTAAGTGTAAATCTAGCAAAATGTATCCAACAGTGGTTTGATAAAAAGTATAAAATGGTGAGAAAGGAATTACAGAACATATAAATAAATGGGAGAGACGTAACATGTCCATGGATCAAAAAAACTCAACATAGTATGTCAATTACCCTCCAAATTGATTTACTGGCTTAATGGAATTCCTTCACAATCTCAACAAAATTGTTTTGTAGATAGAGGCAAATTTATTTGAAATTCCTCATGGGAAGGCCATGAAACTAGAATAATCAAAAGAGTATCACAACATACCTTTTAGAACAGCTTAATATTTTTTAAAGTTGCATTAATAGCAAATGCTGGTGAAAATATGAAAAATCCAATTTCTCATATCATTCATAGGAATAGTAAGATTGCACAGCCACTCTGGAAAACAGTTTGGCAATTTTACACTTTGCATAGAACCCAGTAATTATACCCCTTCGCATTTATCCCAGGAAATAAAAACTTATGTCTACACAAAACCTGTATATTAATGTTAATAGCATCTTTATTCATAATAGCCCAAACTTGGAAACTATCCAAATGCCATTCAAAGGGTTCAAAGGATGAATGGTTCAACTGGCATATCCATACAATGGAATGTTACTCAGCAATTTAAGAAAGAGACAATTGATAGTACAACAACTTCAATGGATCTCAACAGAATTTCACTGGATGAAAAAAGCCAATCTTAAAAGGTTACGTACTGTATGAATTACTTTATATAACATTCTTGAAATAGTGAAATTATAGAGATGAAGAGTATGGTAGTGATTGCCAGGGGCTAAGGATATGGGGAGAAGAGAGTAGGTGTGACTGTAAAAAAGTAGCATGAGGGATCTTTGTATTGATAGAAAATTTTGCATTTTAAGTGTGGCAGTGGTTAAACTAATCTACATATGTGATAAAGTTGCATAAGACTACACACAAACTCACAAACACAAAAACAAGTACATGAAAAACTGGTGAGATCTAATAGAGTTATAGATTGACCATACTGATTGACCATTGTCAATTTTCTGGTTTTGACAACAGATTATTTTTACATAAGATGTCCTCACTGGAGAAAACTAGGTTATGGCTACACAGAATCTGTTATTTTTCTAACTTCCTGTTAATCTATAATTATTTCAAAAAAAATTTTTTTAAGATTTTATTGATTTATTAGACAGAAAGAGATAGCGAGAGCAGGAGCACAAGAAGGGGGAGTGAGAAGGGAGAAGCAGGCTCCCCGCCGAGCAGGGAGCCCGATGTGGGGCTCAATCCCAGGACCCTGGGATCATGACCTGAGCCGAGGGCAGACACTTAATGAGTGAGCCACTCAGGTGCCCCTAATTATTTCAAATTTTAAAAGGAGTCAAAGAATATACAGAATGCTAAACCAAATGAACAATAAAACCTCAATTCACCCATGGGAAGACAGATAAAGGAAAACAAAGGAAAAAAATAGTGGATGTGACCCATCAAACTCAAATAACAAAATGGCAGACTTAAGCACAAATATATGAATTATAGATATCTGACCAAGTTGAGGAACATAATAGAATACTATTTAGCAATGCAATGGACAACTTTCAACAGAAGTGATGAATCTTGAAAGAACTATGCTCATGAAAAAAAAAATGCAAAACCCAAAGAACACAGAGTCTAGTATTGCATTTGTTTGAGGTCTGAAACCAGACCATGTTAGACTATGGTAAGACAAGTTAGAAAAGTGGCTGCTTGGGAGAGAGCATATTTGACTGAAAGTGAAAAAAAAGGGAGCTCTATAGAATGATGGAAATATTCAACACCTTGGTAGATGTGTGGGTTTCACAAGTATATGCATTTGTCAAAATGAATCAAACTGTTCACTTAATGTGGGTACATTTCTATGGATGCAAATTATACTTTAATTTTAATATGTTCTTTAAAAAGAACTTTAAAGGTTTTCCCACATCCATATGAATCATTTAATATACTTCCTGGGAAGCCCACGTTCCATTTGGGTATCACCAGAACAGTGATATGATACGGTAGTTGTAGGCACTTTGAAGTTAGATCTCAAAAGGTTTGGGCATCCGTTTTTTTACATGATTACACATTGGCCAGATGCTATTCAAATAATCCACCTTGTTTTCACCCCCCACATTTTGAAGAAAAGACATAATGATAAAGCCTCAAAGTGTTTTTAACCAAAAGATAGAGATTTTAAATCCATTACAGGAGAATACTGACAACTTCTCCGCTTTCTTAAGAGATAAAATAAAAGAGCCTCAGGATGACTGCTGCAGTGAAAACTTCAGTTAGACTTTAGGAAACACTTGAATAACCCTTAAAGATTAAATGTAGTTATAATCATGATCTCTGAAAATAAGCAAATATATTGTATACAAAACCTATACTGTAAGACTACAAATTTAAGGTGAAAATCTTCCTCTCAGATGGACCTTTAGTTCCTTAAGAATTTGTTTCCCACCATTTGAAGAACTGATGTTGCAAAATCTTTTGTCTTATATTTACTTACTGTAAGCTATTCTCAGAAAATGATTTCTATGACACACTGGTTGGAATACCCAGTCCCTATCTTCCAATATAATTTTATTTTACCTGACTTAAAAGATCAGAAAATAGTTCAGCTAAACAATAAAGTGGACACAGTGTAATGTTACCAGCTGTACTTATAGGAATATTCTAAAAAATATATCATTTCTGAGAATAGGTAATAACCAATAAATATGGTAAAGATACTACTACAGTAGGCCCTGAGATGTCCTGCCAGCTGATCAGGAATGAGTAACTATATTAAGAAGCAGTTCAAATCAAGCTCAAAATAAAGTATAACCAAGATAACAAAAATAGGGCAATTAGGCGTGGATAGCAATACCTCTACGTAGGGTTTTTGACATACCCCAGGCCTTTGTAAAGTGTTGACTTTCGCTTTGTTGCTATGCCCTTAGTGTTTTACTTTTTCTCTTGTGCATTTCAAGATTCCACACTCATGGTGTCTGGCTCTGTTCTATTAAAGCAAGTAAATAGGTAAACTTATTTATTGAACAGATATGTACAGAATCCAGCAATTATTCTCTGCTGAGAAGTCTAAAATGGAAACACAGATCTCTGCCTTCATGGAGACTGGCATCTTGTACGAGTTCACAGATATGTGTTGAACAAATTAGTAAAGGAGTATCAGGAGTGCAGAGGGGGGAAGGGTGACGGAGAACTACCATTTATTTGTTCATCCACAATTCTTGTCTCTATTAAGCCTTCTGTATATCATCTTATTTAATCCCACCCTTGTCTCCTTCTAGAGATGAATAAAGGACACTCAGAATACTTAACTCTTCAAAAGCACACAGCTTAAAAACAAAGCCATAATTCCTAGCTGCTAAATATCGCACTCAATTGGACTGCCATCCTATGATATCACAATTTTTTTAAGGGGTATGCTCTTTTATTTTTTATTATGTTATGTTAATCACCATACATTACATCATTAGTTTTTGATGTAGTGTTCCATGACTCATTGTTTGCGTATAACACCCAGTGCTCCATGCAGAACGTGCCTTCTTTAATACCCATCACCAGGCTAACCCATCCTCCCACCCCTCTCCCCTCTAGAACCCTCAGTTTGTTTTTCAGAGTCCATCGTCTCCCATGGTTCATCTCCCCCTCCAATGTCCTCCCCCTTCATTCTTCTCCTCTTTTTTTTTTTTTTTGACATATAATGTATTATTTGCTTCAGAGGTACAGATCTGTGATTCAACAGTCTTGCACATTTCACAGCGCTCACCATAGCACATACCCTCTCCAATGTCTATCACCCAGCCACTCCATCCCTCCCACTCCCCACACTCCAGCAACCCTCAGTTTCCTGAGATTAAGAATTCCTCATATCAGTGAGGTCATATGATACATGTCTTTCTCTGATTGACTTATTTCGCTCAGCATAATACCCTCCAGTTCCATCCACGTCATTGCAAATGGCAAGATTTTATTCTTTTTGATGGCTGCATAATACTCCATTGTATTTATTATTCAGTGATGACTATAAAACTTCAAATCAGAATTATATCACTTTGAATTATCTCGCTTTAATGGTTCATATTTTGTGGTTTGCACAGTTCTTTAGCTTTAAGTGTTCCACCAGAAAAATACAAATGTCACTTCCTCAGAGAAGCCTACCCTAGTATCTCACACTATTCAAATCCTTTTTTTTTTTTAAAGATTTTATTTATTTATTTGAGAGAGAGAGAGAGAGAGAATGAGAGACAGAGAGCATGAGAGGGAGGAGGGTCAGAGGGAGAAGCAGACTCCCTGCCAAGCAGGGAGCCCGATGCGGGACTCGATCCCGGGACTCCAGGATCATGACCTGAGCCGAAGGCAGTCGCTTAACCAACTGAGCCACCCAGGCGCCCCTCAAATCCTTTGATTATATGATCTCCTAATGCCAAGTACCTTCCCTTCATACCACTTACTCTTTACTTACTGTAAGGTATTCTCAGAAAATGATCTCTATGACAAATAGAATACTCTTCAGCAATGCAAAGGACAACTTTTCTCTAGATTATAAGCATAGGGGGTGAGGCAGCGAATGCATATGTTTTTGCTTAACTGGTACACTGCTAAGACTACACTGGGCATTAAATAATAAACTAGAGTTGCTGAATGAATGAACATTTTAAGGGACCCATAGAGAGTAATTAAAATGCCAGAGGCCTAAACCTGATAGCAAATTATAGGTAAAAATCCTCTGAGGGGATAATTAAGAGACAGTTAGGTACAGGGGAAGAGAAAGAGAGGGGCTATTGAAGACACACTAAGAAATTCAATGCAAATATGCACCTCAAACAAGATCAAGAATTTGGTTATTTCTGTATGGATACTAGGTTGCAGCGATTCTTGATCAACTGGGACAGAGAGCTCTTAAAATCTCAGACTTCTCTGGACCAGATTTGTGAATCCATCTTCTCAAATTCCCAAACATTGAACTGAAAAAGCAATACTGAGTATTCTGTCTTTCAAAACTGTTCTTGAGTCACCCAAAAATTCTATTCAGAATTTGAGTTTTGAATTTGATGAATTTTACAAACATAAGAAACAGTTGGCCAAGAGGCTCGGCGGAGGGGAAGTGGATGCCCTTCATTCAGCACTACTATATTCATTTTTTTTTTATTGTTGTTACTTTTTTTTTTATTTTATGTTAGTCACCATATAATACATCATTTGTTTTTGATGTGGTGATCCACGATCCATTGTTTTCGTATAACACCCAGTGCTCCATGCAGTACGTGCCCTCCTTAATACCCATCACCGGGCTAAACCATCCCCCCACAACCCTCCGCTCTAAACCCTGTTTGTTTCTCAGAGTCCACAGTCTCTCATGGTTCACCTCTCCCTCCAATCTCACCCCCCTTCATTTTTCCCTTCCTTCTGCTAATGTCCTCCATGCTATTCCTTATGTTCCACAAATAAGTGAAACCATATGATAATTGACTTTCTCAGCTTGACTTATTTCACTCAGCATAATCTCCTCCAGTCCCATCCATGTTGATGTAAAAGTTGGGTATTCATCCTTTCTGATGGCTGAGTAATATTCCATTGTATATATGGACCACATCTTCTTTATCCATTCATCTGCTGGGAAAATTGGACAGCCACATGCAGAAGAATGAAACTCGACCATTCTCTAACACCCTACACAAAGATAAACTCAAAATGGGTGAAAGCACTACTATATTCAGTGATATGAAAAGTATTTGGAAGAAATGAGTTCACTGCAGATACAAGTACTTAAAAAGGATGCTGCACATGTGACTCAAACACGTTATAAGTGATTTAAAGAAAATTAAATTCATTTACAGCTCTTATTTTATGGTGACAAAACAGGAAAAGTAAATAACCTAAAAAAAAAAAAGTAATGCCCACTTTGTAATTATAGTGTTCAAGGAAAGCTTCTGGGTTTAGAAAGAATTACTGGAAAAAAAAAAAAAAACCACAAAGAACCTTTGATTTGCCATCTGATTTTTTAATCATAAGCGTAGGTTTAGTGTCAATTCACTTCTTTATTTTTTGCATCCCCTATTAACCAATTCAGCTTTGTCTCTATAGTTGGTACACAATAAATACTGGTTTGTAAATGAGCACATTTTATTGCTACTTATGCTCGTGCATTTGTGTGTTTGTGAGAGAGAGGGAAAAACACTTTGTCATGCCAAATAATGTCCAAAAATGTAAACTGATCTAAAAAAACTTTAGAATAATAGCATTTTATAACATAGTTAATATATATTAATTGATGAAATCTGAGCAGAAAATGATAATGAAGCTGAGTATTTTTTTAGATACTAATTTGTGTTCACTTTTTTCATATTTTTTCCCATTTACTTCCTCCCAAATTAAGAGGTAAGAGCACTGTGAAACAAAGAAACCATGTTTCATTGCTTCAGTAAGTTATATGGCAGGGCCCAATACAAAAGTATACTATCATACTTTCTGGCTGTTGTTTTTTTCTTTTTCTTTTTTTTTTTTTTAGGATTTATTTATTTATTTTGAGAGAGAGAATCTGTGCACAGGGGTGTGGTGGGGGGCAAAGGGAGAGGGAGTCTCAAGAGGACTCCATGCTGGGCGCCTGGGTGGCTCAGATGGTTGGGCGTCTGCCTTCGGCTCAGGTCATGATCCCAGGGTCCTGGGATCGAGTCCCGCATCGGGCTCTCTGCTCCTTGGGAGCCTGCTTCTCCCTCTGCCTCTCTCTCTCTGTCTCTCATGAATAAATAAATAAAATCTTTAAAAAAATAAAAAATTAAAAAAAAAAAAAAAAAAGAGGACTCCATGCTGAGTGTGGAGCCTGAGCTTGGGGCTCAATCTCATGACCCTGAGATCATGACCTGAACCTAAACCAAGAGTCAGATGCCTAACTGACTGTGCCGCCCAGGTGTCCCTGTTTATTTATTTATTTTTAAAATTTTTTGGACATTCTTTACATATCTTGTAAAAAATATTTTTCAGGTTTTTATTTAAATTCCAGTTAGTTAACACACAGTATAATATTAGTTGCAGGTACAGAATTCAGTGATTCATCACTTACATACAACACCCAGTGCTCATCACAAGTGCCCCCCTAACACCCATCATGCATTTACCTGTCCCCTCACCTACCTCCCCTGTGGCCACCAGCAGTTTGTTCTCTATAGTTAAGAGTCTGTTTCTTTGTTTGCCTCTCATTTTCTTCCCTTTGCTCTTTTATTTCTTAAATTCCACTATGAGTGAAATCATAGGTATTTGCCTTTCTCTGAGTGACTTATTTCCTTAGCATTATACTCTCTAGCTCCCTCCACATTGTTGCAAATGGCAAGATTTCATTCTTTTTGATGGCTGAGTAATATTCCACAATATATGGATTCCATGACATAATATATATGAATAAAAAATATATTCCATGACATAATTTATATGGAGATATAGATGATAGATAGATAGATAGATAGATAGATAGATAGATAGATAGATAGATAGATAGATGTATCACCTCTTTATTCATTTATCAGTGACACAGCCCACTTCTACAGGGTCCATTCTAGGCTTAGACAAGATGCTTTGTCAGTGGAATGCTTGGTTTCTCAACATCCTCCTCCCCACAAAAAGGAGTGTTTCCCTGGTATTGTCTGTCTTGACATCTGTTCAGTAACAGTTATGGAAATCTAGGAGCCATCCTTGATTCCTCCCTTCCTTCACCCCACCAGTACATTCCCTAATCAACCCCAAAGTGAGTCCTGTCATTTCCACCTCTCTCTCTACACTCTTTACTGATTTTTCCTTATACCAGACATTCTCTGTATTCTTTTCTGTAGCTCCCTAACATCATCCATTCTGGCTTTCTGTCAAAGCATTCTATGAAATAGACTACCATTTAATGTAAATTAGATTATGTCATTCTTCTTTCAAAATCCTGAAGTCTTCCTCTCATTTAGACTAAAAATACAAACTATTACATAAATTCCCTGCATAATCTGGACTCTGCCTCTTTCTCCACACTCACCCTGAGACCCTTTTACTACCATTTGACTTGCAATCCTGTTTTTACCTCAGGCTTCACCAAGTTCTATTTTCTCTGTCTGAGATGATTTCCCCTGGAGCCCTCTGTCAAAGGGACCTTCTTATTCAGTCTCTATCTGTATCTTCGCATCTTCAGAGAGATTTTTCCTGGCATCCAGCCCCTGCAGGGAGTGGCTCTTATTAAGTTTCACAATGTGCCAGTTGGGCTATTTCAACTAAAACTGAGAAAGGAAAAATTCACTAACTCACCTCTGATTACTGTTATTTAGTGTTGGAATTTAGATTCCGAGTCTAGAAAAATTTGCACACTTAGGTCCTGTGCTATTTATGCTTGGATTCTAAAATTATTTGTTTAAAGAATTAAAAAAAAATGAATGTCAGCTGAAAGGATGATGAACTGGAAATTTCATCCACATGCCATTCCTGGGTTCTATCTTATCTTCCTGGAGCTTGACCTTTTACAAGGAGAGACCACATAAGAACTAGGATAAAATATCCTTGAAAACTGGTAGAATGGGATGTCAGAGCCATATTAATTTTATGTAAAATAAATGACAAAAGTGATTTAAAAAAACGAGTTTGTGGACTAAGATTCCAATAATTTTAGAGTGCATTTTGGCTATATTTTTACACATTATTAGCTTTGTGATTCCAAAATACATCCATGCTATCATTCTTCACCTACTTCCTAAGTTTGTGTCTTTTAATTTTTTTTAGACACATGATATCATACATTTAAGGACTGGATATGAACAGAAGAGTAAAAGCCCTGACAAAGTTGAACAGAAAAATTGGTTGAAAATACTGTAAGCCAAAAATGGCAGAATTCAAAGAAGTTGGTAAAGAAGACGTACAAAGTCAGGTAAGTGGCCTGCAACTGCTTTTTTTTCCTCTAGAATCTTCTTTGAAGTGGTGCTTTAGGAATCATAAATAACTTCCACTGTCCTATGAAGGGCAGGACTAAGGCCCTGTTATTATGAAGAAATAAAGGCTTGGGTCATTGCAGCAAATTATAGAGGCTTTAGCCAAGTGGCAGTGGAAATTACCTTCTCTGGTTTATAGTGTCTGTTGGGCATGAAAATAATTGGGAATGGCTAAAGTACCTGATATCATGAAAAAGTTTATTTCTAGGAAACCAATTCAACTCTCAAGCTACATCCTATTCTTAAAGAGCCTTTTTTCCCCCTTTCTAGTTACAATTGAATTCTTTCCCTCAAAAATAGACACAGTACTCCAGAAATCCATTTCATTTAGCAACATCTTGCTGGCAGCAGAGTTACCATGTTAGATAGGTGGCATATTTTGGTGTTCTAGATACCTTCTGGTGTTACTGACACATTCTTACTTCAGGTCTTTGAGTTGCATACATAAACACAAATTTTACTACACAAAACATTCATGAGTTTTCCCTTATATTTTTATCTCCCCCCTACTCCACCTGAGAAACAATCAGAGTAGTAAGGAGCATGCCCAGACAAATTAGCTAATGTTGCGATTAGTGTCCAATTGTGAAGTCAATAATCTTTTTCATTCAGGTTGAAATAGATCATGGTTCCTATTGTCATCATGAGTCCTTTTTAAAGGTGATGCTGTTGGTTGGGGGAAGGGGTGATGGTGATGGTGCTAGATTGGTTGTGAAAAGTTATCTTTATGTTTATCTCTGTCCTAACAAATGTATGTTACTCGCCCATTGGATTTTTCTACTACTTCATTTACTTTTAATTTTCCCTCCATTGAGCGAACACATCTTGCACAATTTACCCTCTGCTGCACCAACATTTATGCACATTTTACAATAAACATTATGGCACTTATAAATTGAGGAATTAGATTGCTGATCAAGAAACAGGCATCTGATTAATCACTGATATGAAAGTTTAAATTTTTTTTAAAGATTTTATTTATTTATATTATTTTTTTAAATTTATTTTTTGACAGAGAGAGAGACAGTGAGAAAGGGAACACAAGCAGGGGGAGTGGGAGAGGGAGAAGCAGGCTCCCCACTGAGTAGGGAGCCCGATGCGGGGCTCTATCCCAGGACCCTGGGATCATGACCTGAACCGAAGGCAGATCCTTAACGACTGAGCCACCCAGGCGCCCCAAGATTTTATTTATTTACTTGACAGAGAGAGAGAGAGAGAGCGCGCGCACAAGCAGGATGGGGAGGCAGAGGGAGAGGGTGAAGCAGGCTCCCCACTGAGCAGAGAGCCAGGCATTGGGGCTCCATCCCAGGACTCTGGGATCATGACCTGAGCTGAAAGCAGATGCTTAACCATCTAAGCCTCCGGATGCCTACTGATATGAAAGTTTACATGAACAGCCATCCTTCCTAGGTAGAATATATATAGACCTCTTTTGTAGACCTCTCTGTACATCTCTTTCTATTCTCTATTATTACTTTTGTAAGTTTACACATCTATAATTTACTATTATCTTTGGCCAAAGGAAAAATGATATACAGTACAATAATTGTTGAAAGGCACTTGTTAAAATTCACATTCTTAATTTTAAGAAGATTTAGCATATAGCAATAGAAGGAAGTGACCTAAAAATTATTCCTGAAAAAGTTATCAAAAGCAATCAGTATAGAGTATGTTTACTGATATAATCATTTTATTCACAGTCAGGAATAAGAACCAAAGACCTGTATTTAACACTGCCATTTATTTTTCTGGTTGTTCTAGAAATTTAATTTAAAAAAAAGATTGGAAGGAGAAAGGCAAATTTGCCATTATTTTCAAATGATGTGTCTTGATACTGAGAACATACAAGGTAATCTTCTGAAAAACATTTAGAACTTATACAAGTTTTGTAAGATGATGAAATTGCTTACAAGATAAATAAGAATAATTTATCTATATTAATGCAACCAGTAGGAAAACATAATGCAAAAATAATATACTTACAAAAGAAAAACTAATTCCAAGTTAAAAAAAAAACACAGAATCCAGTGGGAGCCAATTCTTTTTTTTTTTTTCACATTTATGGCAACTTTTCAAAATTTGACACTCACCTTGAGATTTTGTTGATTATATTCTAAGTATAGGATCTTTGCATTTCCATCATTCGTAGCCCACCCACAAAGTGTTTTGACATTTTATTTGGTTTCAATAGCTCTTAATGATTTTAGGCAAAGCTGATGTGATAATAGATAGGCACAGGCAAATGAAAAAAAAAAAAAATCCACAAAACCACAAATACATTTGTGCATGCATGTATTCAAAGCCAGTTCACCCTTATAATTTCTTGTATCTCCTTAGTGAATGTATGATTTTCTGCACTGTTCTTTTAATTTCCTTCTTATAAATCAACTCCTCATGCACAATTCTTTGAAATATAAAGACATATTCAAACAAATTTCAAAAGGGGCCATATGTGCCATGCCAGAGACATGGAGCCTGATTAGAATGGGACTTGGAATCTTTTTATGGTGCTGAATATAATTTAAGACACCATGTTGTTACTTGGGAGGAAGCCTTATTTATAACATCAGTACCATGCTGCATAGCAGATGCCAGTGGAAAGTGAAACTATGATGAATTTAATTTGACCTTTCTCATGCCTGCAGAACGTAAATCAGATATATTTAATAAAGATCAAGTTTGCAAGAAATAGCTTTGACTTCAGACGTGTAAATGCTTCAATGAAAGAAATGAAGGCAACACTTTGTACATTTCTGACTATAGTTTAAATTAAGCAAAAATGATGAAAAATGTAGTTTGGTGATGTGCAACTTTTCCTCATTAGATATATGTGGCACACTGAGTAATCCAGTAGTTTTATTGCATTTTTCAGGCCATTAAGACACAGGCAGGTATCCCCTCTTGT
Organism: Mirounga leonina; assembly: GCF_011800145.1. Classification (NCBI taxonomy): domain Eukaryota; kingdom Metazoa; phylum Chordata; class Mammalia; order Carnivora; family Phocidae; genus Mirounga; species Mirounga leonina. The sequence continues at coordinate 12,275,510 of NW_023270453.1, forward strand.
GTATATAAACAACAACAACAAAAAAATTGATGCCTAACTAGGATAACTGCATTAAGCAGATTTTGACATTTATTTGGGGATGATTTTGTTACCAAATCTTCTTTAAAGTCTATGATCTAATTTTTAATAAGATTCTGAGAGTTTTGAAATCTTTATATATGAAAAATAATGGAGCAATTCTTCCTCCAAATAAAAGCAAAATGATTGAAGTTTTTCTGGCTAGGAAAGAGGGCAAAAGTTTATTCTGAAGACAGAAATTTTCAAGATTAAAGTCAGGTTTGGCAGGAAGCCTGCTTTATTTTAATGAAAGAATGGACAGGGGCCAAACTCATTACTATTGGAATACCCAGCTGCCCCCAAGCACATAAGTAAATGTAAGAAGATACCACATGCATTTTAGCTTGTCAAGACCGGGACAGAAAGGAACAAAGTTCATTCATTCATTCCATCATTCATTCATTCAAAAACCATTCCCTACCATGTACAGACTCTGGAAAAGTAAAATGAGTTAGAAGCAGATACTGTTTTCAAAGTGTTCTCATCAGATTGATTGCTACCATTTGCTTGCAACACATCTCTTTCAAATGGCTAAATGCTGTAATTATGGCATGTGTAACATTCCAAGGAGCACACTTCTGCCTGCGGACTATCAAGAATGACTCTTCAGAGAACCTGACCTGAGTCTTTGAATACAGACATGAATCCACAAGGCTGAGAAGAATGCATGTTCCAGGTAAAGGAAAAAGAATGAGCAAAGGCACAGAATTCAGAGTGAGTATGAAGCGTCTTAAGACATCATGAAATGGAGATTAAATTCTATCATAAAAGGAATGAAGAGTTTAAAAAAATGGATTAAGTCAGAGGAGTTTATGCCTCTAATTGCCCTCTAAGAAGGTGGATCTGATTGTGAAGTGATTGTGAAGATGGTGTGCAGTGAGCAGGATTCGGGGAGGCCTTTTAGGAGGGTCTGGAACCGAACCGGAAGGGATGAGGGTCTGCATTAGCATGTCAGTAATGGTGGTGAAGTGGGGAGATGGGTTCAAGTGATCTTTAGGAGGGTGATTCATAGCATTCCTGTCTCATTAGATAGATGGGGAATTGAGACAACATCAAATGCCACATATTAAAATACTTGGATTTGGGATGCCTAAAGGAAACCCAGCAAGATGTCCAGGAGGCTTCAGAAATAAAAGACTGACTGGGAAACACATGGTGAGAGACATAGTTTCAGAAATCATTGGCACAGTAACCTTTTGAAGCCATAAGAGTGGATGAGCTGGTCCAGAAAGTGGATACAGTAGAAGAGAGGAAAAAAAGCACACAGATGAAATAGGAGAAACATAAACATTTGGTTGAAAGAGCTGGGAAGTGTGGCTAGAAGGCGAGGCCGGTGTTGGCAGCGGAAGCAGCAGCTCATAGAAGAGAAAACATTTAGAGGACCTCCTCTGTGCCAGGTAGAGTGCTAGGTGTTTTGTACATTTCTCATAATAATGCCCAGTATTTTGTTTAGTCCTCATAACTTCACGCCCACTGTATAGATGATGAAAGTCAAACTCAGAAAGGTCAAGTAACTGTCCTTGCCCACTAAGCTATTAAGTGGCAGAAGGTGGATTCTAACCCAAGTCCGTCTGATTCCAAAAGCGTGTCATCACTAGGAATAAAATTAAATGTAGTATACATTTCTGTTCTGCAGGATGTGGTAAAAATGCTGTATCTTTCTTAATAGGGCATGATTTCATGATAGGATACATTGTCTGAGCTAAAAATTGTATGGCCACATTTGTATGTTTTGAACTATGTAAATATGAAATATTTTGTAAAATATCGATATAAGCATTTTATAGACTCATTTGAAATGTAAATGCCATGATTTTTTTTAAAAGTATGTGCTGCATAATTTCACAGCTAATTATAAGCTATGCCTACATTTTTGTGGTTCTACTTTAGTTGGTAAGTGGAAATTCCGTGTAACATCCGTTGTTAGTAGCTTGTGAAAAATCCTGTTGTTAAATTAAAATTTCTGAGTTATTTTGGTGATTTTTGTGCTATCATTTGAACATTCTGTTATTATAATGTAAAATATTTTTAATGTCATATAAAAGTGCCTTCTAAACATGAGTTAAGTGGTGGACCTTGTGCTGAAAACACACTGGACATCAGTAAGGCTGGAATATAAATTAGATGCAATAAAAACACTATGAAAATGGCCAAACAACTGCCATGATATGCTAATTTAGTAAAAAGCGCTCTATGAAATATTAGAGATAATGTTGAATAAACAGGCAATATTAGAGCAAGTAAAGCTTTACATTTGCAAAAATTATCATATAATCAGGCATAAATAATGCAAAACTGAAAAAGTAAAAAGAAAACACAAAAACTTGACAAGTACAACATAGCAGAAATGTGATTCTAAAGTGAGATTTTTATAGATTAATACGCTCCTAAAATAACTTAACCGCTTTTACCCTCCCCACAAACTTGCATTTAGTGTTTTAAAATTGGTCTTGAAATAAATGTTTTTGTGTGACCTAAATTTCCTGTATTGTGACTATCCCGTATTACAATCCATGGGGCTATGAACACAACATTGCTGGGATTTACGAAGGTGATTTGAAAGGAGAGAAGAAATTCCAACCATAAAGGACATTGCTAGGAGAGGAAGTATAATAGCAGGTAGTTTGTTGAGAAGGGAAGACAAATAGGGAATGTCTGAATACTACACACCCGAGCATTGTTCAAGCGTGCCCGCCCACTTCCACGCAGAGCCTGCCCTCCATACCCTCACTGAGTTAGCAGATGATCCCGGAAATGTCAAGGAGCAGACAAGGGCTTGCCGCTGTTTCTCCTAGGCCTCCCTGCACAGCCCTTAGACTAGAGTCTTGGGAGGCAGCCATTCCTTCTAAAATGTTTGTTTCTAATGCTAGAACTTGGAGAGATTACAGAGAAGTCTTGATCCTCACTCAAGTATTCACCAGAATGCTGGGGAAACTAGAACAACTAATTACTGATCCAATTCAAGCAGCATCCAGGTTTCAGCTCCTGTCAGCGATGACAGCTTTTGGATTTGGGAACAAGTCAAGAGTTTTGGGCACATTTAACTGTGAATTGAGAATTATTCTGTGGTTCAGATTTCACCAACAATGTATGCACAACAAAGCAGGTACTTGGCTCTACCTGACTTGCTAGCAACTGAATATTCATCTGAAATTGCATAGCTTTGCTTCCAAGAAAGTATCACCTTAACATTGTTGTGTGTATCTTAGGTTTTAAAGTCTATGATAAGTACAAGACACTGAGCAAGTTCACAAACCTGGACAAGATCAATCAGGGATGGGTAAGGATTCTTCTACATGCAGTTTACAACTACTCTGATTTTTAAATGTCTAAGGCCACATTCTATCTTATGAGATAGAAGTTTATTATAAATCTTCCTCCCTGAAGAGATTTGGATTTTAGTTTAAAAAGAACCATCTGGAATGCCTGTGTTTCCTGTTTAAACTACCTCAAAAATAAACAAAACGAAAGTTAATTTTTACTGGGATTTAATCTGATGTTTTTCCATAACCAAATGTCTTTTAGAGTCTGTTCTATTATACAGGTGCCAAAATAACAAAGAAACTAAAATATTTTTATCTACAATAATGCAATCAATTTCTCAAACAGTATATATCAAAAATCCATTATTCTAGCCTTGGTTACCTGAAACTGTTGAGGACAATATTACAGTTGTTTTTTTTTTTTAAATATAAAGTATGACATACCTCTCCCATCTCATTTTTCCCCCAACATCTTCATCATTTTGAAAGGATCACGCTTTGAACAAGCAGCAGATGTTAATATAGAAATATAGAACATCTCAATTTTCTCACTGCTAACTCAGCTTACTGAGCCAATTTCACAATTCTCACATTCCTGAGTCCTAGGAGAAAATGCTAATTTAGATTGTTAAAATTGACACGGGTTAGGGTATAAAGGGCAATTAGCATAAAATCCTACACAAAGTGTTCTTAGCACCATTAATCAACACCCACCTAGGCATACACTTTCTTAGTCAGACCTGATGTTTAACGAAGCTGAAAAATATCTAAAATATTCTCTTCTAGTTAAGTAATAAAAAATGCAGAGTTTGTCCTCAAATCCAGTTTGGGGGGTTTTAAGGAAAAATACCTAATGTGCAGTTCATGCATAACTTTTATTTTATACTTAAGGATTATTTAAAGCATATGAAAGTACTCTCTTGAGGAAAACACCTTTTAAACGCTTGTGTTTTTGACATATTTGTGTCAGTGCTGTCCTGTACATGTGTTGTTACTGCTGAAACAACTGATCTGTTTTCTTTTTCCTCCCTTGGTGCTTGTAAAGGCTGTTGCATTTGGCACCTGTATTCCCATTTTCAGGACAGAACACTGCTGGTGATTCTGCCTCTTTCCTTTGCCAGACTCCTAATCACACACACACACACACACAAAGTCACGCAGGTCTGAATCTGCTCGTCAGTTCAGAGGTGCTCTGGGTTTCTCGTATTTTGCAAGCCTACTCTAATTAATTATGCCTCCTAATGATATGAACCTACTGGTGAGAAAATGGTCTTCCAGTTAGATGAATGATTCAAAGTCACATAAGTTTTCTGCTTAGTTTCCTCATTTACAAAATAAAATAATGGCAAAAAGATATGGCAAATATAACAAAATTATATCAAAACTTCAGAGGCACAGGAATATATGTTGCTAGGAGCCAGTCCAGGTATGTTCCTGGGGGCATCACTGAAACCTATCTTCAGAAATTCTATCTCAGAGACCCCAGAGAAGGGAACAAGGCTGCAAACATGTTACCACTGAAGTCCATTTATTCTGCATAAGATAATGCTGCTTTGTGTAAGGCATGGTTAAACACACAGGTTAGAAGCTGACAGAACAGTCTCAGGAGAGAGATTGTTTAAAACAAAATCCCACAACCAGAAGATGTGTGTTCTGATCAGTGTTGGTGCTGTGAGAACACACAGCAGGAGCACCTAAATGAAATTGGGAAAAAAAGCTAACAGGAAGGACAGGCACGACTGGCCTGGGTGAGTCACAACATGGAGTGAATGTTCCTAACATTGAGAAGGGCATGTGTGCAGATCAGGAAGAAAGAGAGTTTGGTGAATCCTAGGAGCAGAAATTTCAGTACAGTTAAGGAGTAGGACCGAGGTGAAGCTGAGGTGTCAGGTGATGAGTCTCATGCACGTGGGTAAGAATCTGAAAAGCACTGGCAAGTATATGAAAGGTATTGAGCGGGGAAGTGTACAAGCATCCTTATATTTTAGAAAGATCAATCTGACTGCAGGATGCAGAAGAGACTGGATCCTGGAGAAGATTTTAGGCAGGAGGTCAATGGGGAAGCTATTGAAGTGACCCTCGTGAGAAAGGCCTTTGGTAGGAGGCAGAGGGGCAAGATGGAGGGTGGGGGCAAATGATAAGAGAACAGCTCACGTGTATGAGTACTATCACAGGCTAGAACAAGTGCTTTTCCTGCACTGTCTCATCAAACTCTCTCTCTCTCTCTCACACACACACACTAACATGAATCCCATAATACAGGTACTACTTTTCTACTTAAAGTTGAGGTAATTCAAGTTTAAAGAGGAAATCAGCTCAAACTCAGGCATTCCCAAAAAGGCTAAAGCTGAGTCTGAAGCCAGGAAGCCTTGCTCCAGAGCTCTGTCCATGATCTGCCCACCAAACAAATTTAGGAGGAAGAACTGACAATGCTCAGTGACAGACTGGTAGAGGTGGTAGGTGGAAAAGGAGGAGGAGGTCAAAAAGATGAGCACCTGCATCATCAGGCCGTGAAGGAGGTAGTTCACTTAGGTACTGAACGCAAGAGGAGATTCACTGTCAGGGAAGGGCAGAAGGACTACATTAGTGGGCACCCTGCGTCTGACGTGCCTGCAGGATATCAAAGTGGATGGGCAGTTTGAAGGGTGGATCCATCTGGAGAAAAGGGCTTGCACTGGATGCAAGTAGGTTTTGGAATTATTAGCAGTATACCAGCATAGTCCGTGTGGATGAGGTCGCAGAGGAAGTCTGTGTTGGGTTAGAGGATAAGGGAGCCTAAAAAGGAGCAAAATCAGGAGGCTGTGTTGTCTGAAGAGCCAAGGAAAGTGGTGCTTTGTGATCAGGGAGTGACTGAAAGCATCTGATAACCTGGGAGGTTAATACGATATGGAAACAGAAAGGAGCTCTCTGATTTTGTAACAAGAGGGCTTCTGCCTGAAAACAGAGGGCATGGTGGGCACACAGTACAGTGACCACGCACCTTAACTGCTACCACTCTACGGATGACACAGCTACACAATTGTACAGAGGACACGATGTGGACAAGGGGCTGCTGTTGGGCTGTCTATTGCCTCCATAACCTCCAGTCCTCTCTTCATTCATGCCTGTCACTCGAGACACAGATTCCAGTGCCACTGAACTTTGGCTTAAATAGTTGGTAAGGTCACATCCCTAGCCCCTTGTGATCTACCAAAGGGACACAAAGCTGGATATTTATTATAAAAGTGATACCCCCCTCCTCTTTGACGGTCTGATACCATGGCAAGAAAGAGATCATGGCAAGGAGATATCATGGCAAGAAACTTCTTTTAATGGAGAACCTCTCCCAAGATGATGATTTTTTTTTCCCCTAAAAGTGATTATTAGCTTTTTTTTTTCTTTTTAGTAATTTATATTTTTCATGCTACTTTCATTGATGTCTTCCTTTAAGATGGTCCATGGGGGTAAAACAAGCTGGCAGGAGAGAAGAGAGAAAGAGAAAAAAAAAATTGTGGCATGTATAAAAACAGCACTGGGAAATATCCCACGTTTCTAATTCTTGACTTTTTCAAAATTGATTATAAATGTAATTTAAAGTACCCTTCATGCACAAGGCTCTCAACAAATTAACAACTTATATAAACCCTGTGAGGCTCAACAGTAATACTCACTTACTAAAGGGAAATGATGCATTTATATTACTTACTTCAGGTCGCATAAAATATCAGTAACACAGTGGAGAAGGAAATCAGAAAGAAAGCTAGAATTATAATTTCCCCAATTCTGAATCTTTTGCTTTAACTCTGTTGCACAAAGGATTAACAAATTTGGTTTTCTCAGAATAGGAAAGATAAGATTCATCTTATTCCTGCTCTGTTTGAAATTATGAAACCAAATTCAGTTTCACAGAATATTATTTGGAAGCAAACCAAGCCCATTCGCTATGTAAGGAAGTCTCTCTCTGCCAGCAAATGTTCACAAGATGAATGTACAGATGAAAGACAAGCAATTTATTTTTATTTCATACTGAGAATGGCAATTTAAACTACAGTAAATTTGTCCTTTGAAGGGAATGCAAAATATAAATCAAATATCTTTATAACTTTATCAACTTATAAATAAGTAATAAAAATAGTAATGAAGCTGATTTTGCACTACAGGACAAGTGTAGCGATCACACATTTCATTGTAATGTTAGTATCAGTCCATGCGATGTATACATACACTAAGATTCAGAAACCACATTCTAACTCCTGTTGCTGAGCGAGAAATGCCTGGAATACCATTCCATTGCAAAGGGGTCAATACCTCATAGCTCTAAGTGGGACATGAATGAGCTGAGATTCTGTTCTACACTGGGAACTATATAGCACACCCTTTTATCAAGTGTGTGTAAAAGTGATACTTAAAAAAACAAAGTGCAAAGAGATGAAAATAAAAATCCTATCATTTTCAAGCTGGAAAGGGTCTTTAGAAAATATCTTATGAGATATGTAAAACAAATTTCCAACAGGTGGTTCCCTATTACTTACTGAGACTCCTAAGTGTCATATGTGAATTCCAGTAGAAGAAGTAATGGGAAGCACAGCACATCAAAACAAGTAATCAATACAAAACCGTGGAATAACATAACATGTTCTAAGATGATAATAAAGCACAGATAAAGCATTATTTCCCAAAGTTAAGAATGCTCATGGACTTCATTTGCAACTTTGAAACCTGAGAAAGAAAGGAGATATAAATGTGTGGCCGGGCAGTTTTTATAATAACCAAATGAGAGGCATACCCTGAACACTGCATTTTATCATGAATCAACTAGATGTGTCTCATAGCATCTAATCTCTGAATCTTTTTGCTGTAATTATCATAAAGGCCTTAAACTCTAATTTATTACAGTGGCATTTAAAAATAAGTTTTCTCAATTTTCATTTTAGATAGGTTGTATTAGAAATATCTCCTATTTCTTAAGTGGTTGGAAAAAAAGCTGTTAGCACCTATCCCCATGCCACCCAAAAGACCTTATTCTTTGCTTTATTATCTTAATGGTTCTTTCACTAAAACTGTAACTTTCGAAGTGGAAAAGGTGTGGATGCAGGCAGTGAGAGCCATCTGCCTACTTTTCAACGTTGGTCTCCGCCCAGGAAAACAAATACCTTCTCTCAGAAGAGACTTCCATACTCTTTCTTGTTGGAAAAATGCTGCTTAATTGCTTACCCCATTTCATTTTTTTTACTCTATAATTTACATACTTTGAGTAAAGTAAGTCCCCTTTCTCTTCAGCTTCTTTATCTCTTTCTCCTCCCCTCCTTCTCCCTGTTCGCCCTCCCTTCCTCCTCTTTTGACTCCTTCTCCTCTTTCTTTTCAGTGGAAAGCATGTCCCTGTTTTTCAACAGCTTATTTTGAAGATTAGAAATATGACATTGGAAACACATCATAAAATATAAAGTTTTATGCAAGCAATCCTCTGATATTTTCGGATATTACCACGAAATGGGAACATGGCATTTATCTTATGACCTTAGGATTTCCATAGAGCACACAAGCCCTTCTAATGCTCCTTCTCAATACTAGCTAATCCCATGTTCCATTCATTTGGGATATCACCATTACTTGGGTAGGTCCCCTAGAATTTTTCCTTGGAATTGAACATGAGAATTCACTCATCCTACTAGGCAAAAATAGTCTAGCTCTTCTATGTCCACTTAATATCTAAAGAGAAATAATGATAGGATAAAAGGGAATCCTAACAGAATTAAATGTCTATGTGTCATCTACCTACTTACCTTTCTCTTTCATCCATCCATCCATCCATATTTTTGTATCTATCTTTCTATACCTATCCATCTACCAACTTAAAAGATTTTCTGCTACACAGTTAGTGAGAACTAAATATTAACAACTTATTGTTTTTTAGAAGAGTTGGTATTGTGGTTCACCTTAAACTAGTCTGAGAGGCATGTATAGATTAATCTGAATATGGATAATCAATTTAAAAAAATTACTTGGGCTCACTTCAGTTTCCAGAGAAAAGATACTGGGAGACAATGCAGCCTTAGCCTCAGAGTTGTTTGGTAATAACATCTCAGTGATGATGTAACTCTACATTTAAAAAATACAACAACTTTTAACCTAGCAATTATACTTTCAGAAATACAGTTGAAGGACATAACTATATTCATAAAAGACAGAGCTACAAGGGTACTCATTATAGGACTGTTTATAGTGGCAAAAAGTTGGACTCAAACTAAATGGCCAGCAACATGAAATGCATTTAATAAACCTTGGTAGCACTCTGCTAGAAGAATATTTAACAACATGGAAGTAGCCTCACATGTGTATTTTAAAACGGAAAAGCAGGTTATAAGACTTCAAGAATATGTGGTACTAAGTAAATATATATTGAATCCTGCATTCTTCAACTTTCCCAGTTCTCCTTCCACCTGATCCTATCACTCCACTCAATGGTAATCTTTAGTCCTCACCTTATCTGCTTTCACAGTGGCAACTGACAGGATGAACTCTTCCTTGAAAACCACTCTCTCGGGATGCGTGGGTGGCTCAGTCAGTTAAGCGGCTGCCTTTGGCCTGGGTCATGATCCCAGGATCATGGGATCGAGTCCCACATCGGGCTCCTTGCTCAGCAGGGAGCCTGCTTCTCCCTCTCTCTCCCTCTGCTTGTGCTCTGTCAAATAAATAAAATCTTTAAAAAACAGAAAAAAGAAAACCACTCTCTTATGTTAGCTATATAACCCAACACATTCCTTCTTTATGTCTCCTAGAATTTTTAAAATTATTATTAAGGCTTTATTTTTTACAGCAGTTTAAGGTCCACAGCACAATTGAGGGGTAGGTAGAGAGATTTCTCATATATCCTCAGCTTCTCCTACAAAGCCTCCCGCATTGTCAGTATCCACCCCACCCATCCCCACAGTGGTGCATTTGCTACAACTGAAGAACTTGCACTGACACATCCTCATCACCTAAAGTCCATGATTGGCAGTACGGTTCACTCTTGGTGTCTCCTACTGCTCTGACCGCTCATTCTCCATGCCTTTGTCAAGCTTTCTCTGTGCCACCTAACATGAAATCCCTGAATCTCCCCAGCCATAGGCCTGGGCCCTCTCATCTTCTCATCTTAGTTTCCACATTTGGGGGCTATCTCTCATGCCCTTGGCTATAACTTCCCTCTGTGCACAGATAACTTGTGTATTTATAGTCTTCACCCAAACTCTCATTTAAGCTTAAACCATATGCCTGACAATGTAGTCGTGGGGCTCTTGGTTATTTAAAAAGCACTTCAGACTCAACATATCTAAAATGAGACACATTATTACTCCCTGAATCACCCATTTCAAATTGGTCACCACCTGGTACACTTTCAGATTCCTATTTCTGAATGGAACTGCTCTCCATTTAACTTATGCAAGACACAATAATTGTTATTCTTAATATCACCCTTACCTCCAGTAACAAACATAGCACAAGTCCTGTCCACTTCCCTTATGAAATTCTCTCAAACCAGTCACTCTGCAGCGTTGTCCTTGCCTTACTCTAGGTAACAATGAAGTCTCACCTGAACTACTGTCATAGCCTATTTAATGGCCTCTCCATAGGCACTCTGCCCTACCTCCAACTCATTGGTGTATATATAATCATGTCAGCCCTTCCTTGATTAGTACGCTTTGGTGATTTCTAACTACACATAGGTAAAGACAAGTCACTTGACTCATGGCTACCATGTGTAGTAGTCTCATCTAGTACAGCATCCCCCTCTTTCTCTTCTAACTACACTGGCCTTTTATACTCCCAGGCTCACTAATTCTGCAGAACTTTTTAGCATGCTGTTCCCTCTGCCTGAAACAGCATCCCTCCTCTTTCTCCTGATGATTTGGTAAGAGTGAGCTAATTGATGCAACAAGCAACTCCCCACAATTTCGTAACATAAAAAAACAGAACAGCCATTTTGGCTGGTAGCCATAAAGAGTAGCTAATAGACATTCTATTTTCCTACCATTTTTTGGCTCCAACTTACCCGCATGTCCTGGGTCCCCTTCCCTATTGCTCATGTGGTCCAGTCAACCTATTTGTCTCTATTTTTCAGGCCTTCCCTCTGGGTTTCCAAGCTACTGTTCCCAGTGCTTTCTCTATGGTCCCAAAAAGCTAGAGTACAGATGAAATTTTCAGACAGAACTGTGAAATTTGAGCCACTGGGTTAGGTACTGACCAAGCCCAGGCAATATAGCTCATTCCTCTTCTCAGGTGAGAGAATCTAGAAAACCCAGATTCTTTCACTGGCTTGTCTTTAGCTCTCCCTGATAAGCAGCTGCCAATAGTATGTGACTTGCTTTTTTTGGCCACAAAGCAAAGAAAGCAGTACGTAGTTCTAGGCCCTAAGTTATAAAAGAAGTTTGATCAATGTCTCCAGAATGATCCTGAAATAAACAGCCTCAGACAGCTAGAAGTGTCGTAAGATTCAATTAACCTGTCAATGAAATAGTAAGAACAAAAATACCCTAAGACAAAGAAATTTACAAAGTAGTCATTGTAATAGCTAATTTGTCTGATTGCTTTTTAAAAGTATTATGGCAGTCCTTTGAGATTCTATGTATAATACACGGAACAGAGAAGTTATTTTTCCCTGGGAACAGAGAAGTTATTCGGCCAAAATCAGGACACTAGTAAATGGGATGGCTACAGCTCCAGCCTGGATCTACCTGATTCTAACTCCTGCACCACTCTTGAACAACTACAGGCTCTTCAAGGAAGTGGCCCATCAGGCACTTATGTACTGCCCACCACATGCCTACAGTACTCAAGCATCACTCCACTGGGCCAACTTTTGAGCTCTCAGTTGTTAGGCATGAGAAATGCAGACCCTTCCACAAACCTCATTTCTCCTGGGGTCTCCCACAGGTGATCGGAGTCATAAAAATGGCCTGCCTACCAGTGTTCTCCATGTATAATGAAAACAATGGTTGGCTTATCAAGGGGCAAAAATAACAATAGCTTATGAATGGAGAATGTGATACAGTAAGACTATTAATATTCCATATTCCACACTGAATTTTCAACTTCAACCTAAAAACTAACAACTTTTATTATTGAGGGCAGTATACTAAACATATATACTTAAATTATTTTTCTTTTATTTACTCCACCTTTATTAACCACGAGATAAGTACTGGGAACTGTGCTAATTAAAGGATAGGCATGGTCCCCGAAACTGAAAAGTCGAAATGCAGTGGTGAAGGGAGACAAGAAAACAGTCTGACTGCAGAGTTTAACAATTAGAGTCCAAGGTGGGCTGGCAAGGTGGGCAAGGTGCAGAGAGTGTACATGCAGGCTGTGTAGGTCAGGGTTGCTGGGGATCTGGAACAGAGCAGCTGTAGGAAGAGGCCGGTCATAGTAGTAGGATACTTGGGGATACCTAGCTAGACTAATGCGCAGTATAAAGAGAAACTAAGCTAGACTTGAAGGATGAGTAGGAGGTACTCAGGCAAGTGAGAAAGGGTTGGTGATGAAGGATGGACTCTAAGCAAAGACCATACAACAAAGCAGACATGGGAGACCCAGAGTATTCTAGGAACTCCATGTACTTTTATGAAAATATTTCTATGTATTGGGAATGGTGTAAAAGACAAACTTGAATGGATAGTAAGAGGGTGTATTTTTTGGCTCCTTAGAAAACTTGCTAAGAAGTTTGACCATCCTGTCGCAATTCTGAAAAATCAAATCACATTATCACAATTATGTTTGAGAAAGAGCTCTTATATAGCATAAACAGATTGAATACCTTCAAAACAGTCATAGTAAGTTTTCTAGAAGTAGCTACCTGAAGGCTATAAAATTTCCTTGCATTCTCCAGAATCGAAAAGACAAACGTAAGGAGAAAGATTATGAAAAATATGTTAGCAACGGATGAAAGAGTAGAGTGGTTAAGACCCAAGCTTCTGAGTCAGAAAAAAAGTTTTTTTTTTTTTTAATCTTGACTCAGCCAGTTAAAGCTATATAATCTTAGGATATCGCTTAATTATTTTTGAGTTTCAGTTTCCTTTTCTTCAAAAACAGTGCTACTTCAGGGACTGACTATGAAGATCAAATAAAACATCCATAAATTTTGGGCGCCTGGGTGGCTCAGTTGTTAAGCAACTGCCTTCGGCTCAGGTCATGGTCCCAGGGTCCTGGGATCAAGTCCCACATCGGGCTCCCTGCTCCGTGGGAAGCCTGCTTCTCCCACTCCCACCCCCCGCCCTTGCTTGTGTTCCCTCTCTCATTGCGTCTCTGTCAAATAAATAAAATCTCTAAAAAAAAATTAAAAAAAAATCCATAAATTTTAAAGTGTATAGCAAGTAGTGTATGTTTAATAATTATTTTTAAATACTTGAATATTCTTTTGGAATAACTTTTATGCATCTATCAATGCAGATATTTGTATTCATTTGACATATTTTATTAGAAATCTAACAAAATTGACATAATATTATGAAAACTCTTTTTTTAAAAAAACAGATTATTTCTAATCATATTTAATAATAGTATCTGGTCATTCCAATATTAATAATTGATTTTTATGTGAGCCAAAAGACTTGATTTGGTTGTCAGATGTCTTGAAATAGGAAAATGAGATTGATAAAAAGGAGTCAGTCAGTTCAATTTCAAATATTCCCTAGGGATCAGATTGATCATTAGATCATAAATTCAAACTGAAGGAAAATAATGACAAGATCAATCATATTGGACATATTGCGAGTCTGCTCAAAAACTGAAGGCATTTGAAATCCCAGTACATAAGGTTGGATGACTAATTGTGCCAAGTGTCATGTGAATGATTTTCCCAGAGGGACAAATAAGGAAATCCAAAAAATCAATGTGCCATGAGGTTGACATTTCACGTACTGATTTCCATAGCTCCTTTTTCTCCATCTTTGCTATGTACAAAGGAGTAGAAATGTCCTCTGACAGATGTCCACATAAGTAGAGATGGACGCACTCGCCAACTGAGTTGGAGGCGCCACATACTGCCATCTTGGTTTGACTCATTAGATGCCAACCATGTGCATACAATTCGAAAGAAGGGACATGGGAAGACATCTGGATAATAAGAAGCAGACATAACTCAGCTTATTAAAATTTAGTATTTTTGAACAAAGGACAGTGGTATAAAGCTCTCAAATCCCCAGGACTCTACTTATTAACATCCAGGTTTTATGAAAAGTTCTCATTCTGATTTGTCTAACTCACTTTTATCCTTGACAAAAGAATGCCCTTCCCCTAAAATAGCCAACCTATTTCTCAGTGACTCAATGGCTACAAGTCTCTTTGTATCTCAGAACTCCTCTGGATGTTTAATTCATTTCCTTTCACTCAGACTACTGTAAGGTAGGGACTTTTCCTCTCCCATCTATTTACTCACCCAACCCATCTACTGAATGTCATCCCAAATGAGAGTGGTGATTCTGGACCAGCATGGCAATTTGTATAGCAAAGGGAAAAACAGATGAAGGTAAAGTATTGTCTTATATATGTATCTCCCTTAATAATAGTAACACTCCCCTCTAAACCTCATTCCTACACTATTTTAAAGCCCTTGCCAGCATTTAGTGTCTGTGATGAAATGCAGATGAATCTTATCCCAATTTTTTAGTGGCCAAAAATCCACTTTTAGGGGGAACAAATATTTCTTTTCACCTAGAGCTGTCTTGGTTTACTGCACAGTTATTTTGCATCCTTTTCATTTTCAAAAGTATCCTGTTTTGGGGGGAAAAAAAGTATATGGGTGCTTATAGTGTCTAAGTGAAAAAAAATGATAAAAGAAATGAGCACAGGAAAAACTCATTTTATCTCTTTTGTCTTTTGCATTGCTAGCAGAAAACAACCCATCACTTAAAAAAGCAGTGAGGGAGGGTAGAGGAAAAAACCAAACCAACAATAGTGCAAACCACAGACTCACACACATACACAGCCACACACAGAGCAAGGGGACTAGGTCCTCTATCTGTATCCAGAGAATGGAGGAGCACCCAGGAAGAAACACTGTCTCAGCAGTGGAAGAGAACCTGGCTGGTTAAACTCTACCTGATGGTGGAAAAGCAGGGACAGGAGAGGCAAACTGTTTGGGGACATGTGGCTGCGGGGAGGACAGGAGAGGGTGAGCAGAGCTAAGACTCCTTGACTGGGCTGTAGGCAGTCATTTGTTTTCTATCCTTCTGTCCTTAGAATTCAGAGCCTATTTTTGCAAGAACACTGTTATACATGGTGATTAAGTTCTATAATTTCATTAGTGGAATACTAAGCTTCAGATACATTGGGCTTAATTAGGCTTTTATGGAAAGGGAACTAGGGAATTAACCACAATGTATAACACTGTTCATTTGAGAAAATGTATTTCCAAATACAAATACTACTCCACAAACTTCTGGTATACCATTCCTTTGACACTTATAGATGAGAATCAGGTCTGATCAATTTTTCTCAACTCAGGCTGTATATTTATTTGAACTATTGAGGAGCTTATTTTAAAATCATACTGTTACCTGGGCTCCATACCAAGAGATTCTAATTTAATTGGCCTGGGGTGAGGCCTGGAAATTAGTATTTTTTAAAAAGCTCCTTAGAGCAGGATTGAGAACCACTGGGCTAGCAAATGCTTCTTAGATCTGTATTTGAGTAAGTGGCTTAGGAGGGTTTTTCATTATAAAGAAGTCTTTTTTGGGGCACCTGGATAGCTCAGTTGTTAAGTGTCTGCCTTCAGCTCAGGTCATGATCCCAGGGTCCTGGGATCAAGCCCCGCATCGGGCTCTCTGCTAGGTGGGAAGCCTGCTTCTCCCTCTCCCACTCCCCCTGCTTGTGTTCTCTCTCTTGCTGTCTCTCTCTCTGTCAAATAAATAGATAAAATCGTAAAAAAAAAGGTCTTTTTTTCACAATAGGACTCACTTCCAGTTTCATTTTTCAAGTGTTATTCAACCTAAAATAACCTCTTTAGCTGTGCCTTTCCAAACACACACACACACACACACACACACACACGTGTGGCATAAAAATAAATAAAACATCTTGCCAAACATACAGTTATCATTGAGTCTTTTAAAACCTTCAGGATATTGCCATAAAGGAAATAATAAATCCCAAAATACTGACAACAGAAAATTTAAGAGACTAATTCTATATATTTGAGAGATTTCACTCCCTCTCAGTCCCACCTCCACTGGGATCCTGGCACAATGTTAGGATAAATGTGAGTCATGAACTACTCCCTGAAGGTCCTCTGAGCCAGGTTTTGCTGCTCCAGCAGAAACCAGGGTTATGGAGATACAATTTATTAAGCTCATAAACTCTTCAAAGTTCAAAAAGGAAGGGAGGATTCTAAGAGTCAAACTTTACATAAGACAGACTTAATAGTATTACCTCCTTGGTGACATCTAGGCAATTCAGCAAGCCCTGTGGTGTCCCCTTCATCCTTAGTGTCATAAATGAGGTGACTGAACACCACTGGAGCAACCTCACAACCATGCCGGGAGGTGTCTCCTCCCCCAAACCCGGGCTCTCTTTCTTTCTTTCTTTTTTTTTTTTTTTTTAAGATTTTATTTATTTATTTGAGAGAGAGAGTGAGAGAAAGAAAGAGCACAAGACGGGGGAGCGGGAGAGGGAGAAGCAGACTCCCTGCTGAGCAGGGAGCCCGATGCAGGACTCAATCCTGGGACTCCAGGATCATGACCTGAGCCGAAGGCAGTCGCTTAACCAACTGAGCCACCCAGGCGCCCCCGGGCTCTCTTTCTGTTACTGTTCTTCTCGTTCACTTACTTTCTCCTTCCCTACCAAACAAATGCACTAGGATATCTTCTGAAAAAAACTGCCTAGAAAGTAAAATTCCATGTACTGAAGATTATTGCCCCATTGACTTTCTTTCAGTAACTGTAAAAGTATGCATAGAAGTTTTTGTTGTTGTTGTTCCCCTTTGAGATAAATTGTGAATGGTAAAGAAGAGGGAAGGGTCCTCCATCAGATTTCTTTTTCCCACATTAGATCTATGCTCATTTGGTCTCAGGCTGTGTGGGAAATGAGTGAATACACTCACTTTTCCTGCGTATATATACATATGTATGCATATTTTATGTCAAGTTATGAAGTCTGTCTTTACCTTTATAAACTATATTTTAGCCATCTTTGCATTACTTTTATATGTGCAGTGCTATTTTCAGTTCTTAATGACTGTAAATTTTACAAGCTTAGCTCTGATAACATTATTTGGAGTGCCTATGGTCTGTTTTGTTTATGTTATCTTCTTATGGGACTATCTTTTGCTTTTTATTTTTTCTTGTTGTATTTGCAGAATTTTTTTGTACAAATGTCTTGAGTCTCTGGACAAAATGATCTTTCTTCAAAGAGGAGTAACATTTCATTCTTCTAAGTGTCTATTTTTGCAATCTCAAAATCACATTATTCTAGTTTTCTGTTTTGTAAACAGAAAACAACTAGGTCTAATTTTTATTATCCCTAAAACAGAGTCTTGTGTAGTTACTTAGTGCAATTTTGAAGAACACAATAAACTGATATGTGTGGAATTTATTTGGTTTCAGTTAGGGAGATTATGAAGAAGAATGATCCATTTGTTGAACAAACTTCTACAGAATAACTACTATATGCCTGATAGGATTCTAGGCACTGAGGATAGACAAGTGAACGACGAGTCAAAAATACCTGACTTCATGCAACTTACATTCTAGTGGGAATTTACAGCCTTGTAACATCTAATGATGCTCTTGAACCTGGGTCTAAAGTTTGTTTCTTAAACCAAATTTCAAATCAATATTCATCCAACTAAATTTGTCTCCTTTTTTCTGTAGATACTGGGAAGAATGAGATAGAGAGTAAAGGGTTTCGTCTGAGAAACAAACTGAGGGTTCTAGAGGGGAGGAGGGTGGGGGGATGGGTTAGCCTGGTGATGGGTATTAAAGACAGCACGTTCCGCATGGAGCACTGGGTGTTATACACAAACAGTGAATCATGGAACACTACATCAAAAACGAATGATGTAATGTATGGTGATTAACATAACCTAATTAAAAAAAAAAAGACTTGCTTGAAACACCAAAAAAAAAAAAAACCTCATAAAAGAAAATATATTTATTTATTTATTTTATTTTTTTTTAAAGATTTATTTATTTATTAGAGAGAGAGAGAGAGACAGCAAGAGGGGACACAAGCAGGGGGAGTGGGAGAGGGAGAAGCAGGCTTCCCGCAGAGCAGGGAGCCCGATGCGGGACTCAATCCAGGGACTCCAGGATCATGACCTGAGCCGAAGGCAGTGGCTTAACCAACTGAGCCACCCAGGCGCCCCAGAAAATATATTTATTAAAAAAAAAAAGAAAATTTCATAGCATTGGGAGGTTAGAATGGGTAGAAAAATCAATGGGTTAAAAAAAATTCTCACTCTACAAAATTCTCTAATCCTAAGAGTTGTAGGATCAAAGTCGACTACTCAAAACTAAAAAAATATTGAAAGCCAACCCATTCTTAAGTGCATTTGCTTAGTTTTAATCCATATGCATGCTTTTAAGAGGCTTATGGTGATAGCCTCAATGCTACATACACTGTCTTACACACTTAAGTCATGATCATGATAATAGAATGGGGAAAATAAATCTTTCCAAAGTCACAGCCAAGTACAGGCCTAAACAGTGAGTATAAAGAAGCCTTTGAAGGGTAAATAAATGGAAAATTAAGTGGGAAGGAGCATGCAGAGAGAAACAGTGAAATCAAGGACTACCTGAAGTAATTTTGCCTAATAACTTGAAGGGTAAGAGCTAACTGCTGGCAAGGAACAGGCCAAATGCAGGTGCTGCTGGGGAGGACAGAAGATGGCGGGACCTTCAAGCTGAGGAGAACACAATGGCTTTGTATAGTTCTGAGGGATGGTGGGAGGCTGTGATTATAAAATGCAAATCCTAATGAGATATCCCAATGTGATCCTCTTTCAATGCTTTAAATTTGCTTCCACCTATAAATATCATTTTTAAGATAATGACCAACAGGCCAAGAGAAACCATCCTCCCTCTCTTTCTAAGCCATGTCTGAATTACCACTCCTTATAACAACACAATGCCTGGAATGGGTCATCTATAAATTCTCATATAAAATAGACTCTTTGAGTTTCTGGAGGAGAATATCAGCGATGCACATATTTTCTTGCTTCTCTGTAGATTAAGAAGATTATACTGTAAAACATATCAGGGTGCTTATACGTGGGATTTTTGGTACAGTGAGAAAAAAATGCTACGTTCTCAGTGACAAAACATCTTTCTCCCAAAGTGCTTATTATCAGAGCATCCAGTGTCTTTCTAATAATGAAGACAAATGCATTCAAATACTGCACAAATCAATCTTTTCTATGACTGGAACATAGATATGGATGGGATTATATTAGTCAAGATCTTAAAAATAAGTTTTTTTTTTTTATAGGGGATGAAAACTATGGCAATCTATTCAGTATGAGATTTAAATTCCCTATCAATTCAGTGGAGTACTTTCAGTCAGTAATTTGATTTAAGCTAAAATTAATTTTCATTTAAGAAAAACATGAGTTTCAAAGACTTAAATGTATGAATTTCAAATATATCTTACAGAGAAAACAATATATTAATATAAAACCTCACTTAAAAACAACAAATTACACAGAAAAACAAAATATAGGAAAATAGACATATTAATTTGGACAATTCCAGAAATGTTTCTGTATTAACAAGGGTGAAAATCTTTTGGAGTAGAAAGGTTTTTTTTTGGATTCTATATTATCTCGTATAACAGCACATTTTAACATATATTACAATTAAAATATTTTAATTTAAATATTGCAGGCTTAAAAGCAAGATTCAGAAAGAATAAAAGCTGCTTTTGAATAAATACTCAAAAAAATTTGAATTTTCTATCACAAATTTAATTTTTATTCCTTGATGGCGAGAATTAATTCTTTTTGTGTTTGAACCATCACTACACATTTTCCATGTTGTAAATGTTTCCTAAACATAGGATGGACATATATCTTTGTGTATCTGGAATGGTCCTATAACCCTACTGTAATTATTAATGGCTCCCCCTTTCTGAAAGAGAGCAACTCCATGACAAACTATGTTGGCCAATCAACCTAAATTATACTAACTTTGTGATGTTGACAAATGTTTACAAAAGAAATGGGAATTACAATTTGTGTTTATCAACCTGGAAAACAGCAAATTACACATGCTTAATAGTATTACTATTAATATGAGCTACCATTTATTGAGTGCTATAATTTGTAAGCTGCCACGCTTTGCCCACATTACATCATTATGCTACATGTTATTGTCCCTAATTTATAAAGAAGGAAAGTGGAGCTTGAAAAGAGTATGTAACTGGCCCAAGGCATATAACTAGCAAGGAGCAGAATAGGAATTTGAAGCCAGGTCTGATTCCAAAGCCTATATTAAATGAATGACTACTGTAAATACCTATGATAATATTTATGCTAGCAATATTGCGAATGAATGCAGGGAAAGGAGAATGGGAAAATGTCATATAGGTATTTCATTTTTTTTTAAAGTCAAAAATTTTGGTGTGACTCTAACTGCATTAATTTCCATTTAGAGTTTCCATTTCAGCTTCATAGCTAAAACTTAATCTAGGCCCTTTTAGGTATATGCTGTCAGATTCAGCCATGTTCCTCCCATATCTATTTCTCCTTAGGATAAATTCTAACCTCAGGGGTTTATGCAGTGCGAAAATATTCATGGGTGTGTTGTTGAAAACAACACTGCTCGACCTTGATCCATCCTGTGTTAGCTTTCACTGAGATGTGTAATTGTTCCTTATGGTCTTTATTAGAAGTAATATCCACAGTATCTAGGTTTACAAATCCTGACATGCCCCCTGAAACAACAACCCATCCTTTAAAATCCTCTCTTCATAAACTTGACAACCCTCTGGATCTATGGTTCTTTTATTCTGTCTGTCTATCTTCCCTATCTATCTAATCTATCTTCCCTGGCTTTCTGGATACTAGAAATATTTAGCTATTCCAGAATCCACACAGATACACAGATATGACTGGGCTCCTCAATGCTTTTGTCTCTGCATCCAGTGGAGTGATTAATTCCCTACAATCAGCCATGCTGTAGTGGTATAGGGCACATGTAAAAACCACATCCCCCACCCCCACTGACTTCCAAATGGAAAGCAAGTATAATCTCCTCTACTCTTAGAGCTCCATATTTTAAGGAATATCTATCATCCTTCTCAGTATCCTCCTAGACCAAAAAGATGGGGGAGTAGCAGAGTTCCCTTTATCATCCACAGTGGCTTCCAACTTTCTTGTTTCTCTAGCTATTACTCCTTTCCCTCAGCATGGAGCTTCTTGTGTAGAACCCAAAAGCTATATATTTCAGCTCTTCCCTCTTTTACTGTTGGATGTCAGCTTTTGAACCTGTAAGTACAAAATTGGTCACTTTTTTGTTCTCATTTCAGTGTCCCAGATGAGAGAAAAAACAAAACTAGCAACAACAAAAAATGAAAAAACTTTGTTATACAACTGAATGAAGGGAAAAGCAAATGTTAATGCTAGTTAATAGGTAAAAAGTATTACCCATCCCCCAAAGAGGCAAAGTCCTTTATATGGTTGACTATGTTTTGGAATACAAGGAATTAGTCAAAGGATTAAAGAAAAATATTAAAACAGAATAAAGCAAAAATGGAGAGAAGACAAAAAAGGAAGAGAAACAAGAAAGGTGACAAGTTGATAAGGAAAAACAGAGAATAGGATACAGGGAAAGAAGATAATTGTAGTAAGAAATAGGAGAAAAGAAGAAGCAAAAAAAAAAAAAAAAGGAAGGAAAAGAACAGAGAGAAGATAAAGGCACAGAAAGGAGAAATAAGAGATGAGAGAATGGGGGAAGAGAAGGAAACGTCAACAAAGAAAAATAAGCAAAAGAGATAAAACAAAAAGAAAATAAAGGGAACATTTTCAGAGGAGGAAAACATTTACTTTTGCAATTCCTAACTTGCACAGACAATCAAACATGGCAGCCTGAATCCACTCTCCCCATTCCTTCTGCTGCCCATAGGATGTTTCCAGATTCTCAGCTTTTCAGCCCTCCACTCTAAGTATAAATAGTCAGATAAGTGTAAATATTACAACTCTTAACCTAAACTGCTGCTCCACAGTAGCTAGCTACTTTTCCCCTATTTTTTAGTGTCAACTGAGTCCCAGACACTTATCTAAAGGGCTTATGCACATTATCTCATTTAATCCTCATAGCAACTGTGAGGGAGACACTATTCTTTTTCCTACTTTACTATATTGAGAAATTTGAGGCTTAACGTGAGTAAGCAACTTGCCCAAAATGCATAGCTAGCCAACAATGAAGCCAAAATCCAAACCAGACAATAGACATCAGATTCTCTGCCTTCTTAACTGCTTAGTTGCATTCTCTAATGTCCCAAATCATTAAAATAAACAACCTACCTACTTTTAATTTTATGTATGAAAGAGTAATATAATGTTTGATTCAGTCCATGGTTTCGGCAACTGTTATAGTTTCCTTTGGTGTTGATTCCCAGTTCAAATTTCCTTACTCTAATGGTCATGGAACAGATGCTTATTAAAACAAATCACAGGCAGCAAACAATGTTTGGGTGTAATTAGGAGGTATTACTTTATAGTCCCGAAGAGAAGTCATGTGTTTAAATCTGTGCATGACCCAGCATGGCTCCACAAGAGTATCTTTAACATAATGTTGGATGGGAGTAAAGATGTTGCAGAGTCCTGAAGCTGAAATGGGACAATGATGGGAGGATAATTCTTATGCCAGGAATTACAGCTGTTCTCTATTTATCATAAAGAAAGGCACTTGAGGGATTTTAGCCACCCATCCAACATTCTTCTCAACAATGAAGAGATGAAAGAAACATTCCTACAGATCAGGTGAAAGAAAAAAAAAAAAAAATAGAAGCCTAGAAGGATTTGCAGTTTTCTCTAAGGTCAGCAGCAATGTTATGAAAACTCCCTCAAAAGTTCATGACCCACCTTCAATGTGATTTTTTTGTTGTTGTTGTTCCCTATGTCTTCCAGGATGCTCCAATTTGAATGATATGTTGTTTTCATAATGCTTAGCTCATGGCATATGGCTCCTTGAGAGCTGGGATGACCAAACATTCAGTCAGGAAGTCCTGAATTTACCTTCCATGATATCATCTTTGTCACCTTAGCAAGGTCATTCCAAGCTCTCAAAGTTTCACTTTCCCCATCTGTAAACGGGGATAATAGTAGTTATCAACCCATACTGTTCTTATGAGTATTAACTAAATTTGGCATGTAAAGTACTTGATATGCTCAATAGATTTCAGCAATGATAATAGTACTCATCATTCTTATCTGTAGCCCCAGCATTTGTCACAGTACCTTGCACAGCAAACTCTCAACAATTGTTTGCTAAATGAATAAATCCTATGATTTAGAAGTAAATGTTATTATATGTATACATTCTTAATTAAAAATGACAAAGTACTGATATAAAAACAGAAACAATGCTCTCAACTCACATTAAGTTTCATCATTTTTGGAAAGCAAGTACCTACAAAACATTACTCTGTAATGACTCTTGGCTTAATGCTTCCTTCAATGTTTTAAAAAACTATGACCAAAAATGAATGTGTAGATGGTGGTAGTTCCAGTAATCTACAAATTTCCTGGTATGTATGGAAAGCTTAGAATGATTATTCTAATAAAATTATAAGCCAATAATCAGGTCCTTGATTGATCTACTTGCATTCTGGTCAGAGAATTTTATCAAGAGCTTCTACAAAATAGCTTTGTTCTTCACCATTCCTCTTCTGACATAAATCAATGACTAGCTTAAGCTTAGTTAACTCAATGTGCTATATTGCTAATAAACATTTATACATGTGTATATATAACATTTTGAACAAACCTGTTGAACATAAGACTAAAATTACATTGCATCAGTCTACTAACACTGAGAATGAAATGACTACATAATTAAACAGCAAAAACTACTTTAACGTTAATGATGCATCAAACATTCATTTTTTGTTAAGTAACAGAACCTTGTTTATATCTAGTTAAATGAGACATCTACATTGACTTAAAACTATTTGGACTTTCTTGACTGATTTTGACCTCTAAGAGTATACGAAATTCCTGATTTAGATGTGAACAAAGCATAACTGAAAATTAAAAAAAAATCTTTCCCCCATATTCCCCCTAGGACAGCTGAATATTAGGACTATTTCCAACTGAACTGCTTATTGCAAAATTTTAAGGCAGTTTATTTTCTCAATCTTTGTGCAATTTGTCACTCCCCAAATCAGCCTCCTTATTAATCATCTCTGCACATATTACAGTTTTTAAAAGTATATCATGTTTTTATACTGTATCTTCCATAATGCATGCAGTGTTGCATACCCACTAATATGTCATCAATATGTCATCATGGCATGTCCTTCATTAGGGTAGGAGTGTGTACTTACTAACTCTGATGATCAGAAAACTGAAACACAGCTTCTTCCAACATGTAACAATTTTAGCATTTGAAGATCAGTACTTTTACAAAGTAAAATCAAATTAGATGATGAAAATTATGCATTGGGAACACTGATGGAAGTGTTTTGTTGTATATGCTGATTTACTCTGATTCCAGTTTATCAGAAAGATTATCTTCTATACTGTCACAATTAAAGTCTCAATAGAAGATGAGACTATCACAAATACTTAGATTTTAATTTTTGTTCTGCTGGGGAGATCATGTCACATTATTCATTTCTTTGCTTTCAGTTATAATAATGCATGGAAATACCACAAGGTTTTCCCCCATCACCCCCTTTTCAATTTTTCCATGCAAGGCTTATTTAGTGATGATTAAGTTCTTGGAAGACAGACTATTTATAGAGTAAAGGCAGTATTGCCAAATATAGGCTGCGGTGCTTTACATCTTATAAATTTAACAATGAGCTGCTCAATCAAGAAGGAAGAGTTTCATTTATGAAAGGCCATATGCATTGCAGGCCTCTTAAATGAGCCAATCCCTCCTCCCCACCCTCTGAGGAAAAGACTCCTCCAATATAGAGGTTAGTTCTTGGCTAACAAGGTCATCAAATAATGATGCTTGACTAGATTTTCTTGTAATTAAATAACTTAAATGCAAAATAACTGTGGGTCCTTATCAACTGATCAAGAGGGATAGATGGTTTCAGAGCTGTCAGTTTCAAGACTCTGGTGACGGGCTAATTTCTCTGAAGTGTTGATTTGGTTCTTTTCTCTTGTAAGAATGTATAGAATGATAACCCAGCTGTGCCCTAACCATATGTTCAGATTCACACAAAAGTCAAATCAGCTTTCTTTTTCTAAATTACTTCCTCCCTTGATGTATGGACCTTATTTATAACCTCCCTTTGTGCAGCCATAACACTATCACATAGGGCTTAGTTTCTGAAAACCATAGCAATTGCCTGAAAATTGATTTGATATCTTTTGCCCATCCCTCCCTTTGGTCTCTGAAGACATTTTAACATGAGCCATGACATTATGATGGATGAAATCTGGCATTTTACTGTAGCAATGCTACTCCCATGTGGAAAATAACAGCTTGTTCAAAAGCTGGTCTTCCAGCCAGATTTAGGATATACAGTAAGACACATTTCCAATCTTCCCCCTTTTCTTTCCTTTCAAAATATCCTTCCCAAACTTCTTTGTGTTATCAAATTCTCCAGGTGTGACAGGTTGAAGCTGGTGTGACATGATGAGAGTGATAAACATGTCACCAAAAGGCAGGTCTAATTATGAATAGGAAATAGTGTAGATATTTGAACACAGAATAATTTCCCAATACAAATTCTACCCTGCAAAAATACAAAATTTCTGCTTATTTGTGAAATAATTACACCTTTTTAAGATACATTGTAAGGTTGAGAAGAAAGTCTCTAATGCCAGTAGAACAGACTGGGGGGAAAAAACCCATGAGCTTATTCTTTAATAAACCATATGTTCTTATTTGTAAATTACAACTTATACTTTTTAGCTTTAATATTAACTACCACAGTGAACTCTTTCAAGGATAATAAATACAACTGTATTTACACATTTCCTAATCAAAAGGGGGAAAAAAGGTATTTGATTCCACTAGATTGTGCAATTCCTACTACTTAGATTCAACTGTAGGTATATATCATGGGCCTTGGTGTTTTAAATACACTGGGTTGTAGGACATCTCCAAGGATGATTAGCTGCAACCATGTTTCTATTTATTCTTTGGTGTTCTGAATAGACCTATGTCCCCTACTAAAATAGAATGGTCAGGATAAGGAAAATGTGGAAATATATTGTAATTAGAGCACTAGTATTTGAATACATGTAACTAATATTTATGTCCTTCACCAACAGAATTCAATATTTATTTGAAGACCTGTAGCAAGTAGATGATTATTATAGTGAAAGAAGGATGGCTGGTGGTGTGTCCTGAATTCAGGGGGCCTGACTCCCCAAGTACTGCCCTCATGCCTTCAGTCCTGCTCCATCTCATTACAGAATAGCCGTGACATTCCCCACACTCTTTCATGTTTCAATGATAAAACGAGGCCATCATTGTCAATAAACATATAACCCTGTGAATTATGTAGCCATATTCATAATTTTAATGTTCATAGGGTATTGAACTGGAAGGTAAAACCTAGTTCATGACACTGACATTTTGTATCAGTCCAGTTTACTCTGTGTGCATTAATTTGACTTAATTTACTTTTCAGTTTCACTTTTATTTTGTTCACTTTTTGCAGCTACCTCTTTCAAATTCCTTTGACAACCTGAGAATGTCTTGCAGCTGAACGTAATATTAATTACATTTCAAAGCAAACCTTTATTCATTTGGGGACAATCTGTGAAACAGAAATCTGTGACTGAAGCTGCTGCCAAGCCAATTACTGAAAAATAACTCAAATATGCCTCGACAGATTGCATTTTTCCTATTGTTAGATTGTTTATTCCGTAGATCAAAAGTCTACATTTGCCTTAATTAAAATGAACTAACTCGCATAGTTAAATATATCAACCATTCCTTGGAACCATATATGGGTTTATGTATAGACAAGAGTGCACTAATAAAAATCCTTGGATTTTTTTTAAAACTGTATAATTCTGTTTTTTGTTTTTTTTTCCTAGATGTTTCCAGGCTTACTTTATGTCAAAGCATTCTTTGTAGGAACAAACCAGAGAAGAAAGAACTAATCAGCACTGAGGAGCAGAAAGCAAGGAAATTATTCAGTGCTCAAAAAAATTCACCCTAGGCACACATTGCATCACACATGCAGAAGAGATTGGTGAACTGCAACAGGTTCAATGCGATAAGCACTTGACATTCAGAGGCTTATCTGAACTTTATCTGAATGATCCAGATTTCTTAGTTCCACAATACAAGGCTGAGAATTATTATTGTTAATATTTTCTGAAGCTCCTGAAACACTGTTTATGAAGTTTTAGAAATGTCTCTCTCTGTTTAGGATGAAATAACATCAATCAATGTATTAATCTACAGAAGAATACGTTTTTAAATTTTAACAATTGTGAGATATATGTATATATATATATATATATAAAATATATATATATATATATATAAAAGCATTTATATATTATATATATATAAAAGCATTTAATAGACTGTCATTTCCTATTTGTGCTTTTGCCATTCTGCCATTCAGAAGTAAAAAGTGGCTTCATAGTCCCAACTATCATCTCTTAAATTTTTTCTGACTATATTTAAATTTAAATATGTAAAGAAGCACATTTAAAGCCTATAAAGGATCTGTAAAATAAAATTATTATAAGCTGAAAGGCCCTCATTGCCTTTAACAATATCTGACAATGATTTCTGTCTTTCACTTCAGGGAATTTGGTAACATTTAAGGAGAAATCTGAGCAGTTCACTCTGGGAAGACAAAGAATCACAATGACACAAGCTCTGGGAAGTTTGAACTGTAAACAGATGTGGCACCAGCCATGGGAAGGACAATGGAGAGTGTGTGAACACCACCAACTGGGCTAGAAAACCCTGGGCTCACTAGTTTCCTCCTACCAGTACCCCTCCAGGCGCCAGGGCTCACAATCAGGTCTTTCCATTTGCCAGTACAGCGGGTGAGAAAGGAAAGTGTTCTCAAACATACAGTGTCATGGCTCAGCACTGTTGATCAATGCTGTCCTGGGGTTCCCTGGCTGGAGTGAATTTCAATAATCTGTACCCACTTGCTACATTGTTCCGCTTCCATTTCTGTAAACTGTGACAAAGTCACTGGTCCACAGAAGGCTGGCTTTCTATCCCATTGTTCTGCTCTGGGCTTTTTCTTCCTCTGACACCACATCAGACTCAGGAATCATCTGTATCCCTATTTAGCAGGGGATGATGTAAGTTGCCCTCAAATAGAAATGGTTGATTCATCTTTCTCTCCTTCACTTCTCTGACATACGGCTTAGTCAGCTTGGGCTGCCACAACGAAATACCAGACCTGGTGGCTTTAACAACAAAAGTTTATTCCTCACAGTTCTGGAGGCTGGGAAGTCCAAGATCCAGGTGCCAGCATGGTTGAATTCTGGTGAGAACTCTCTTCTTAGCATGCAGACAGTCGCTTTCTTGGTGTGTCCTCATATAGCAGAGAGAAAGCCAGCTCTGGTTTCTTCTTTTTCATATAAGGACTCTTACATGAAAGCCTTACTCTCAGGACTTCATCTAAACCTAATCATTCCCCAAAGGCCTTATTTCCAAATACTATAACTTTGGGGGCTAGTGCTTCAAGGTACAAATTTGGTGTGGGGGGTGGCACTAACATGCAACCTACAACAAGAGCTATTTTTGTTCTGCTTCCTTCTGACCCCTCACCTCTAGCTACCTTACAGGGAATTTGCATATTTCCCTTCTGACACCAAATTTATCATTTGGATCTGTACCCCACCCTCTCTCTCTCTTTGGACCTACAAAGTTGGAAAGGGGGTTTAAATCACAAGTAAGCCACTTGGACTTTTGAAATCTGTAATTCAGGTCCAAGTACTTCTGACCACAGGCATCGACAGGACTCTGATATTTGTGTTTCTGGTGATTAATGGATTATAAGTGATATTCAACAATACAGAATAGAATTCCAATAATAATTCATCTATTTGGCAAAAGAAAGAATGGAACTATCAGCCAACTTGGAAATATGACAACATTTTAAATAAAATAACCCCTATTCTATAAAATTGCTAAAGAATGTGAAACATGTTTGTCTATACATAACTTTCTCTCTTCAAAATGCTTATCACTCTTGAAAAATCCATATAATCATTATTGAATCCCAGGGAAAGAATAAAAAGTTGAGAAGATTGCATATAATCAGCTTTAGCTTCAGAAAGACTGAGGGATGACCAGTCTAAAATACGTATTTACATATGTATGTGTTCGGCAGCCTTGGGCTTGCACCACTCAGGTCTCCCTTCAAGAGAGAACCTGCTGTACCAAGAGTAGTTAGCTAACAGCTTCCTGCTGCCGCACCTTCAGGATCCACCCCGCAGGGTTCGGGGCCAAGGCCTCAGTCTCCCCAGGCTGTCCCTAGCCAATGTCTGCACTTGGTAGGAGTACTGGAGTCAGCCATGCAGGAACTATTCTAACGGGCAGGCTTTTTCTGGAGCTTACCATCAGCTTGGCAAGAATTTCTCAGAGTTGTGCTATAGTCCGAAGCTCTTCTTACTCCATCCTCTATCCTTCCCTCTCTTCTTTCACACATGTCAGACCCATATTGCCACTGGAAGGTTCCCCCTTGACTACTTCTGCTTCTTCTCTCCTTTACTCTTCACAAAGGTATCCCAATGAATTCCTTACACTAACTCCCATCTTGGCACAGGTTTCCCAGAGGACCAGAATTGACGCAATATGTGTGTGTATCCACATTATACATCCTCATTAGGTGCAAACACACATGCATGTGTTGATATGTATATACCAACATATATACACACACACACACATATACACACACATTTTCATGTCTACGTGTACATATGTATATAGATGTAGATGCACACACAAAAACACACTTATTTAACCCATTTCAAAAGTTAACAG
Organism: Mirounga leonina; assembly: GCF_011800145.1. Taxonomy (NCBI): domain Eukaryota; kingdom Metazoa; phylum Chordata; class Mammalia; order Carnivora; family Phocidae; genus Mirounga; species Mirounga leonina. The sequence continues at coordinate 12,305,940 of NW_023270453.1, forward strand.
ACATTCTCACACAGATATGCTAAGAGTACATTAAAGACAATATGATTTTTCTTTCACTGTCTTGATAAAGATTCTTACTGATAGGCAAGAAAGCATTCTTACATATGTGTTAGAGAGTATGTCATAATGTTTATTAATGGCATGATTGCTTATACTAAGAAAGGCAAAGCCAAAGCTAAACTCAAAACTATGGCAAGACTAATATATCAATTAGTATATATATATCTATTCCATTAAAGAATCTGGTGTTTGTTCTAGTAGGTATGAATTCACAGACTATATTAATTTTACAATTTTAACCTGGTATTTGCTGATGTTATAAGGATTCAATCTTCTATGAATAATCTTTTATGAGAATGTTACCAAGGACTAAGCCCTCCCTAAAAATAAGAATGGTATTTATTTTTACCCAAATAGAAGTTGACATTTATGAAATTACTTTAAGAATCTTTCAACACATTTTCCTTGAGCATTGATAGATTTCAGGCTAGTCATGGCATTTTCAGTAAATTTTATCTGATGGCATGTTGATGACTATCAACCTTTTGATTAAAAATCCATGATTTTGAAACTACATTGTGCTGAAATTCCTGAAACCAGCCAGGACATATAGCTCCAAATGAGATATTTGGGGAACATCTTTAGATATAACATAATTCCATATGATATTTATTTCTGTATTTTAGAGTTTACTTTAAGTCTAATTTAAAATATTTCCATAACTTGAGGATTGATGTGAGAATCAATTTCCATGATATAATACTACATTTTTATATAAATGTAATGAATTGATACAACTTCCTAAATACATACATATTTTGCATTCTTTTATTTCAAAATCTCATTTACCTTTTCTTTTTTAACTTATTAAAGTCCAAATTTGTAGAACTAAAGTAATTTTTATAAAATTTGATTTTGTAATCAAAGAGTATGTTAAGCAGAAGAAGCCTTTTTTAATATCTGAATTTCTCAGGGTTTTTCCAGCACTCTTGATTCAACAGTCATGGCTAGAGCCTGGAAAATTCTATTAGTCTTAATCAGAAAAATGTAGTCCATATGTTGATTAGGACATATAATTTCTGAACATCATACATTTTAAAAACAAGAAGAAAAATATATTTCATGCTATTTCACACATTTTAAGTGCCAGAAGATCTAAAAGGAACAGGTACTCTTTCAATGTTTGTTGAAGCAGAAATTAAAAATTTTAGTAAAGTATCTCTAAGAAAGTAAATTTGTTATCTCTAGGTCTTTTACTGATGCTGCTATGAAAGGAAAATATTACGTTTCTTCTTTCCATTGCATTTTAATGAAAATTAGATTATGTCTACATGCTAACAAATGATAAATTACTTGAAAAGAAATAAGAGTTAAAGAGATATCATGAGAACTGTCCCTCATTCCCCCTTGCCTCACTGTTGACCTCCAGGACTTTAATGTGCTCTTACCTAGCTCTGTGAGGCAGTACGATCAGGTTGGTTGTTCAAGGGGATGAGGTGAGTTCGTACATGTAGATCATAAAACATTTGCACTTTTTTGAAAGAGAAAGAGCATATTTTAAAATCTGATAAAACCCTAAAACTCTCTCTCATACTGGACTTCAAACAGTTCTTCAGAAACCAAAATATAAGAAATGTCTAAATGAAACACAGGGGTATCATATCCCTCAAATTTCTAGTTTTTTGAAGTTATTAATAATTGTGGCAGCCAATCATGGATTAAATATCTAGAAGTTTTGGAGAAAGATGATCTCATCAGGTTCCTTATCCATGCTTGGAGCATATGCCCTCTATAGCTAAAGATACTTAGACAAAAGATACTTAGACAAATATCACTCATATATCTAGTGATTTAGAGAATTATCTCATGATGGTCAAGAGGACAGAGTAGAGTAGGTTAAGCAAAAATAGCTATGAATCTCTGCCTCTACTCAACATTTACTTTTTTAAAGATTTTATTTATTTATTTATTTATTTATTTATTTATTTAGAGAGTGCAAGAGTGAGGGGAGGGGCAGAAGGAAAGAGAGAGAGAGATCAAGAAGACTCCACACTGTGTGCAGAGTCTGACACGGGGCTTGATCTCATGACCCTGAAATCATGACCTGAGCTGAAATCAAGAGTCAGACGCTCAACTGACTGAGCCACCCAGGCACTCCTCTACTCAATATTTAAATAAGTGTGGATTCCTCTATCAAACATTATTTAAACACTGTTATGAACCAAATGTTTGTATAACCACAAAATTCTTATGTTGAAGTTCTAACCTCCAGTGGGATGGCATTTGGAGATGGGACCTTTGGGAGGTAATTACAGTTAGATGAGGTCATGAAGGTGGGGTCCTTATGATGGGATTAGTGCTCTTATCAGAAGACACACCAGAGACCTTGCTTTCTCTCCTCCTCTTCTCACCATATGAGAACGTAGCTAGAAGGCAGACAGGAAAAGAGCTCTCACCAGAAACCAAATAGAGGATTTTCAGCCTCTAGAACCATGAGAAGTAAGTTTCTGTGGTTGAAGCTGCCCAGTCTATGGTATTTTGTTACAGCAGCCAAAACTAATGGGTATAAACACTTTTCCCCTTTTCATCTGTGTATTTTTTTCCTATTATTTAAACGAAAGAAGAAAACCACAGATTGTAAGTTCCAGTCATATTGTTATTAGTACTACTGCAGTGAAACTTAAAATAATAACCAGTCTGATTTTGGAAACTTAACAGAACTCTGATTTATGTAAGCCTCTAAGAGACAGGAAAAGGAATCAAGATCAAAAAGGGTGAACATGCATATTCCACATATTATGGTCTTAAAAATCTAACATCCTCATCAAGAAGGCATGCAGTTTTTAGAAGGGACCCATATGGCAAACTTGTAGAGGATGAGAAATAGTTTTGAGATCAAATCAGTTTTAATAGAATGATGGATGTTTGGGGCAGGTCTTCTTCATATTCAAAGGACATTTCCTGGTAGGTCTCCTGGCTTTTGTCTATGGCTACTTTCTCCCCAAGCCTACTTCACTAAATACTTCTTTGTCTACTAATTAAGCACAAATGTCCTCCTGAGTTCTGTTTGAGAGAGAGTGTGTGAGTGAGAGAGCACAAGCAGGGCAAGTGGCATAGGGGGAGGGAGGAGCAGGCTCCCCGCTGAGCAGGGTGCCTAACAACAGAGGGCTCCACCCCAGGACCCTGAGATCATGACCTTAGCTGAAGGCAGATGTCTAACCAACTGAGTCACCCAGGCGCCCCAGATTCTTGCTATTTATAACCCCCCCCAACACACACAAAAAAGCTTAAAATGGTTAAACAGGTAAAATATATGCTACATTCAAGGGTAATATATCATAGATTAACCTAAAACCAGGTGACTTCTACACAGATTGAAGAGATATTTTTCTCCATAATTCTTCATCTGGAAAATTTGTATTTTTCTTATTTGTTTACATTTATTTTGCCATCGTCTAAACTATGTGAGTTCAGATTCTTTATATAAAAGAGAGTAAATATAGTAAAGACTCGCTGAAGAAAGAGGTAACTGATTGTTTTGCATATTGTGTAGACTCTGGGTGGGGTGGATTAAGTGCAGCTAGATTCATGGCTCACACAGGCATTCAGAGCTTGGTTTCCTTCTCTGCTGGTTCCAAACTCCATGGATCAGCAAGCTGGTAGCGGGAGTGCTCAGTTACACTTCTCAGCTTCAAGCCCAGATAGAGAAGTTACTTGCACTGTTTCAGAGAGATCGGCAAAATTTTCATGATTTATAATCCCTGAAGCAATCATTCTGGCCTAGGGGCTAGGCTGCTCTCATTGATCAAGTATGAGTGACAGGATTTCCTTGGGTTCACTGGAACCACACTGAGTAGAGGGATTTTCAAAATGAAAACCAACTGTTAGTAAAAGCAGAGCAAGAGGACATCTATTGGTTACAGAGCAAATATTTCCCAGAGCACAATGCCTTTGGCTGCCTTTTAACCCATAATTTCTTCCTAATATTCCATGAAAACAAATAACCTTTATCTTCATAAAATGTACCCACTTCTTCCACCAAGGAAGGGGTGTTACTTCTCAGCAAAGTTTAAGATCTTTGAGTGATATACAGAAGTATATCCTGATGCACTTTGTATGCAGTGGAGGAAAGAGAAAAACTAACATTACATTTTAGCTAAGAAAAGGAGGAGGAATTTTGGCACCATGTTGCCTCTGGACATAAACAGCGAGAACACACTGGCAGTTAGAGGGAGTTTCTTAGCTTCTCCCAGGGTTTGCCCCAGATGTTGCTGCTTCTCAGGGGGACATCTCCCTGGTCCATGATACTTGTCATATATGACATAAAATGTGATTCTGGGACATGCAATGGAGGGACCCAAAATTACCTTCTGTGCATTCAAGAATTCAACTGATACCGTAGACAAGCAAAATTGTGATATGGAAAGCGTAACAAAAATATCAACAAGAGGGGCACCTGAGTGGCTCAGTCAGTTGAGCGTCTGCCTTGGGCTCAGGTCATGATCCCAGGGTCCTGGGATCAAGTCCTGCATTGAGCTCTTTGCTCAGTGGGGAGCCTGCTTCTCCCTCTGCCTCTCTCTCAGTCTCTCATGAATAAATAAATAAAATCTTAAAAAAAAAAAAAAAGAATATCAACAAGAGTGTTAGAATTGGTGCGGGGAGAAGAAAGAATGGAGACAAAATACTATGAGAGATAAATGGAAGAGTAAATATTCAATCTGCAAATTATAAAGGTTTCTGAGGAACATTTGGGATGAAAGATACTCAAAAACAGTTGACACAAAATCAATAACTGAATAAATAATTAAAAGAAACTTTCCTATATTGAAAATCGTTATTAAACAAATAAAACCTTTTATTGAGTTTGGCAAAACCAATGGGAAAAAAAAAAAAGATAGATCCATCTATGCATACTGGAAGAAGTTTTGAATTCTAGGAATAAAGAATTGTATACCTAGGTACCTTTCCAATATATCTGGAGAGAAGCAAAATGGAAGTCCTGCATTTCTTTGTGCACAAATGATTTCTTCCTAATTTTAAACTCTACTTGTACATAACTGCTTGAAGTAACTTCCTTCACTGTTCCCTTTTTGGAAATTCTAACTCAGCTTGATTCAAACAACAATGGGCATCTTTTCTGATGAGACTGTTACTCTTTGAAATCTAAAATATGGTTAGCAATAAATGTTGTGTTAGCATCTCTCTGCAAGTTAATTTGCTTGCATCCTTTTTCCAAAATCTGGAAGATGGGAGGAAATTGAATAAATATACATCAACTATATCTATCTCCCTACATATATATGTGTGTGTGTATGCATGTATATACACATATGTGTATAAATGTAGTTTTACATACAATTTTACACAAAATTACATAGAAAATTTCAGATTTCAGATATACATGATGGGCTATATGTATGATTAAATTCTTATGAACTATGATATTACATTAGAACTACATCAGAACAAAGATACATTCATTCAAAGGCATAAACAAGAAGTCACCTAACAAAAAAACAATCTTAATAATTAAAAGCTTACTACAGCACAAGAAAATTTCAGGCAGATATCTAAGGTCAAGAATCACTTCTCATATATTGGAGCAAATTATAGCAGAGAACTTCCCTAATTTGGGGAAGGAAACAGGCATCAAAATCCAGGAGGCACAGAGAACCCCTCTCAAAATAAATAAAAATAGGTCAACACCCTGACATCTAATAGTAAAACTTACGAGTCTCAGAGACAAAGAGAAAATCCTGAAAGCAGCTCGGGAGAAGAGATATGTAACCTACAATGATAGAAACATTAGATTGGCAACAGACCTATCTACAGAGATCTGGCAGGCCAGAAAGGACTGGCAGGATATATTCAGAGCACTAAACGAAAAAAATATGCAGCCAAGAATACTATATCCAGCTAGGCTGTCATTGAAAATACAAGGAGAGGGCGCCTGGGTGGCTCAGTTGGTTAAGCGACTGCCTTCGGCTCAGGTCATGATCCTGGAGTCCCGGGATCGAGTCCCGCATCGGGCTCCCTGCTTGGCAGGGAGTCTGCTTCTCCCTCTGACCCTCCTCCTCTCATGCTCTCTGTCTCTCATTCTCTCTCTCTCTCAAATAAATAAATAAAATCTTAAAAAAAAAAAAGAAAATAGGAGAGATAAAAAGCTTCCAGGACACACAAAAACTAAAGGAATTTGCAAACATGAAACCAGCCCTACAAGAAATATTGAAAGGGGTCCTCTAAGCAAAGAGAGAGCCTAAAAGCAACATAGACCAGAAAGGAACACAGACAATATACAGTAACAGTCACCTTACAGGCAATACAATGGCGCTAAATTCCTATCTTTCAATAGTTACCCTGAATGTAAATGGGCTAAATGCCCCAATCAAAAGACACAGGCTATCAGATTGGATAAAAAAACAAGACCCATCGATATGCTGTCTGCAAGAGACTCATTTTAGACCCAAAGACACCCTCAGATTGAAAGTGAGGGGGTGGAAAACCATTTGCCATGCTAATGGACACCAAAAGAAAGCTGGGATGGCAATCTTTAGATCAGACAAATTAGAGTTTAAACCAAAGACTGTAATAAGAGATGAGGAAGGACACTATACCCCACTTAAAGGGTCTATCCAACAAGAAGATCTAACAATTGTAAATATCTACACCCCTAACATGGGAGCAGCCACTTATAACGGCCAATTAATAACAAAAGCAAAGAAACACATCGACAACAACACAATAATAGTGGGGGACTTTAACACCCCCCTCACTGAAATGGACAGATCATCTAAGCAAAAGATCAACAAGGAAATAAAGACTTTAAATGACACACTGGACCAAATGGACTTCACAGAATATTCAGAACATTCCATTCCAAAGCAACAGAATACACATTCTTCTCTAGTGGCAATGGAACATTCTCCAGAATAGATCACATCCTGGGTCACAAATCAGGTCTCAACCAGTACCAAAAGATTGGGATCATTCCCTGCATTTTTTTCAGACCAAAATGCTTTGAAACTAGAATTCAATCACAAGAGGGAAGTCGGAAAGAACTCAAATACATGGAGGCTAAAGAGCATCCTACTGAAGAATGAATGGGTCAACCAGGAAATTAAAGAAGAATTAAACAAATTCATGGAAACCAATGAAAATGAAAACACAACTGTTCAAAATCTTTGGGATACTGCAAAGGTAGTCCTAAGAGGAAAGTATATAGCAATAAGCCTTTCTCAAGAAACAAGAAAGGTCTCAAATACACAACCTAATCCTACACCTAAAGGAGCTGAGAAAGAACAGCAAATAAAGCCTAAACCCAGCAGGAGAAGAGAAATAATAAAGATCAGAGCAGAAATCAATGAAACAGAAACCAAAAGAACAGTAGAACAGATCAACGAAACAAGGAGCTGGATCTCTGAAAGAATTAACAAGATTGATAAACCCCTGCCCAGTCTTATCAAACAGAAAAATGACCCAAATAAATAAAATCATGAATGAAAGAGGAGAGACCACACCAACACCAAAGAAATACAAACAATTATAAGAACATATTATGAGCAACTTTTTGCCAGCAAATTACATAACCTGGAAGAAATGGATGCATACCTAGAGATGTATCAACTACCAAAACTAAACCAGGAAGAAAAAGAAAACCTGAACAGACCAATAACCACTAAGGAAATTGAAGCAGTCATCAAAAATCTCCAAAAGCCCAGGGCCAGATGGCTTCCCAGGGGAATTCCACCAAACACTTCAAGAAGAATTAATACCTATTCTTCTGAAACAGTTCCAAAAATTAGAAATGGAAGGAAAACTTCCAAACTCGTTTTATGAGGCCACCATTACCTTGATCCCAAAACCAGACAAAGACCCCATCAAAAAGGAGAATTACAGACCAATATCCTTGATGAACATGGATGCAAAAATTCTCACCAAAATACTGGCCAACAGGATACAACAGTACATTAGAAGGATTATTCACCACGATCAAGTGGGATTTACCCCTGGGCTGCAAGTTTGGTTCAACATCCACAAATCAATGTGATATAATACATTAACAAAAAAAAGAACAAGAATCATATGATCCTCTCAATAGATGCAGAAAAAGCATTTGACAAAGTACAGCATCCTTTCTTGATCAAAACTCTTCAGAGTATAGGCATAGAGGGTACATACCTCAATATCATAAAAGCCATCTATGAAAAACCCACAGCGAATATCATTCTCAATGGGGAGAAACTGAGAGCTTTCCCCCTAAGGTCAGGAACGCAGCAGGGATGTCCACTATCACCACTGCTATTCAACATAGTATTAGAAGTCCTAGCCACAGCAATCAGACAACAAAAAGAAATCAAAGGCATCCAAATTGGCAAAGAAGTAGTGAAACTCTCACTCTTTGCAGATGATATGATACTTGTGGAAAACCCCAAAGACTCCACCCCAAAACTGCTAGAACTCATACAGGAAGTCAGTCAAGTGGCAGGATATAAAATCAATGCACAGAAATCAGTGGCATTCCTATACACCAACAACAAGACAGAAGAAAGAGAAATTGAGGAGTCGATCCCATTTACAATTGCACCCAAAACCATAAGATACCTAGGAATAAATCTAACCAAAGAGGCAAAGGATCTGTACTCCGAAATCTAGAAAATACTCATGAAAGAAATTGAGGAAGACACAGAGAAATGGAAAAACGTTCCATGCTCATGGATTGGAAGAACAAATATTGTGAAGATGTCAATGCTACCTAGAGCAATCTACACATTCAATGCAATCCCCATCAAAATACCATCCACTTTTTTCAAAGAAATGGAACAAATCATCCTAAAATTTGTATGGAACCAGAAAAGACCCCGCATAGCCAGAGGAATGTTGAAAAAGAAAAGCAAAGCTGGCGGCATCACAATTCCGGAGTTCCAGCTGTGTTACAAAGCTGTCATCATCAAGACAGCATGGTACTGGCACAAAAACAGACACATAGATCAATGGAACAGAATAGAGAGCCCAGAAATGGACCCTCAACTCTATGGTCAACTCATCTTTGACAAAGCAGGAAAGAATGTCCAATGAAAAAAAGACAGTCTCTTCAACAAATGGTGTTGGGAAAATCGGACAGCCACATGCAGAAGAATGAAACTGGACCATTTCCTTACACCACACACAAAAATAGACTCCAAATGGTTGAAAGACCTCAATGTGAGACAGGAGTCCATCAAAATCCTAAAGGAGAACACAGGCAGCAAACTTTTCGACCTAAGCCGCAACAAGTTCTTCCTAGAAACATCGCCAAAGGCAAGGGAAGCAAGGGCAAAAATGAACTATTAGGACTTCATCAAGATAAAAAGCTTTTGCACAGCAAAAGAAATAGTCCACAAAACCAAAAGATAACCAACAGAATGGGAGAAGATATTTGCAAATTACATATCAGATAAAGGGCTAGTATCCAAAATCTATAAAGAACTTATCAAACTCAACACCCAAAGAACAAAGAACCCAATCAAGAAATGGGCAGAAGACATAAACAGACATTTTTCCAAAGAAGACATCCAAATGGCCAACAGACACATGAAAAAGTGCTGGGTATTTACCCCAAAGATACAAATGTAGGGATCTGAAGGGGTACGTGCACCCCGATGTTTATAGCAGCGATGTCCGCAATAGCCAAACTGTGGAAAGAGCCAAGATGTCCATAGACAGATGAATGGATAAAGAAGAGGTGGTGTATATATATATACACACACACACACACACACACACACACACACACACACAATGGAATAGTATGCAGCCATCAAAAGGAATGAGATCTTGCCATTTGCAATGATGTGGATGGAACTGGAGGGTATTATGTTGAGCAAAATAAGTCAAACAGAGAAAGACATGTATCGTATGACTTCACTGATATGAGGAATTCTTAATCTCAGGGAACAAACTGAGGGTCCTGGAATGGGGGTGGGGTGGGAGGGATGGGGTGACTGGGTGATAGACACTGGGGAGGGTATGTGCTCTGGTAAGTGCTGTGAATTGTGCAAGACTGTTGAATCTCAGATCTGTACCTCTGAAACAAATAATGCAATATATGTTAAGAAAAAAAGAAAAGAAGAAGAAGATAGCACGAGGGGAAGAATGAAGGGGGGGAAATTGGAGGGGGAGACGAACCATGAGAGACAATGGACTCTGAAAAACAAACTGAGGGTTCTAGAGGGGAGGGGGATGGGAAGATGGGTTAGCCTGGTGATGGGTATTAAAGAGGGCACGTTCTGCATGGAGCACTGGGTGTTATGCACAAACAATGAATCATGGAACACTACATCTAAAACTAATCATGTAATGTATGGTGATTAACATAATAATAAAAAAAAGGTAAAAAAATTCTGTATACTTAGGTATAAAAAAAAAGGGTGCACATTCTGCATGGAGCACTGGGTGTTATACATAAACAATGAATCATGGAACACTACATCAAAAACTAATGATGTAATGTATGGTGATTAACATGACAATAAAAAATTTTAAAAAAAGAATCACTTCTCAATAGCATCCTACTCTACAAGGTTTATCCCAACACTTTGCACAGTATAGGTAGGCAATACAATTACGTGCTTCTAATATGTGAGAACAGACATCTGAGCCCAGGAAACCAGCCCTGGATAACCTCAATTTAAGGGAATGAGAGGTGGTGGATAGAAAGCATCCTTCCCAGGGAGGCACATGTGATTTAGATAAATAAATATATATATATATATATATATATATATATATATATATATTCAAGAGCAGGTGGAAGACTCTGATGCAACATGCAAGGGGAACCTGATAAAATATATGTACTACTGTATGCAGAGCTGGTAGAAAGCAAGAGCACTCTCCCAGGGCCAGAGAGCAAACAAAACAACAGCATGGGGAAGAAAAATAAAATGAAAACACTGAAATGCAATAACAAAACCCAACAATATGTTGTTAGCAAGAAATAAAACTAAAATATAAGGAAACATAAATATTAAATGTAAAAGGACACAAACATAGAACAGTATCAATCCAAAGTTAAGTGTCTAATTATCTTATTTTGAAACAACATAAATTTAAATATAAAATCCATTATTAAGGGCAAAAGCTCATGCCAACCATTTTAAGTCTCATGAGCCTAAAATATTCTAAAAGGATACAGCAGAAACCGATAGAACTATAAGAAACGGACAAAACCATCATCACAGTGAGAGATTTCAACATCTTTGAAACATTATCAGTAGGTTAAGCAAACAAAGAAACAAGGATAGTATAGAAGATTTATTATTATTAGATTTAGTATTAGCATGATTGACCTCACATATATATTTATAACCCTATATCCTCCCCTAAGCAAAGGTCGGTATTTTTCAAATGACTATTTACATGGACACAGAGTAAGTCAATAAATTTCAAAAGAATAGGTACATATGATGACCACACTGAAATTAAGTTGAAAATCAATAACAAAAGTAACCCTTAAAAAATATACAGTTGAGAATTTTAGACCATGTAAATATGTAACTTATGAGTAAATAATAAATTTTTAAAATACTTCCAACTTTAATCATAATAAAAATAGTTCAGATTGAACTTACGAAAAAGTCAAAACAGGATTTCAAAGGACATTTAGGGGTCTAAATGTCTACGTGGAAAGAAATGAAGGCTGAAAATGAATTATTTATAATGTTAGTATTTCAACAGAAATGCAAAGAAAGTGAAATGAGGGGAAAATAAGAGCAGAAATTAAAGAATATAAAACCAACCATACAATAGCATTAATCAAGAGAGTAAATAATTGGTATTTTATAAAGACTAACAAGATAGACAAGTATCTGCTGAGATTGATAAGGAAAAAAGAAGAAGATCCAAATAAACAGTTTTAGGCCTGAAAAGAAAGGACATGACTGCCTATACAGAAATCATAAAGATTAAAGGCATTTCCAGTTTCTTGGTAGATTTTTAGGCAATAATAATGAATTCTCTTGCTAGAGACAACCAAACAAGCCTGAAAGAAATAAAAATACAAATTACTAAATAGTATTCATGTTCTAACAAAATAGTAACAGATTTCTGGGCAAGAATTCAAAGATGATAAGCACTCAAAAAAGTGAGGTTTCAATTCCCAGACTATCCCAGGTCAGAAAAGGCAGCTAAAGAGTCTGAACACGTTGTTGCTAATGGCTTGAGGCCATGGGGCAAGGGTCAGAATCCTAGGGCTGTTTGGGGCTCCCTCCAAGGCTCTTCTCTGACTGGTGTGCTTCTTTCTCCTTAGAGTACAATCTAGAACTGCAGTTTTACCCTGGGACTGTGTATCTCAGGAGGCATCCAAAAGTAAGACCTACCTGATGGACACCAGATGCTGAAGGAATCAGAAATCTTATAATAGCTACATAATAATCTACAGTATGGGTGTTCCATAGTTATTAGTGTTAGCCATTTAAAATGCCTTGCTTTCACTGTTACAATGTACAACATATTTCCTTCACTACGCCTGTGCACTAACATATAATTTTTCTAGTGTAGATACCTCAAAGTGGAATTGTTGGATTATAGAATTAACAGATTTAAAATTTAATAGATAGTCCTCACTTTATACTAATATAGGAAATAATCAGTTTAGGTACATTCTCATCTATAACTTGATGTTACTGAATTTTAGAAATTTTAAAATATGATAGGATAAAAGTTTCATCTCATGGTTTGATTTGTACTTCCTTGATTACTAGAAAGTCTGAGAATATGCTATTTATTTTTATTGGTGTTATTCATTGTTTATTGTTTATGCTATTTTTGTGTAATTTCCTGTTTGAGCATATGCTATTTATCATTATTATTGTTTGTTGCCTATTTAATGCTATATTTGTTTAATTTCCTGTGAATTGTCTGATCATATTAAAATATTCCTTCATGACTTTTATTTTACGAGTTTTCTGATCCAAAAGTTTTGTTTTGTTTTTCCTATCCCAAGTTTGTAAACATAATTTTTCCATACAATTTTAATAGTTTTGAGATTTTTAAAAGCGTTTAAGTTCATCTTTAGGTTTAGATGTGTACAGTAATTAGAATATTGAGTATTCTGAAATAATAAAACTCCATTTTATTTTTCTAAAGGAATAGTCATTTGTGCTAACACCATTAATTCAATGATATGTTCTATCATTGATTTGAAAATGATACATGTATCACATTTTGAATTCTCACACACATATGCATCGAACACACAAACACATGTTTGTCTAAATTGTAGAGTCCATTCAGTTCCATTGGGTAAATTACTCTATTTCTGTCCAAAACCAAATTGTTTATATTCTGTAATATGAGTTTTAGGGTGTCCAAAAAATAATCTGACATACAATGTCCTCAAGACCACTTTATATAAGGTAGAAATGCATATCTAACATATATATACACACACAATATGTATTTTAATACCATATTGTCTTAGTTAGTTTAAAACAAAAGTACATATGTGTTTATGTATTCCTCCTACATTTTTCTTCATCTACAAAACTGTCTTAAGCATTACTGGCCTTTTATATTTTTTAGAATAACTTCAAAACTTTAAATACATACATGGACACTGGGGTTTTGACTGAAATCACATTCAATATATACATACTAATTTCGGAAAAATGGACATATTTTGCATTATTGAATTTTCCAATATATGAATATGGCCTGTTCCTTGATGATTTAAATCTTCTTTGACTTTTCTCAATGATGCTATGTAAGTTTCTGTGTCAAAGTCTTCTACATTATTTTGTTGTATTTTATCTTGTATTTTTGGGCTCCAACTATAAATTGTATCTTACATATTTTCATATTCTATTTATTTATGAAATATAAAATACAAGTGATTTTTTATACTACCTGTTTAACTTATTTTTAATAAGGGATATATTATTTTTCTGATATAATCACATCTACTTGCAAATATGAATATTTTAATATACTTTAAGATCTCTGTAATTTTGATCTGTCTTGACTTACTGCAGTAACTACATGGCCAATCAATGTTGAAAAGTAGCAACTAGAGAATACCTCCAGAAGATTGCTACCTTGAAGAGTTTTTCTAGATCCTCTTTATCTGAATAAGGAAATTCATTCCTAATTGTAGTTTGCTAATTTTTTTAAACCAAGAACTGATGTTGACTTTTATTTTTTTTAAATATTTTAAAGATTTTTATTTATTTGAGAGCGAGAGAGAGAGAGCATGAGCACAAGCAGGGGGAGTGGCAGAGGGAGAGGGAGAAGCAAACTACCGACTGAGCTGGGAGCCCAACATGGGGCTTGGATCTCAAGACCTGGAGATCATGGCCTGAGCTGAAGGTAGACGCTTAACCATCTGAGCCACCCAGGTGCCCCTCATGTTGAATTTTAAAAAATGCCCTTTCACCAGTTGAGATGATATGATTTTTCCTCTTTGTCAATCTTGGGAATTATGTTGAGTTTAGGATGTTGGATAAAATTCCATTTCTTAGATGAATCTGTTGATTATATAGTTCTTGTTTTAATTTGGTAATACTACATTTACAATATTTAAACCAAATTCAATATTGGGATTGGTCTATAACTTTTTTTTCATTACACTTTTATCATTTTTTATTTCAGTTACCATTTCATGTTTTTTTTTTTTTTTTAAGATTTATTTATTTGAGAGAGAGAGAGAGAGAGGGAGAGAGAGAGCATGAGCAGGGGGAGAGGCAGATGGAGAGGGAGAGGAGAGGCAGACTTCCCTGCCGAGCAGGGAGCCTGATGCGGGGTTTGATCTCAGGACTCTGGGATTATGACCTGAGCCGAAGGCAGATGCTTAACCAACTGAGCCACCCAAGTGCCCCACCATTTTATGTTCTCTTGACTTTGTAAAGTTGACACAATATTTTTTTCCTTAAGATTTTACTGATGAAAAAAAAATTTTACTAATGAAGGCTTCTACCTTGAAGCTCTTTTTATGGAAAGATTTTTTGATTGGAGACTGAATTTATTTAGTATCTATAACAATGTCCAGATTTTCTCTTACTTCTTTTTTGTTTTAATAAGTTGCATTTTCTAGGAGTTTTACTATTTTAGTTTTTGAATTTATTGGCATAATTTGTTCATCATAACCACTTATAATTGTTTTAATTTCTCTATGATCTAGTGGACAGCCCTTTTTAATTCCCTTTTTTCAGTAACTTCTCATTTTTTATCTTAGTCATTCAAAGAATTATCAATTATGTCAGACTTTCTATAAACCAATTTTAATTTTGCTAATCCTTTTGAGTATATTTATATTTTATTCATTTCTGATTTTTCTATTACTTTATTACCTGTACAACTTATTTCAATTTGTTGCCCACCTCTACTTTCTTAAATAGATTTTTTGGATAATTTCAGCATTTATTTTTTCTTAATATATACATTTAAGGTTATAAATTTCCCCTATAACAAAAGTTTAGTTACACTAAAGATTAGCTTTAAATATCAAGTATATTATCATTTATTTAGAAATATTTTATTATTTTGATTTTATTTTTTCCTTGAATCATGAAGAGTTTAGATATATAATTTTGTTTTTGAATTTCCAGAGTTTTCTCAGTAATCTTTTTGTGGTTAAATTCTAGCTTAATTACAGTATGATTAGAAACATACTATAAGTGTTTTAATCCATTTGAAATTTGAGATTTGCTTTGTGATGCAGCATATGATCAATTAAAAACAAATGCTTTATGTGCACTTGAATAGAATGTATATTTTGCAGATGTTGGATGGTCTACATATTTGTAGACTTATGTTGTTAAAGCTTCTATATTACTGCTTTATTTTGTCTGTATGGTGAGCTGTACTAAAACTTATTATGAACTGATGTGTTTATCAATTTAGGGATTAATATTTGCTTTTTATGTTTTATGCTATATTTTTAGGCATATAAAAAGCTAGAATTTTCATATATTGGCAAAATGCAATTTTCATGCTTATGAAATGCTCCTCTAGCTCACGTAATGATTTTTTCCTTTAATCTTCTTCATCTGGTATTAATGTAGTTCAACCAGTGTCTTTGGTTAATGTTTGCAGAGTATAATTTTTCCATATTTTTTATTTTATTTCTCAGTTTTTTATTTTAGAGATTTTCCTTTCAAGAAACACATTACGGGTTTTGGGTTTTTATCCAGCCTGGCAATCTTTATCTTTTAATTGGAGCAGTCTCTTTCATTTACAGTTAATGTAATTACTGATATATGTAGGTTTCTTTTGAAAAACTAGTTATCCCTCTTTATGTCACTCTTGGAATGGCATGTCATTTCATATCCCTGGCTGCTCCAAGACTGTCCCTTTGTCTAGCTTTCAGTGGTTTAAATAGCATAAATAGAACTTCTAAAACCCTAATTGTGATTCATGGGTACTGCTTGATCTCTAGCTTGATTTTATTGTGTGTTAGTTTCTCTTGGTTTTCAGTCACACTATATTGTCTTCTCACATACATTATTAGTTTTGATTGGGCATAAACATAGCATATGAGTAACTGAAGAAATATTTTTGGTTCTGGGATGTTTCTTCATAGAAAACCATACATACATTTACAATACTGGCAAGCATTTGGCGACACTGGCTATCCTATATCAACTTCATTCAATTTAGGAACTAAAATGATTTAGAGGCTTTAGCACCTCTTGAGGGCTTGTCTATTTATGGGTCATTTTTATTCTTATCACATAGCCTTTTGGTATCCCAATCCAGGTCTCCACAGACCCTTGACACAAATTTTTGTGTCCCTATTCTATGTTGGCTGAGTTGTATCTGTCTCTGTGTTTTTTTCATGTGACCTCTATGCATATGGTCTTGGGAAATGACCCTAGCAGCTGAGCCTCCAAACCTATTCTGCCTGAGATAGTATGTACTACCCAATATAATTAATGTATTAATTTGCTACTGACGTTTGCCAGAGTTGGCTTCTGTGGCTGTAACTACAAAACCTGACTGAAATCAATAAATTTCATTATCTGTCAAGGAGAGTCTTTATTTGCTACCACTTATTTTTCTAAATTATTCCGTGAAATTCTCACTTATATTCTCTCCTGTGGACTTTAAAGTCATTTTAGTTAAGTTACAATTTAGAATTCTGACTGAAATTGTCAATTTGTGTAAGACGGGCATTTTTAACACTAGCTCTTCTAAGAATGATACTTCTTTCTAATCTTTCAGCCCCCCACTTTTTTTTTACTCTTCAATAAAGTTTGGTGTTTATCTTCTTATTAAATCCTATACTTTTATGTTATTTTGATTTTGATATTTATTTATTTTGATTAAATCCTACACTTTTTTTATTCTTCAATAAAGTTTGGTGATTATCTTATTAAATCCTACACTTTTATTTATTTTGATTATTTAGTTTTAATGTTATTAATCTAAGATCTTTTTCCTTCCATTTCCATTTCCAAGCGTTTATTGTTATTACAGAAAGTCTATAGACTTTTACATATTTATTATGTATATGTAGGTGATTTATCTAAGTCTCTTACTAATTCTAACAGGTGACTCCTTGTTAGTTTTTAATTATGTATTTTGAGTTTTCCATGTCTGCAATCATTCATAGGCTTCTAACTCATTACTGATTTGAACAGACACAGTCAAGTATTTGAAATTTTATATGGTATTTCAGATATGTTTGAAAGAAAAAAATCCCTTGGTAGGTGTCTCTTCCTATTTTACTTGAAAAACGTATCAATAATGACAGCTAAGTTTTAAAATATCTAAGTATTCTGAAATTGTATGTTAATTTTTTATTGTAATAATAAATTATAATACATTAACAAACACAACAAACTGTTTCTTAGTGTTGAAACATCTTTCATTTCTAGAATACCTCACCTAGTCATGGCATATTGGTATATTTATTGAATTTGATTTGTTCAAATTTTATTTAGAACTTTCATCTTTATGTCTACCAATAAAATGAAACATTTTTGTGTAACTTTAACATAGCTACAATTTAGGTATATGATGGATTTTAAAACAAGTTGGGAAACTATTATTTGTGTTTAAAACACATAGATATATTTGTTAAAATAGAAATCAGCTGAAAAACTCTGTCGTATCTTATTATCTTTATTGGATTTTTCTTACTCTTCCCAATTTCTACGATAGATAGTTTGATTTTTTCACTCTTCTTGGGTCAATTTTGCATGTAATATTCTTTGCTGTTATTTTAACACTTCCTGTATCTGATTATATGTCAATTTATATTCCATTTCCTGTTTATTTGGGTTTATTTTTTTAAATCAGGTTTGTCAAGTGTTTTTCTATTGTTTTCAAAAACCTAAATTTGATTTTATTATTCTACTACTTTATGTTCTTTTATTTCATCTGAATAATACTTTATTCATTTTTCCTTTTTTTTATCTTTGTATAACATTGTTTTCATGTTATAAATTTAAACTATTGTCAGTTTTTCTTTTTTTTATAATAAAATAATGTCTGTCTCTAACATTCCTCTTAACATAGCTTTACTTCTATACTGTATATTCTGATATGGCTTAGGTTTTTAGTTAATTTTTGAAGGATTTATAGTTTCATTTTTATCTTCAGTTTGATTCAAGAATTATTCACGAGGCAAAGCTGATGGTGTCTTCTGAGACCCCTGCTAAAGCTACAAGGATTAATATTACTTCTGGTAACCCAATACGGAAGGGTTGCCAAGTTGAAATCTTCCCTCCAGTTTTGGCTCCTCAGGCTCAGGCTTTCCAGGTGCAAAGGGAAAGGGGAAAGGGCTGGGGAGAGGGGCTGGCAATGTGGCCTTCCTCCGAACATACTGATGCCAGATGTCTCAGGCAGCTTCACTGTCCTTGAACAGGCTTCCCAGACAACAAAAAGCTTTCTGTGCTCTCTCCTCTGGATAATGCAAGGCCTCTGAAGCAGTCTGTTTTATTTCTGAATCTGTTAGGCTTGTTTTATTAGTCACATTGTTTTAGCACGGAGCTGGGAGGGGAGAAGTTTTGTGAAATGCATTCAGCACGCTGTCCTCAGTAATATATGTTATTTTTTTCCTGAATATTTTTGGAAACCCTACTAATTATCACCTCTTCCACTACTGTTGTCTTAACCGAAAGCCTTATTAGCTCTGTCTTGGACTGCTGAAATTATTTCTCAGCTGGAGTACCTCCTGCTTGTATCACCCTAAAACCAATCTGTCCCTCATACTTTTAAAACACATATGTGGGGGCGCCTGGGTGGCTCAGTCGTTAAGCGTCTGCCTTCGGCTCAGGTCATGGCCCCAGGGTCCTGGGATCGAGCCCTACATCGGGCTCCCTGCTCGGCGGGAAGCCTGCTTCTCCCTCTCCCATTCCCCCTGCTTGTGTTCCCTTTCTCGCTGTGTCTCTCTCTCTCTGTCAAATAAATAAAATCTTTAAAACAAACAAACAAAAAAAACACATATGTGAACTTTCTTGCCAGAGCTATCAGTAGTTTGTGCTGTTTACAAGAGCATCATGAAGTCCAAATTCCTCAGGATGGCACACACACCCCTTTAAAGCCTGGGCAGCCTATCATAACAATATCATCTGAGACTCCTTGGCTTCACTTTCTCCTCCACCTGAATCCATTTTCACCTCTTTCCTTCACTTGTATCCCTTTGCACAGCCCAAAAGGTAAAACCTCCAAATTAGTTGTTTTACCCGGGTCACTACTTAAGATTTTACTTATTCATTTACTTTAATACCAGGATCAGTTATGGCAATTGGACACTTTTGATAATATTTTTTTAATTGGTCTGGATGATATTTCATGTCAAAGACCATGTCTAATATTTATACCAAAAAGATTACAGAAGTTTAGATAAGTTAATCACAAATATTCATTGTATTATATTACACAGAAAATTTCTGAAAATTTTCAAATTCTAGTTTTCTATTTTGTATTTATGACTTCTTCAGGGTGGCAAAAATTTAGGGGTATAATACACACCATAAATTATAGGCTAGAGTATAAAATAAAGAACTGGGATTGTTCTGTATCTATGAATGAAATCTTTTTTAACTAAAATCACTCTGTAAAAAGCCCACCATCAAGAAAAATCAGAAGTGGTCATCAGCCATTTAACGATGCAACTAAGCACAAAAGTAAACTTGTGGCTGTCACAAAAATCTAGCAAGTAGGCCTCGTAAAAAGCTTGACTGGCTACTAGCCAAGAAATTAGGCACTTATTTCCATATGGCTCCTGTTGGAAAAAAGATAAACGTGAGAGCCCAGCATCTGTGCCTTGGAGTTGCCAAGAACATCCACTGAGTGACCATTCTCTTGGCTTAAATAATAAAACATACTGAAAGGGCGTACGGAAGTAGACCAACTCCTGCATTGCCAGCAGGAGAAGAGGTGTGGGCCAAGCTGGTATCACAGACAACATAACAGCCAATTAGCTGGGTAATTGTATTTTGCCAATAAGAAGGCAACACTGTATTTGGAATACTGCAAATTCCATGCATGTCTACAGCATACTGCAATTTGAGGTAAAGGTGAAAACATCGATTTTCTGTTATTAGTTACTGTTAAGAAATAACTGGTGATTTTAGGAGACGAGTTAAACATAATGGAATAGCTAGAACAAACCACTATGATGAGCTTTTGTACAAGAAGACCAAATACGATGGCAAAGAACTGTCACTGATCAATGGGACTTCAGGATATAAGGGAACGAGTGATCTTGTGACTTTGTGTAAGCAAAATCTATCGCCTTTATGTGTATGGAGGAGGGAGGGTGATTTTTTATATGGAAGAATAATTACTTCTTGTGAAATACGTACCCAGGATAAGGTAACCTACAGAACAGAAGGCGACAGTTTTATTTTCAAGTAGCATTATCTTCATTTACCTTGTTTTACTCAGGAATCATTAAGGCAAAAGCAGAGGGTGGAGCTAGAGGAGGATGCGATGACAAGAAGTATCCTATCTCGGACTCACACCAAAAGAACAATCTAAACTTTGAGCAGATTTGCATTTATCTATCATTATAACTGAATTATTAGAGTAGAAATGAAATTGAGGAGTGATTTAGAGAAAGTTTTGCATATAATCTAGTAAGAAACATTTGTGAAATCAGGCACATTGAAAGAATCTTAAACTATTTTTCAGTTGCTGTTGGTGGTAGGTTACTCAATGTGTAGCTTGTTAACTGACTCTTCCTTCAGGCTACAGTTTCCAAAGTGTGGTCCACAGAATACTGGCTCAAAGGAAGTTAACATACTCCATGAGTAAAGGGTTTTTTGCCCACAGAGGTTTTTAAATTTTTAAGACCAAGTTAAATAGAATTATTAGTGTAATACTTTGCAGAATCTTTAATATGGAAAATTTCTAAGGAGATTGAAGAGGTAGATTTTCCCAAATTTACTTAACCAGTGATTTTGTCAGTGAACCTCTTATAGGAGTAATCTTCCATGAAACAAATTTTAGAAAACACAGTATTGGCACATGCTTATGGGTTCATATTGCTGAACTGTTTTCAGAAATTTCATACAATATTTTCAATTGTTTTGTGAGAGTTTTTCTGTTTCTCAAGGAAAAACATGACTTGCAAAATGTGTATCTAGAAAGTTAATTTTGTAGGCTAATGGAAGAAGTTTAAGTAGATATATATTAAGTATAATTGATATACCATGTTATATGAGTTTCAGGTGCACGACCTAATGATTTGACAATTCTATACAACATGCAGTGCTCACCATGATAAGTGTAGTAACCATTTTTCACCAGACATTTTTACAATATTATGGACTATATTCCTAGTGCCGTACTTTCCACCTCTGTAACATTTATTTTATAACTACCTCTTTGCTCCATCTGTAGCCTGCGACTTCCAGGTTGCATAAAATCTCAAAAGAGAAACAGTGTTTCCCACTGGCAAGATCAATTTTAGAATTAACATGAAAGCTTACATGAAGTCATTTAACAAAGTTCAAAATATCTAATTTCAACATCTGACTTCTCACCAGACACAATGGAGCCCAGAAAGCAGCTGCATAACCTATTTAAAGGGCTCAATGAAAACCCCTGTCAGGCAAGAATCCTGTATCCATCAAAGCTATTTTTCAAAAACAAATACAAAATAAAGACATTCCCAAGTAAACAGAAACTTAGAATTTGTTGCTAGCAGATACCCCTTATAAGAAATACTAAAGTTTTAGGGGAGCCTGGGTGGCTCCGTCGGTTAAACGTCCGCCCTCGGAGCAAGTCACGATCTCAGGGTCCTGGAATCGAGCCCCGAGTTGGGCTCCCTGCTCTCCTGAGAGTCTCCTCCTCCCTCTCCCTCTTCCCCTTCCAACCGCTCGTGTGCCCATTCGCCCTCTCTCAAATAGGTAAAATCTTAAAAAAAGAAAAAAATGCTAAAGTTTTTAGGCTGAAAGACAGTAATTCTAATTAAAGTGGAAAAAATCAGAGATCACAGGTAAAGGTAATTAGGTAATTATACAATGAAGTATTAATGCATATTTCTTCTCCTTTCTTCTCTTACCTGATTTAGAGAAGCAATTATTTAATAACAAAAACAGATAAGCACGGGGTTTTGTTTTAATATCCCTGCTTCCTACGGCCCCTTACGCTTCCAGAGCCGCCTACCTTCTCAACTCTCTCTTCTTCCTGTTCTATATGTAACTGCTTCTCATGTGGATAATTTGGTTGAATGGATACGATGAGTCAACTTTGTCACATTTCGAAAATCAAACCAAGAAACTTCCCGGTTCCATACTCGTATTACCTACCACTTTCTCCTTTCCATTCTCAACAGTAGTTAGGACAAGTTTTGTCCCTTCTTGCTTCCTCCACGTACTCACCTCTTAATGCACTTCGGTCAGCTTGGCTCTCAACACCTCCAAAAGCGCTCTTTTCGAAGTTGTGAAGGACGCGCCGGGAAAGGGCGGACTAAGCGACCGTCCGCCTCCGAGAAACAGGAA
Source organism: Mirounga leonina (assembly GCF_011800145.1). Classification (NCBI taxonomy): domain Eukaryota; kingdom Metazoa; phylum Chordata; class Mammalia; order Carnivora; family Phocidae; genus Mirounga; species Mirounga leonina. The sequence continues at coordinate 12,328,871 of NW_023270453.1, forward strand.
GGCAGGTCTGCTGCTGCGCGGCTCAGACAACACGGCCCAGAGGCAGCCTAATCTCGCGAGATCTCAGGAGACGTCCGTGGCACCTGGAGAACTGGGAGGAGAAGCCCGTGGTGCCCGTGTAGCGGCAGAGTTTGGCTCGAACTACCTAGCGCGCAATCACCAGTGCTCGTGGACTCCTCGGCCACCCCGCGGTCAGTCACTGAGTCACAGTTTGGGGCTCCTGGCCTCGGGGGCCTGGCCAGGTATCGGAGGACGCACACTAGCAAATGCTGTGCACAGCAGGGGCCGCCTGAGGCCAGACTGGGGAGGGAACTGCACCTGGCTGGCAGCGAAACCGTAGCCTTCCAGAACCCCGGGGGCCCCAGTACAGTGTCTGCCAAAGTCCAAGGCCTGCAGCATCCAGAATGCACAGTTGCAATCTGAAACAAGGCCCGAAGAAGAGCTGAACCAGAGCCTGCCTGCTGACATCGGGTCTGTCTGCTTAGGTCGCCTTCCATTGTCCGTCCGCAGCCATCCTCCGCGTTCTCCTCTTCCTGCAGACCTGAGTACCGTGCCCTCCAAAGACCATTTGCTTCCGTGTCCACACCAACCCAAGACCGTGTCACCCCCTGCCTAGGGCTTACATTAGCTAACAGAGCAGAGCACCGCAGTTCGGCCATGGCCTGGGAACACACAGATCTAGGGCCCGCAGGGGGACTCCATCCTGGATGCCCTGGAGAAAGGCTCACTGAATCTTAGTCCCTGCAGTGCACCAGGCACCCACAGTTCACTGGCACGCACCAGCCTTCCAAACCATGGCAAAGCCGATGTTCTCACTATATCTGGGAGAGATGGCCTTTGCCCAAGTTGAGCTCGAGGTTAAAAAAAAAAAAAAAAAAAAAAAAAAAAAAAGCTCTAGCTCCAGGAACCCAAGGTATACCAGAGTACACAGGAACACAGGATAGGCTGGTCCTAAGGCACCTTGGACTCTGAGTCATGGACACTGCTCTCCAGAAAAGGTTAGCTGTTTAGCCAAATAGTGCATTTTGCTACAGTACAAGAATAAAAAAACATACATGCCCACACTCACACGCAAAACATAAACAAACAAACCCCCCCCAAAAACCCAAGCACTCATGCCCATCCTCATAGCCAGTTGTTCCTAGGCAGCTGCTAGATTAAAAAAGAAGTAATCTAAAGCCTGTTTTTCCCTCCTCATTTAACTTGACTCTTCAGCAGAATGTAACAAGTTGAACACTCCTGTGTCTTTAAATAGTATTTTCCATAATTTAAAAATTTGACACAATATTCTCCTGCTTTATTTTCTCCAACTACTGTGGTCACTCCTTCCCAGTGTCCATTGGACCATTTTATTCAGGTTTTCAGGCATCAGTTTCCTCAACACACAGCCCTAGGTCATTCTTTTCTCCCTCCCTGTGTCGTCTTAACCTGAGTTGTCATGATTTCAATATGTTGAGGACACATTTATAAAACCTAAGGTATCACTTGAGTTCAAGGATCATATATCCTGAGTGCCCTCTCCACTTAGATGTTTTGTCAAGTATTATGTTTTTGCCTCTCACCTCAGCTCTAAGCTCATCCTTTTGTGCTCTCCTTCTTTGTGATTCTCTGGGGCTCAGAAACCACATTTTTTTGGCCAACTGGATTCCTCATAGCCTCTGCAAATAGGAGGGTAGGGGCCGAGTGAAGGCTGGGAAAAGAGTCTCAATCCTTTTTTCTATCTTTGTGTGCATGTTTGCTTCTGATGGACTGACTTCTTGCATGAGGTTATTTTAAGTATTGTTGCTTCTTCCACCAGCAGAGGTTCTTTCCTGCAGCAGCAACTGAAACCCTTTGCATGATTCCCAACACTTGCAGGAAGAGCTTCAACTCAGAGACACCAGAAGAGCTGCCAGGGCCCAGTTCTTGGAAGTGTGTGTCCTGGGCCTGTGGGAGCCCAGTCTTTGATTCAGACACACTCCAGGCCAGTTGAGGTGCCTCTTTCTCAGAGATGACTTTCTGGTTTTCGGAGACCCTCCCCTAAGATCCTAGGTCTTTCCTGGTGTTCCTTGTCTTCCCTCAGCTGGAAGGATGGCACCTGTTCCTGCAGTTTACACCTCTGGGATGTCTTAATTTTTTTTCTTTACCTTTTCATTTGTTAATAATTTTATACTTAGTTTAACATTCTTTGTTAATTCTCCTTGTTGAAACTACAAGTATGTTTCTGTCTCCTCAGTGGACTTTAACTGATACAGATGCTTAAAGTCCTTCAAACTTCATGCTTCTAACTCATGATCTGTCCTCAAAAGCCTGACCCTCTTTCAACACACTTAGGGATTGGCATCCCCACTCACTCAGTTGTGCAAGCGTGGATTTAGAATTTACCCTTGACCTTCTCCCCCTCCCTGATGTCATCCCTCACACAACCCATCAGATCCTCTCAGTGTGACCTTTTCTGTCTTTTGACTCCATCCCTTTTTCCCATGTCCACAGCCACCACCATATCTAAAGGTGTCATTATTTCTTGCTAGAGTAAAACAAAAGTTTGCTTTTTTTTTTTTTTTGAAGCCCAGATCTGACTCCAGCTGCCCCATGCCTTCTCTTTGCTCTAAGAGTGGAACAACATCATCATAGTGGTTACAGGCTCTGCATGGCTCTGCTCCTCCCGTATCATGCTCCCTTTCTTCCCATGGTTTTGTGCCCAGCTATGCTGGGCTGCTTTCGGAACTCTCTCACATTCACTATGCTCCCTCCTAGGCTCTTTACTCTTGTTCCACCTCTATCTGGAATGTTCTCCCTGAGATATTTCTTTTGCTACTTGACAGTCACTCATCCATCAGAGCTCAGTTTGAGGTTTGTTTTGTGTTTTTTTTTTTTTCCCTTGGGCAAGCCTTGCTTGATCTCTGGTCTAGCTTGGTTTCTTTTGTTCTTTCACCTCAAAGCATCAGATTCCCTTCCATCACAACACATATCTCACCTACTGCATATCATCTCTGATTCCTGGATCCATATTAACTCACACAGCAGATCGTAAGCTCCATGAAAACCGAGTCTTGCTAATCATTGTCTTCCCAGCACCTAGCAACATGGCTGCAAAGTGACAGGTTCACATCAGATATTTGTTAAATCAAACAGTACATGAATTTATGAACAATATAATGTGAAAGAAGTAGTACCTTATGGATGGAGATCTGTATATTTGAAGCGAGGAAATAATACTGATGCTCCCTATCATATGGGAAGTGGCCTTTATTTTAATTGATGCATTTTTAATCTGAAAAGTAATTTTTCTCTGAGATTATAATATGTAATATTTTCAATAGTTTATTTTCACTTAGTTCAATTAAATAATTAAATTAATGTTACTAATATACAATTACTTTCAGTAGTGAAATTATAATAGATGGCCAATCCTCTAGGGATGTCAAGAGGATAAATGTGGATATAAAAGCCTGATACTTCTAAGTCCAGCCAATAACAAATATATTGCAATAACTACACTTATAGACGGACATCTTGTCTACATCTTTACGTGTTATATACAGATGGGGAAATTGAGATCAAATGTACCAAAACTCTCAAAATCCCACCATGGTTATGAAACCGGATCTGTGTATCTGTCTACTGGGGAAAGGATGTCTGTTAGAAAAAGAAAGCAGAATGTATCTAGGAAGGAAGATGCAATTTTAAATATATTTGAGGTGTTTTTCATTTTAAGCAAGAATTTGAGTACAAATTATATTTAATCATAAGGTTTTTTTAAAATTTTCATTATCCAAACTGTCATGCAGTTTATATACACAAACATACATTTGCATAATGGGTGTTGTCCTGTTGGCCAGTATCTTGAAGTTTGAGTTCAAATCTAGTGAATAATTTATATTCTAGTGATAATCTAAAATGTTAGAAATGTTAAGTTCTTTTTATAGTGGAGAAAAAAAAAGACCAAATACATTTCAAATATAAAAACTGGAGCAAGAAACAAAACTGTTAGTTATGTTTATTATTTTTCATGAAGAAATATCACTTAGACAAAATTCACAAAAAAATGAAAAAGATTTTGGATCATTAATTTTGTGCCCTACATGCAAGTTTCAAAATGTGCCTTTCCTGCTGTCCTCTTTCACTGTCCCCTTTCAATTATTACAAAGGAGAGGGACAAAAATATATCTTTCAGAATGGTAAACATTAAATAGTAAAAAAAAAAAAAATCTTTGACAGTGTCTATAACTATGACTTAAAATTACTTGGAAATTAAAAATTAGCATTTCTAATAGTTATTCTAAGAACTTAAATAATATATTGTGCTAGTTGGGGAAAATATTGTGATATTGCGCAATTTTGCAATTCTACTATTATATGGAATATTTAAACCAATTTTCTGAAGGCTAAGGGCATATAGGTTTTAATAGTCTTCCCCATGTGGTGCATAGTAAATCAGACACATGTACTTCTACCTTTTTGCAGAAAATGGTATTTTTTTTTTTTATCAGTTCACTCTCCTCTTATCCCTGGGGAATATTTCAGGTATTATGGTGGGAGTCAACTGTATAGACGAGAGACTAACATAGTAATGTGGGCCAACCAGAATTTTGTAATTCCAAGTTAAGGATAGAAATAGCCCAAGCTTTTTGAAATATTTGTACCAGAATAGCTCTTGGATGTCCTAGTGAAAAATGGCTTGTTGAAGGATCTGAGGATACCACAGAGGAGAAGAGGAAAATTGGACTGGGGGCATTTAAGAGCTTTTGTTAGGTCTGAAAATGGAAAAGATGTCATTTTAAAGAATTTTACAAGAAGTTTTGAGTATTAGCAGCACCAATTTTGAAGAAAATGCCAAGTGACTACTTCTGCAATTGAAAAACACTGTCCCTAGGCCTATTCTCAAAACTTATAGCTACATTTCATCACTTAAAAAATGAGAGGAATAAATATCCTAATTATTTAATATTTATTGCATGTCTAGATACAATGTACTAAACTGCTCCCCTTTACAAATCATTTTATACTATAACTTGAACAGAGTGAAGGCACATGAAAGAATTAGCTTTCCAACTAGAAAAAGATCAATAGGAAGATTTTATAATAATTTTAAATTTACTAAGCCCCCGCCTCCCCCTTCACCCGCCTGGAATGTGGCTTGCTGGCTACAGCTCACCTTAGGCAGCCACCTTGAGTTCATGAATTAAGCTCTAATATGAAAGTCAGTCACTAGGGATGGTAGAGCAGAAAATTTGAAAGAGCCTGGTCTCTTCATCATACCAGGGCCAAACTACCATACCAGCTTCCAGAATCCAAGTCATGTTGGGTTCTGTGGGGGAGAATATGTGGGTGTGGGTGTATTAGTTCTAGGCCTACTACTGTGGACCCAAATGTGTCACCTCAAAATTTATATTTTGAAACCTAATGCCCAATATGATGGTATTAGGAGATGGGGTCTTTGGGGAGGTAATTAGGTCATGGGTATGGAGCCTTCATAATTAGATTAGTGTTTGCATTCTCTTTCTCTCTTTCTGTCTGTGCTATATGAGGATGCAACAAGGTATTCGTCAGCAAACCAGGAAGAGGGTTCTCACCAACAACCAAATTTAGCAGCACTATGATCTTGGACTTGGCAGCCTCCAGGACTGTGTGAAATAAACATCTGTTGATTAAGCTCCCCCAGTCTGTGGTATTTTTGGTATAGTAGCCATAATGGACAAAGACAGCTATCATAACAAAATACCACAGACCAGGTGGCCTAAACAACAGACATTTATTTTCTCATAGTTCTGGAGGCTGGAAATCCAAACAAGATCAAGGTGTTGGCAGATTTGGTTTCTCCCCAGGCCTCTCTCCATGGCTTTCAGAAGACCATCCTTTTGCTACCTCTGCACAGGATCTTCCCTCTGCTAATGTGCACATTCCTGGTGTCTCTCTGAATGTCATAATCATTCTTATAAAGACACTAGTCACATTGAATTAGGGCCTATCCTAACAGCCCCATGTTAACTGAATTACCTTTTAAAGCCCCTGTCTCCAAATACAGTCACATTCTAAGGTACTGAGGGTTAGGGCTTCAAAAGATCCATTTTGGGGAGGCAGGGACACAATTCAGCCCCTAACAGTATGCATACATGCTCCTAATTCATTTAAGCTACTGTTATTTTGGAGTTTTGTTCTTAGCAGCCAAGTATAATTACTAACTGATACAAAGAGTTCATATAGGCATATTACTTATAGATGTATTGGTTACCACCCAAAAAAAACTTAAAACAGAAATAACAAAGGGCTTTCTTCTTGGGTATTAAACTGCTTGTATTGTAAGCCTTTCTGTTTATTTAAAGTCATATGCATGTGTTATGTTCATTAAAAACTAGCAAATTAATAACTTGCTGAAAATTATCATGAAACTTGGTAGAACTGATAAGCTGCATTTCAGATTTATTTTTAGGAAACACAACTGAGCTAACATGTCAAATATTCTCAGTTATCCTCTCTTGTGGTCAGTATACCTTTTTAGTACCTTGAAGAAAAATCAAATATAATCTGATTCTGGTACAGTGGCAATGAGCAGAAAAATAGTCTGTGAATAGGCTAGCTCATACAATTAAACAAAACTGTAAAAAAAAAAAAATGCAGGCATCAGAATATACCAGCAGGGATGTTAAAAACAAAAATATGTAAATTTTATTATATTGGAAAATAGTTTGATAATTCTTTTCGAGTATGATTAACATATAAGTTGTCTAGTGATCATAAGGTAGTTATTATTTATAGCTTCTTTTATGTTTTTCATTTCACTATAACTGAATATCGTCTTTTAATTTTATGTATTTCCTTGATTAAATTTCACATAATGTCTATTTTTCTTATTAAACAGAAATTGAATTAATTGCATTATTTTTGTCTTTTATAAGTTGTTTTTTTAACTTTCATTTTTATATTATTATTTCTTTTATTATTATTATTATTATTATTATTATTATTATTATTAGGTAAAGTATCCTTTTTTATTTATTTTTTTAAGATTTTTTTTTTTATTTATTCATTTGAGAGAGAATGAGATAGAGAGAGCATGAGAGGGGGGAGGGTCAGAGGGAGAAGCAGACTCCCTGCCGAGCAGGGAGCCCGATGCGGGACTCGATCCTGGGACTCCAGGATCATGACCTGAGCCGAAGGCAGTCGCTTAACCAACTGAGCCACCCAGGCACTCAGTAAAGTATCCTTGATGCAACATAAATGTTACTACAAAATATACTCAATTCTTTACCTGCACTCTCTCCTTGTCCTCATATGTCAGATACCCATGGGTTAAAGAGGCAATGTTGTAAATTGTTAAAATTCTCTACCATTCCTGTGGGTACAGAAACTGGTTTAGAGAGATTGAGAAATTTTAAACATAATTTGTAGGTAATAAAATCAAAATTCAGAATCAGAGGTTTTGGTTCCTAAATAGAAGTTAAATAGCACTTACTTTCAAGGAATTTGCAGTATAGTGAGGGAGAAAGGAAAGTATGCTAGACTGTAGTAAACATCAGTACAAAAAAAGTGCCAGGAGTAGATGGAGAGCAGGTGATTTCAGTTGGAGAAAGGACTAGCAATGAAAACATCCCGGAGGGTGGGTAACAAGGAATTAATTGAAGTCAAGGACACCAGTACAGACAGAAGTTCAAAGGTTCATAAATAAATACCATTTTTGAACAAAAGCAAATAATTTGTTGCAGCCAAAGCATGCTGTAAAGAGTGAAGGGGAATAAAAGCAGGTGAAATGAGAAGAGTAAGCTGAAATCCTGTCATGAGTAGTAATAAATGCTTTGTTCAAGTAATGGAACTTTTTCATTTACCAAGCAATAATGTATGGAGTTGGAGTTGTTTGTTTGTTTGTTTTTTAATGAGGATGACTTGATTAGACCTGAAAGACAAATAGTTATAGAGATGAATATAGTATTATTATGTTTTTAGACAGAGAAAGAGAGTGGGGAGGGGCAGAGGGAGAGAGAGAATCTTAAGCAGGCTCCACACTCAGTGTGGAGCCCAACTCAGGACTCAATTCCACGACCCTGAGATCATGACCTGAGCTGAAATCAAGAGTCGGATGCTTAACCGACTGAGCCACCCAGGTGCCCCAAGAGATGAACATAGTATTATGGAATGTAGATTAGAGATGGGACAAACATTGTATCAAGGAGACTAGTTAGTAGAATATAATATGATATAGAGTATATGATATAGAAGTCATAAACCAGGGCCCTGGCTGGGAGAAATAGAGGTACTGGAAACATCTTTGAGGTTGTATTGACAGGACTTGCTGATTAACCAAGAGAGGGAAAAGAGTCCTGTATGATCCAGGGCAAAACATTCACGGATGTCAGATATTTTTGGAGAGCAGGTTTTGGACATGTTGAGATTAAAGACCCTCATTACCTTAAGGCTGCAAAGTCCAGTAGGTAAATATGGCAGAAGGCATTGGGGCTTTAGGAATGATCATCTTACTTAAAACTGCAAACACTTTGAATCCCTCGGCCATTTTTTCCCTCAGTACAATGTGTTTTATTCACCCCAAGGCATGTTTCTCCACACTTGAACATGTCTGAAATAGTATGTGACTTGCAATCTATGGAATCTTACAATTAAATTGTGTGTAAGATACATAAAAGAGCAGTGTGTCTCACAGTGTATCTTCTATTTGATGAAATTCACCATATGCTGTCCTTTTCCCAAACTGTGAATTCTGTGAGGACAGTATTTTTGTTGTTGTTGTTTTCCTTTCCATTTTGTTCAGTTCTGTTTCTCCAGTGCCTAAAATGGTGTCTGGTACATAGTAGGTGCTCAGTAAATATCTACTGGATGGATAAATGATGCAGACTATTTTCAACAGTTGCAACTGAGAAAGTGGATATTTTTGTTGCAGGAGAGATCAAATACATGCAGGAAAATGAGAAGACTTGAATGCTGATAATCTTTTTTTTTATTCTTATGTTAATCCCCATACATTACATCATTAGTTTTAGATGTAGTGTTCCATGATTCATTGTTTGTGCATAACACCCAGTGCTCCATGCAGAATGTGCCCTCCTCAATACCCACCACCAGGCTAACCCATCCTCCCACCCCCCTCCCCTCTAGAACCCTCAGTTTGATAAAGAAGATGTGGTATATATACACAATGGAATATTATGCAGCCATCAAAAGGAATGAGATCTTGCCATTTGCAACGACGTGGATGGAACTGGAGGGTATTATGTTGAGCGAAATAAGTCAAACAGAGAAAGACATGTATCATATGATCTCACTGATATGAGGAATTCTTAATCTCAGGAAACAAACTGAGGGTTGCTGGAGTGGGGGGTGGGGTGGGAGGGATGGGATGACTGGGTGAATGCTGATAATCTTTTGACAAAGCTCAGGAATCAGGAAACCTGAAATGCTTGCTCAAGTGATAGAGCTCCCACCTGGGAGGACACTACATCTCAGGGAAGCAGCCTGAAAAGACAGGTGGTAAAGAGAGTGATATGTAACATATTTCAATCATTTGAAATTCCTTGGGACACCTGGGTGGCTCAGTCCATTAGGCATCTGCCTTCAGCTCAGGTCATGATCCCAGGGTCCTGGGCTTGAGTCTCGTATCAGGATCCTTGCTCAATGGGGAGCCTGCTTCTCCATCTCCCTCTGCTGCTCCCCCTACTTGTGCTCTCTCTCTCTCTCTGACAAATAAATAAAATCTTTTAAAACAATCCTTTGGAATTCCTTTTAGAAGCCCTAAGCAACAGATTAAAAATGGTCTTTCCATTGTGTAAGGGAGATGTATGAGAAAAATTTTAGTCTAGACTTAAAGGGAAGAAGTTATTCTAATTGCAGATTTGTATAAATTATAATAGGCTAGATAGTAATTTTATTTCTGATTTATACGCTATTAAACACATTCAGAAGCCACACACACACACACACACAAAAGTTAATACATATGAGAAACAAGTTCTCACAAGTTCTACTCAAACAATTGAAAGACTTTCTCAAGGGAACAAAAGTTTATCCTACTGCAGAAGATGTACTTAAAACCAAGAATTACATGACAATTACATGGCAACATTTTGGCTCAAAAAGGGAAGAATATTCCAAGAACTAGAACTGATTATTATTGGCATTAACTGACTTAAAAAGTTATGAAATGTATAGGCAGAGACTTTTAAAAGAGATGGTATAGGACTCTGTGCAATCTCTTTTCACTATAACACATTTCTGCATTGCAAAATAGGATGGTAAATTCACCCTTGCATGTGAGGGGGATGCTGTCATCATAATGTGGAAGTTGCATTGGTCCATGTGTGATTTTTCCAAGGATGTGAGTGGTATTTTCCTCCAAGTAGTGCAAAGTAAACTGAGGCCGTGGACACATCGGCTACTGAATACAGTGTTGTACAAGTCATGCATTTTCCTCTTGATCTTCCCCTTGGCTGCCTTTGGCTTTGTGTTTGGTCTTGCAGAGCTCTGTGCACAGGTCTGTGTCCACTTTTCTCTTGATTCCATAACTCAGCAGACTCAGCCTTTCTTAGGGTTTGGGCAGTCTGGTCTAACTGGTCTTCCCCCAACACTATTTTCATGCATGCTATTGCAAAACATCAGGGTGTTTTGGGAACATATATATCACATTATAGCATTGGAAAGGAGGTTGGAGAGATGGACTCTAGTTTTTGTTCTAACTTGGAAGTTCTATGATCAGAGAAGTACCTGCCTAACTAGACTGAATGAACACTAATTTGTGAAGACCAAAGAAATTTGGCGTGACTGATCTTAATTGTTGTTCATTTGCTAAAATCTGAAAGTTAATGTTAATATTTAAGTATAAACTAATTTGAAATTTGATAATTTTTATTATTAAGTCCACTTACAAGTGAAATATGTCAGATTCTTTAAAACTTTACCAGGGCACCTGGGTGGCCCAGTCAGTTAAGTATCTGCCTTTGGCTCAGGTCGTGATCCCAGGGTCCTGGGATTGAGGCCCGAGATGGGCTCCCTGCTCAGCCAGGGAGCCTGCTTCTCCCTCTAGACTCTCTGCCTGCCGCTCCCCCTGCTTGTGCTCTCTCTCTCTCTCTCTGTCAAATAAATAAAATCTTAAAAAAAAAAAAAAAAAACCTTTACCAAACAACCTATGCCCTTTTCTGTAATTTTATACTGACACTAACAGCTGTTCCAAATGTATAGGTTTTCATATAGGACATTAAGAATAGTCTTGATAATTATCTCAGAAAACCTTGTGCATTTGTTGAGGGAATGCTCTGAAAAGAGAAAATACATACTTCAGTTTTAATTAATTTATTTATTTGAAGGACATCAGTGTTTGCTCCAATATTGGTCCTTTTTTTTTTTTAAAGATTTTATTTATTTATTTGAGACAGAGAGGATAAGAGACAGAGAGCATGAGAGGGAGGAGGGTCAGAGGGAGAAGCAGACTCCCCGCCGAGCAGGGAGCCCGATGCGGGACTCGATCCCGGGACTCCAGGATCATGACCTGAGCCGAAGGCAGTCGCTTAACCAACTGAGCCACCCAGGTGCCCCAATATTGGTCCTTTTAAAGTCTTGTCAATAATGCATATCCATCAGTCTGAAGACTTTGCCTTTACTGGCAATATTACTATTATGAGATTAAAAAAAAAAAAAAATGAAGGCAACCTAATTGCAATTCAAATTCTCCAGATTAGCATTGAGGTAGTACTTTACTAGTAGAATGTAACAGTTAATTTGTTTTGTGAGCCATGAACTAGGAGAATTACTCATGTGGTGAGTTGCAATGTTGACAGCCTGTAGCACTAAATGACTTTTTTATAGACTGGAAGAATTACCTGTATTTCTTTAGGACACGCTTGTTTTCTATCTTAGAACAACATAGTGAATTTCTATCCTGCCCTCTTAATATACTGATTTCCTCTAATACTCTTTTGGGAGTATTTTGCTGCTTGTGGAATCCCTGATTGATGAGAAATGATTATACTGGTGAACAAAAAGTACTTACCATCAGAGAGGCTGCAGTCATAGCAGATCACCATTTGGCACAGGGGAGGAAGAGCATGGGACAAGAAGTTAGAGGCTTCTTCTAGTCCCCACCTTTCCACTTGCTGACTCAGTTCCTGCTCTTTTTCTCTCTGGTCTTCTGTTTATTCTTTTGTAAAAGGAAGTAAAACTAGATTGGCAATTCTTTAACTGGGATGGCATCAAAATCAACTGTGCACATTTCACACAAGAGACGAGTTGTTCCCCTTTTGAACTTCAGGGTCACGGTCGCTAGTGGTGAAGCCCAGTCATGTGTAATTTCGTGTCGCTGGGTTCTACTGATGTGCAATGCTCGCTAAGAAACCTAGTTATTTTCAAAGGACTTCTCTAGCATTATCATTTTATGACTCTCTATATTTCACATTAGTATTAGAATAATAAACTATCACATGAGTATAACAACATTCACAGATGTAACAGGATTTTAAAATCCAGTTGTGTCTCAATAATATGATATTATCAATACATAAGTATAGTTACCAAAATGAGTGTGACATAAATCCTTCAGCCAGATCAAAGATATAGAAAGGAATTTGGAAAGGGGAGAAATTTTGTAGAGTTTTTTGTTTGTTTGTTTGTTTGGTTTGGTTTTTGTTTGTAGAGAAAATAGCATTACAAGCAACATTTGCCTTTCCTCTCATGGGGAAGGAACTAGCTGAGCTACTTAACCAAGACAGAAAAGGCTTCAGCAAGGTGCCACCATGGTCTGAGGTGTGAGGGCAAGAAACAGGTGTGCTTTGGTGGTGAGACCACCATCAGCAAGCACTGCTTCTTTGGAATTGGCTTGCACTCCAGAACGTGTCAGAGCTGAGAGGGGACCATAGTGTAGGAAGAGACAGACATTTGAAAAAGTCCAGGTAAGCACTCTGTCTGAGGAGTAAAGGGATTTCAACAACAGAGTCTTATGTGGAGGGCTCTCTGGAGAACCTTTGTGGGGAGCAGCCAGCTTGGGAGACCCTCTTGCTACTGAGTGAGAATCATAGGTGAGAATACCCCATGAGAGAAAAATATGTCAGGCTCTGAGAATAGAAAACCACTAGGTCAAGTAAAAACCAGCTTCTCTCATTCTCTTCCTGCTGAGAGCCTAAGCAAAGGCTGATAGAGTAATTTTCTCACTGGGGAGGAGGTTTTTCTTAGGAAAGGAACTAAAGACAGATATGCCCCTTTTCAAAGGCAGGGAGCAGCAAGGACCACCTCAGCCTGGAGAGGAAAGACCCCCCCCCCCAACATTTATAGGACCAAGATAAGAATACAAATGCAGCCCACATGTGATATTTCTAAGTATTTAAAAGTTAACACATCAAGTTAACTGTGAAAATAATGTTCTCTTGTCCTACTTTGACATACCCTTTATAATGACCGTATAAAACAAATACATTTAAATCTACAACATTATTTTCTTGTAAGTTGTCAAAATATCAAAGATAATAGAATTAGCTCCCAGTGTCCAGGATTGGGTGTTCAGGGCTGGGCCAGCAATGTTAGGATGTGTAATCAAAAAAGAAAATGATCTGAGGCACCTGGGTGGCTCAGTCAGTTGAGCATCTGACTCTTGATTTCAGCTCAGGTCACGATCTCAGGGTTGTGGGATTGAGCCCTGCATTGGGCTCTTTGCTCAGTGTGAAGCCTGCTTGAGATTCTGTCTCTGCATGCCCCACCTCCCTCTCTCTAAAAAAAAAAGAAAAGAAAAAAATGATCTATAAATTAAGTATTTTTCCATATAATATATTTTTATTGTTTTTATTTCAGAAAATTCACTAGTTACAGTATTTAACATTTTCACATAAACTGATCTATTGACAGTATTGCCAAATTAGACTACCTTTCTTGAATTACTTTAAATAGACTTTTTTTAATTATTACTTTAATTCAGGGAAACTTCACTTGACTGGTTGCAGAAACTTAAAGCAATGAAATTAACAAAGCAATATTTATATCAGGATGAAATTATGATAATACATGTCATACAGAATTAATTGTGATGGACCTAGTGTAATGAATTATCATTATAATGGGAAATATATTTTCATGTATCATATAAATTATCAGTTTTTAATCTCTTAAAGTAATACCTAGATGTATATAATATTGTGAAAGATTGGTATCATCTTTCATAAATGTAAGTCCCTCTATATCTATCACTTATCTATATATTATCTTTTTATCTATTAGGATTTTAGATTATTCTGAACTGTGTATTACTGCAAAATATTTTTAAGTAACTCTTGTGACAGTTTAATTCATGAATACTGCCAGAACCATCAACTGAAACATAAAAGCAAGAAAATAGACATTTAGTGCTACTAGAAAATAAGACCTCAGTATGCAAAATCTATTTATGCTAATACTTTCTTGAGAAGGATTTGACAAATTGGTTGCTTTTTCTCTTGGAAAAGACAGGTTAGGTGGTTGACCTGCAAACCAAACCTGGGCTGGAGTGGGCTGGGAGGTAGAGAAGAACAGGCAACCCAAATAAATTTTCTGGTAGACATGGTACTTAATAGAAACCTGGACAATAAACCAATGGTATTTTCTAGTAAGTAGCCCTTGTCTATGACACCCTTCCAGCAGGATGATCCAATCTATACTAGTTCATTTACTCAAGCATTTCTACTGCCCATATATTCCAGCCATCTCATGTAGTGTCTGTCTCTGACATCAGCAATGACACAACCCTTAAATCTTCATGACATTCACAGTTTTGTTTCAAGAACATAGGATAAGAGAGTTGAATATGTGTTTACTGTGCCCTAGATGGTATTAATCAAAGAGCTGGATGTTTAGGGTTATGGATTATGCTTTCCCATCCTTGAGCACCAGAATCCCAAGTGACAGAGGTACCCATATATTCTTAAATGTTTTAGTTGGTATTTTTTGTGAAACATGGGATACAGGGCAGGGGTTTCTCTCATCTGGATCTAAAGGTGGTATTGGAATAGGAGAGGAAGAAATCTTTACTTTGAATGGTGATGAAGTGTTTATTATTGTTCATGATTGATCTTATTTTAATTAGTAAATCAAGCTATATTTTGTGACATAGAATTGCCATATGATATTTATTTAGTACTAAACAGAAAAACTAAGGACTTTTCCCAATCTTGCATTCCAAAGCAAAAAAAAAAAAAAATAGTTGTCACAGTCTAAATGTGAAAGTACTATTTATTGGGAGGAATAGGTAATCAAATTGTGTTCATCATTTTCCAAAGGCTATGCACTCAACATACCAGTTGTAAAGACATAGTATTTTCCCATTTAATAAAGAAAATGATGAGGGAAATAATCATGGAAAGTACATCTGAAGCCAGAAATAAGCTCAATGTAGTATGAAACTTGTCGTCCTGGTAGAAATTAAATGCGAATCATATTGCCATCTCCTTACATTCATTGTGAGATTTGTCCAGATTCATCAGGTGAAATGTATGTAAGGGTCACTTTTTGGGTGGTTTGTCTTTTAACCTTTTCAGTGCTTTGGAATTGGACACTTTTAATTATTGCAGCGGAGCTTAGACAAGATATTTCCAACACCCCCTCTGCTGTTCTAGAAATGATTAAGGAGAGAGCTGCTGACATGCAAGATGGCCAGTGTGTTTCTGCCAGAGCAGTGGGAAGCAGTAGGGACTGGTGAGCAGACTGCATTCGGGGGCCCAGCTGGACACCAGGAGATATGGAAAAGGCTTCTGAGTGGTGGCAATAGCATGCCTTTCTTGGAGGCTTTTAAAAATCAGATGGGCACCCTTCTGTCTGAGTTGGGTAGGATGAATAAATAGAAGATTGTATTGTGTTGAGAATCTGCCACGTGCCCGCTGATGAAGACACCAAATGGACTAAGTTGATAGGACTGTGCTTTCCTGGGTCCTGAAGTGCTTATCATCCTCCGAAATAGATACTCAATGATGAATGGCCTTAGGTAACAAGGACATCTCTCAGTCAAACGTGGCTCTTCATTTTAGTGAGAAGTGGAGACTAAGTGTAGCTTGTGGAGCTTTTTTTCTTTGTTTGTTTTGTTTCGTTTTCTTCTATGAGTTTCCTAAATCAAATTTCTGAAGTAATGAAGCTTGTTAACATATGAAGAACCCCTTAAGAAAACCATTTTGATGTAGACTTGGTTCTCAGTTAGAGTATTGTGGGAGAAGTTTTACTCTATTAAGTTGCAAATCCTAAACTATTATGAATCTTTCTATTGAAGGAATATGCCTAGGGCTGTGCATATTTTTTTTTCTGGACATAAAGAGATTTGCTACACAGTGTTAAATGAACCTCACAGGGAACCAGTGGAACAGCAAATATCTCTGGCAGGGAGAATGCAATCTAGTAAAGGCATCCCTGCTCAACTCCCACAGTGAATGTTTTTTGCTTTGTTATATTTTGTTTAAAGAACCATATTTTCAGGAGCAACAGAAACTGGAACCAGAGTGAAGAACCAGGAAGTGTAATCATTAATCCTACTCTATTTGGGGATGAGGATGGATTATTGGATAATCTCAAGCACTTACTCTCTTATAGAGGGTTAAACAATACCTAGATCACTGATTACAAGTTACATTTTAAAATGCAACACATTGGGGTGCCTGGGTGGCTCAGTCGTTAAGCGGCTGCCTTTGGCTCAGGTCATGATCCCAGAGTCCTGGTATCGAGTCCCACATCAGGTTCCCTGCTCAGCGGGAAGCCTGCTTCTCCCTCTCCCACTCCCCCTGCTTGTGTTCCTGCTCTCGCTGTCTCTGTCTCTGTCAAATAAATAAATAAAATCTTAAAAAAAAAATAAAAAAATAGAAATAAAATGCAACACATTGCAGTCAATGTAGCTTTGCTGTGAATCTTTTCATTCTCTAAACTACAACTTGAAGGAATCTAGTTTCTTTAGCTCCCACTACTTGAGAGAACCCAACGTATGCACTCTTTGGGTAAGAAAAATACCATCCCAGCTCCCAAGTAATTGCTAAGTGAAGTTTTAAAATAGAATACCTGACAGTTTTGTTGTTTTTTGTTTTTTTTTTTTTTTGAGGGGGGGGAGAGAGAGAGAATCTTGAGCAGGCTCCATGCCCAACGCAGAGCCTGATGTGGGGGCTCAATCTCTTGACCTTGAGATCATGACCTGAACCAAGATTAGGAGTTGGATGCTCACCCAACTGGGCCACCCAGGCACCCCTGACAGTTTTATAATATAATTAGACACCTAAGGAGAGAGACAAGATGAACAAAAAAATAACAAAAATAATAGACAAGGAGACCTTTCGGAGTTCTTGATACTGAAATTTTAGACTCAGACTTTAAATTGCTGTTCTTATAGTGTTCAAAAGGATAAAAGAACAATTTTTCTTCAGAGGAAGAGTAAAAAGTATAAAAAAAGTTACAAAATCGTAACTATGGTAATGAAAAATAGAATAATTAAAATGAAGTCTCAGTGGATAAATATAAATAGATTAGAAAAAGTCAAAGAGAAAATAAAAATCAAAACATGGATCAGAAGAAAATAAATAAAAGGCAAGACAAAAATTTGAAAATATGGTAGAGTTGGAGATAAAGAAGATAGAGTCAGAAGCTTTAAAATTTGTATAACTTGAGTTCTAGAAAAAGGTGAAGAAGAAATGGGATAAAAGTAATATTTACCAAGATAAAGACTTATCAGCTTTCCAAAACTGATAAAAGACACTGTGTTACAAATTTAAGATGCCTTATGTCTTCTAGAGGAGTTACAAAAGGATGAAAGGAAGGAGTAAGAATAAAGTTTTCAACTTTATTATGTTATGTATAATATATATATAATTATTTTATTACATATATTATTTTATATATCATACTATTATATATAATATATGTTATATTTTTATTAAATCCTAGTGAAATGCCCAAAGCTAAAGATAAGGGAAATATCTTCAAAACAGCCAGAGGAAGATAGATTAAAGGTAATGCAAAAGGAGGTCTTCCAGTATAGAGAATAAGAACCCACGTGGTATTTCAGATATGCCAAAAGGAATAGGGAGCAACAGAAATGGTATATATGTGCATAAGTCTAAATGAGTATGACTTAAAAATACTACTAATTTCTGGGGCACCTGGGTGGCTCAGTCAGTTGAGTGTCTGACTCTGAGTTTTGGTTCGGGGTTATGAGATCGAGCCCCATGAAGGGGTCTGTGCTCAGTGGGGAGCCTGCTTGAGATTCTCCCCCCCCCAAATAAATAAATCTTAAAAAAATATTACTAATTTCTTGTGGTATTTGTATGATAATGCTAAAAAATTGTAAGATCAGAAAAGGGGAAACAAGGTGGTGGTAAACAGTCAGTGTTCTAACCTCTCACATTGAAGATAAGTTGCAGATTAAATTTAGTCTCTAATAAGTGACAAATGCATGTTGTAATCTTCTAGGTAAACACTAAAATGCATAATTTAAATAAATTAAAGTGCATAATTTCCAAGTAAGGGAAAAATGGGAAATAAGTATGCTCATTTAGACAGAGGACCAGAAACAGGAGAATAATGACATTGAACCAATGAGGATAAATCAAGATCAAACAAGAAAAGAGAAAGGTTAGATATAATATGCCAGTAGCTATATAAAAATAAAAGGAAATACATGTCCCACATGAATGATAAAAACCATCAGAATAAATTTTTTTAAAGTCAGCTTTGTGATATTTTCAGGTTATATGTCTAAAAGTAAAGATTACATAAAGTTGAATATTAAACATGGGAAAAGATATACCATGCAAACAAAAACCCAAATTAACTGTGAATAAATTCAAATCTATAAGGAAGAAATAATACTAATATTATGCAAACTATTTTAGAGAGCAGAAAATCAGGAACATTCCACAATTCGTGAAGTGTAATATGAGCCTACCTCCTATATTAACACTCAAAAATCCTAAGCAAATATCAGCAAATTAAGTCTGGCAGTATCAATCCAGTAATATGGCAGTGTGCAAAAATGGTCACAGTACTTAGCAGTAAGTCCTATCAAGAGGTAGAACCTATTTTTCCATCCATTTTTGACCATAAAACTTGCTTTGGCCATTGAGACATTGACAAATATGATGCAAACAGAAGCTTAAAAACCTCTTGAGCACTGGAGCCTATCATTCCTGCAATATTATTGCTACGTGAGCAAACCTGAGTTTGTATGGCAGATGATGAGTCACATATGGCCAAATCACATCTATTGCCCCATTTGACAGTTAGCTAACTGCCAGATATGGGAGGCCATTCAGGAACCTACAGCCCCTAGCTAAATTGAAAACTACCTGTAGACACCTGAGAACATAGTTCAAATAAGCCATACTCATCCTAGATGAAAACAACTCAGCACACTTGTAACCTGAATAAATGCTGCTTTAAGCTGTTCTTGTTAACTGTTCGGAATATCTGACCAAGTAGGTTTTATGCCAGAAATCCTAAGGTGTTTTAACTTAACCTCTATTAAAATGTATTCTATTGGTAAGGGTCAAATCAAAGCAAGTGTCCTAACCATTGATTAAATTAATAAAACAATGAAAACACTGAAGCTGTATCTTTCAAATTCACAAAATAGCTTAGAAAACAGAGGTTAAGATGTCACTCCCTTTTGAGAGTCCAGTTGACTGTCTTACATAGAATATTGAGAGGTTGAATGTCAAAAATAGATATAGGGATGAGAAACAGAATTGTGGCATATCTCAGAAGTATGCCCCCAAACCCTGTATATCTAGCTATTACACTGTGGAGTTGACACAAATCAAATATAGAAAATGGAGTTTTTGAGATAATCATATTGCTAATGGAATTCCTGGCCTAAAGAGAAGTAACTATTTGAAATTTGAAGCAAACTGTTAGATCCTCCAAACTCTAATGTGCAGGAAGGTAGATAAGAAATTGACTGAGAAAACAGCTAACGCATATTCTACGAAGCTCTATTCAGATGAAGCCAAAGACCGAATAAAAATAAATAAGTAAGGACCTCCAAGAGAGAGGAATTTGAGAGTCATAAAGTAGGGATCTAAAACCAGGAATCAGAATCAGATTCCACTCAAAGAACATTACCCATTCTAAAATGTACTTTTTTTTTTCTCTTCAAATTAGTGATTTTATTTCCTTTGCATGCACGTACAAAAGCGAGCTTGCTGGATCTAATGGTAGTTCCATTCTTAATTTTTTGAGGAACCCTCATGCTGTTTCCCATAACGGCTGCGCCTATTAACTTTTCTTACGATTATACTTGACACACAATGTGACATTTAATTTCAGGTGTACAACGTAGTGATTTGACAACTCTATACATTATGCTGTGCTCACAAGTGTAGCTGCCGTCTGTCACCATACAGTGGCGCTATTACAAATACCATTGACTCTACTCCCTGTACCATACCTCTCATCCTGTGACTTACTCATTTCATAACTGAAGCTAAGGGCTATTTTTCATGTCCTTCTAGAGGGACTTAGTAATCATTTGGACCAATGGTGGATATTCAATTTCCCATTCTTTACTCATGAAGAGTTTAATACCACCATCTTATTCATGTTCCATCAATGTGTATCTGTTGTCTTTATGTTCCACGTAACTTTTTTTTTTTTTTTTTGGTGTATCCACTGGAAACATCTTTTTTCCAGCTTTGAGATATGATTGACGTAAAACATTGTATAAATTTAAGGTGTACAACATGATAATCTGATACATTTATATAGTGTTTAAATGATTAACACAGTAGGGTTAGTTAACACTTCCATTACCTTACATAAATACCGTGTGTGTGTGTGTGTGTGTGTGTGTGTGGTGAGAACATTGGAGTTTACTCTCTTAGTAACTTTCAAGTATATAATACAGTATTAACTATAGTCACCATGGTGTACTATAGATCCCCCAAACTTATTCATCTTATGACTGGAAATTTGCACCCTTTGAGGAACATCTATCCATTCCCCCCACACTCCGATCCC
This sequence comes from Mirounga leonina, assembly GCF_011800145.1. NCBI lineage: Eukaryota > Metazoa > Chordata > Mammalia > Carnivora > Phocidae > Mirounga > Mirounga leonina. The sequence continues at coordinate 12,349,787 of NW_023270453.1, forward strand.
TGAGTTCCTGGCAACAACTCTACTCTCTGTTTCTATGAGTTTGGCTTTTTAGATTCCACATATAAGTGATGTTACATAGTGTTTGTATTTCTCTGTATGACTTATTTCACTTAATGTACCAACACTTAGGTTGCTTCCATATCTTGACTACTGTGAACAATGCTGTAATGAACATGGAAGTATAGATAAGTCTTTGAGATCCTAATTTCATTTCCTTTGAATACATACCCAGAAGTGAGATTGCTGGGTCATATGATAGTTTTGTGGTTTTGTCTGTCTGTTGGTTTGTTTTAATCTGTGAGGAACCACAACGATGTTCTTCCATAATGGCTGCACCAATTTACACTCCCACAAATAGTGGACAAGAATTCCCTTTTCTGCACACCCTTACCAATATTTGTTATCTCTGGTATTTTTGATAATAACCATCCAACAGGTATGATATCTCATTGTGATTTTGATTTGCATTACTGTGATGATTAGTGATATTAAACCCCTTTTCATGTACCTGTTAGCCATTTATATGTATTCTTTGAAAAAACGTCTTTTCAGTTTGAAAAAATGTCTATTCAGATCCTCTACCCATTTTTTATTAAGATTGTTTGTTTTGGTATTGAGTTGTATAAGTTCTTTCTATATTTTGGATATTAGCCTCTTTTCAAATAAATTGTAGCTAATTCCTCCCATTCCATAGGTTGTCTTTCATTTTGTTGATTTTCTCTTTTTTTCTTTTTTCTTTGTGTGTGTGTGTGTGTGTGCATGTGTGTAGAATCTTTTTAGCTTTATGTACTTTCACTCATTTATTTTTACTTTCTTGTCTTTCCTTTTGGTGTCAGATCCCAAAAAAATCATTGCTAAGACCAAAGAGGAGATTACCCCTATGTGTTCTAGATAGGAGTTCTACAGTTTTAGGTCTTATTTTCAAGTCTTCAATTCATTTTGAGTTGACTTTTGTGTATGGTGTAAGGTAAAGTCTATTTTCATTCTTTTGCTTGTGAGAATCCAGTTTTCCCAGCTCTGTTTATTGAAGCTACTATTCTTTCCCCATTGAGAATATTGGATCTATTGTCAAACAGTAGTTGAACATACATGTATGGGTTTATTTCTGGGCTCTTGATTTTTCCACATTGGTCCATGTCTGTATTTATGGCAGCACCATGCTATTTTGATTACTATAGCTTTGTAGTATAGTTTCAAATCAGAAAGTGTGATGCCTCCAGCTTTGTCCTTCTTTCTTAGGATTGCTTTGATATTCAAAGTCTTCTGTGGTTATATACACATTTTATGATTTTTTTTCTATTTCATTGAAAGATGTCATTAGAATTTTAATAAAGATTGCATTGAATCCACAAATGGCTTTGGGTAGTACTGACACTTTAATAATACTAATTTTTACAATCCATAAACATAGATATCTTTCCATTTATTTGGGTTTTCTTCAGCTTCTTTTATAAAAGTCATAGTTTTGTTATCTTCTACCTACTTAGATTTTATTTCTAAATATTTAATTGTTTTCGATGCTATTGTGCCTAGGATTGTTTTCTTCATTTCCTTTATAGATGTTTTGCTGTTAGTATATAGAAACACAACTGATTTCTAAATTTTTTTTAAGATTTTGTTTATTTGAGAGAGAGTGTGAGAGAGAAAGAGAGGGAGCACAAGTGGGGGGAGGAGCAGAGGGAGAGAGAGAGAGAAGTGGACTCCCCGACAAGGAGCTCGATCCCAGGACCCTGGGATCATGACCTGAGCCGAAGAAAAATTTTTGGAAATTTTAGAAAATTTTGGAAAAATTTTGAAAATTTTTTTTCTAAAGATTTTATTTATTTATTTATTTATTTATTTGAGAGAGAGCATGAGAGCAAAAGAAAGAGAGCACAAGCAGGTGGAGGTACAGAGGGAGAGAGAGAAGCAGACTCCCTGCTAAGCAGGGAACCTGGGATTTCTATATGTTGATTTTGTATCCTGAAACTTCACTGAATTGGCAAATGTTCTTATGGTTTTTTTGTAAAGTCTTCAGAGTTTTCTATATACAAGAGCATATCATCTGTAAACAGACAATTTTATGTCTTCCTTTCTGACTTGAACGGCTTTTATGTATTTTCTTTTTCTTAATTACTGTGGCGAAGATATTTAATACTATGTTGAATAGGATTGGTGAGAGTGAGAATCTGTCTTATTCTTGATCTTAGAGGAAAAGCTTTCAACCTTTTACCATTGAGTATGATGTTAGCTGTGAGTTTGTTATATATGGCCTTTATTATGTTGATATACATTCTTCCTATATCCAATTTATTGAGCATTTTTATCATGAAAGATTGTTGTACTTGATTAAGTGCTTTTTCTGTACCTGTTGAGATGATCATATGGTTTTATCTTTCACTGTATTAGTTTGGTATATCCTATTTACTGTTATGTGTATTTTCAACCATGCTTGCATCCCAGGGATGGGTCTCACTGGATATGGTATATGATCCTTTTTATGTGCTGTTGAATTCCTTTTGCTAAGATTTTATTGAAATTTTTTGCATCTATATTCATCAGGGATGTTGGTCTATATTTTTCTTCTCTAGTAGTGTCCTTATCTGGTTTTTGTATCAGGGTAATGCTCACCTCACCAAACGAGTTTTGGGGTGTTCCCTCTTTTCATTTTTTGTTTTTTGTTTTGTTTGTTTGTTTTGGTCTATGGTATAACATAAAGGTCCAGTTTGAATAGGATTGGCAGTAATACTTCGTTAAGTGTTTGGTAGAATTCACCAGGGAAAACATGAGGTCCTGGGCTTTTCTTTTTTTTGGAGAATTTTACTGATTCAGTCTTCTTTCTCATTATTGGTCTGTTCAGATTTTTAAAAATAATTTTATTTGAATTCAATTGATTAACACATACTGTATTATTAGTTTCAGAGGTAGAGGTCAATGATTCATCAGTTGCATACCACACCCAGTGCTCATCACATCACGTGCCCTCCCTAATGCCCATCACCCAGTTACCCCATCCCCCTACTCACCTCCCCACCAGCAACCCTCAGTTTGTTTCCTAGAGTCAAGGGTCTCTTATGGTTTGTCTCCCTCTCTGATTTCATCTTATTTTATTTTCTTGTTTCAGTCTTGGTGGGTTATGTCTCTGGAAATGTATCCATTTCTTCTAGTTTTTCCAACTCATTGGCATATAATTGTTCATAGTAATATCTTACTATCCTTGTATTTCTGTGGTACCAGGTGTAATGTCACCTCTTTCATTTTTTGTTTTATTAATTTGAACCTTCTCTTTTTTCTTAGTCTAGCTGAAGTTTTATCATTTTTTTTATCTTTTAAAAAAAACAGTTCTTGGTTTTATTGATTTTTTTAATTGTTTTTTGGGGTCTCTGTTTCGCTTATTTCTACCATGATCTGTGTTATTTTCTTTCTTCCATTAACTTTGGGCTTAGTTAGGTGTTTATCTGATAATCTTTTTGTTAATGTAGGTAGGACACTTTCCTTTTAGAACTACTTTTGCTTAATCTCATAATTTTTGGTATATCGTGTTTCTGTTTGCATTTGTTTCAACATATTTTTTGGTTTCCCTTTTGATTTCTTTTACACACTATTTTTTCAGGAATATATTGTTTAATTTGTATATGTTTATGAATTTTCCAGTTTTCCTTCCATTATTAATTTCCAGTTTCATATCACTGTAGTTGGAAAAGATACTATGTATGATTTCAGTCTTCTTAAATTTGCTAAGACTTATTTTGTGACCTATCTATCGTATGATCTATCCTGGAGAATGTCCCGTGTGCACTTGAAAAGAATTTATGTTTCTCCTGCTGTTGGATGAACACTCTTCTTTTTAGTTCTCTGGGTCAAGCAGAACCACATCCTGACCTGACACAGGAATTAATTTACATTATTCAGAACTCAAATGAACTTTGAATTCAAAGAAGGAGCTCCTTGGAACTTTTGGATTGTTTTAATTAGTGTGAGTGTGGTTGTGTCCTAATTATGTGAGGTTGAACAAACCAAGAATTTGCAGAAATCAAGAACAGTCTCTAGTACACTTTATTATTCTTCTTCAATATCCAGTTCACTTCTTTTCAGGAAGATTTTACTTTCTTTCTTTTGCCTTTTGAAGTCATGCAAGGCCATGTAACTTTTTTTTGGTTGATGAAATGTGATTAGAACTGGCATGCATCATTTCCATGTAGAAGCCTTAAGAACAAATGTGTCTTTGCCAATTTTTTACCTCACTCCTCACCAATGCTGCATCAGGGAACCCTCCAGATAGTAGCTGCTCTGTCATACTGGATCTTGAAAGAAGGATGATGACTCAGGTGGCAAATCAGCAGCTAGTCTGCAGTGGGCATAAAGCATGCATGAGTGAGAAGCAATCCTGTTGATTTAGACCACGGAGACTTGAGAATTCCGTTTCCTTGGCATAACTCAGCCAGTATTGATTGATATAAATCTCTGTGTATGTTATCAATAAAAAATTAAAAAAAATATAATCATACCATAGAATACTACTTAGCAATTAAAATAAACACACTTCCTGGGGCGCCTGGGTGGCTCAGTTGTTAAGCGTCTGCCTTCAGCTCAGGTCATGATCCCAAGGTCCTGGGATCGAGCCCCCCATTGGGCTCCCTGTTCAGTGGGAAGCCTGCTTCTCCCTCTCCCACTCCCCCTGCTTGTGTTCCCTCTCTAGCTGTCTCTCTCTCTCTCTGTCAAATAAATAAAATTAAATAAAATCTTTTTAAAAATAAATAAATAAATAAATATACTTCCCAACAGCAAGAATAATTTTCACAAACATAACATCAAGCCATATTAAAGATTACCTTCCATATAACTCAAATTCCGTGAAATTTTTAACAAGCAAAACTGGAGTATAGTGTTTTGACATGTAAGTTTATGTGGTGGGACTATAAAGAAAATATAAGAAGTGATTACTGTGGTTATCTTTAAGTGGCAGGGAACATTAAGTGATTGGGAAGGGGTGTGAAAGAGGCTTTTGGGATTCCGTATCTTGATGTGAATGTTGGTTTCAGATGTATTTGTTTAGTGATCATTTGTTGAACTGCGCATTTAAAAATAATTTGAAAAAGTGATTACATAGACATAGAAGGTAAAGTCATATTAATTAGATTTTTACATTGTAATGCCTTCTCACTCTGATAAGTCCCATTAAGACAAGCAAGACCAAAGATGTAGATTAATTACCAGTATTAAGTTATAGACAGATAAGGAAAGGAATTCCAAGTGTCTCATCTGCTTTTAAAATTACCAGTGATTTTCAAATATGTTTTGACCCTTTAATGATTGTTTTGAAGCTCTAAAATAGAAACTATAAATAAGATTAATATAAAGCCACATTCCCAGTCAGTTTCTTTCAGTATATAACCAATAATTTTGAGCTATTAAATGAAGAAAAGGTCACCATTTGTTTTACTCTATTGACTAGGAGAGATCGATAATGTGATTTTGTTTCTTCACAAATAACCAGTTGTCCCCCAGCAAAACTCTCAGAATATTATTTATATCTTCTTGCCATTTATATCCATTAGTTAATGAAAAACTTTGTCATGTAGGATTGTGACTGTCAGCAGGATTCTATTGAATTAACCATAAAGAAATGTTTTTCAGGGCACTAAAATAAAATGAACAAACTCTGATAACACCTTGATCAGGCCTTGTTACACAATGAAAGTCCACTTCATGAGTGATCCCCTGCTTCAGAAATGAATTCTATCACTTTGTGTTATATTCAAAGTTACCCAGTTTCTGAACATGACATATATTTCTCTTTTTAGCTTCTGGCACTAACCTGAACATATCCTGTTTATTCAGCAAGACTTATTATTGACTCGTGGATCTACTCTACATATCCATCCTGTGCATTCTTATTCCTACATCTTTGTTTATATGCATCCTACTCAAAGAACATATCCATTATTTTCTTGTTAAAAAATGACACAGTATTTTCCTCTCATTAACATTAAAACTTGGGTTATGTCAGTGCAAATTAAATGATGATTTTATTTTTAACGATATTTATAAAAAGTATAAAAACAATAGCAGTTCATTATAGTTGATGAGCAGTGGGTTGGATCCTGTAGGATATTGCGAAAAAGTCAAGAGTGACTGCAAGTCTCCTTGCTAGTCACTGGAAGGATTAAGTTGGAGTAGAAACAAAACTGGATCTTTGGAGAGTGGAATGCTTGAAAGTGAGGCTGTGAAAAAGATTGCATATTTGCACAATTAGAAAATCTACCTAAGACCATGACAATGAGTGCCCTGACTGGGATAGAGAATAAGATTACTGAAGGAAAGTAAGTTTAGGAGTGTAAAGACTAAGTTACTGGAAGGATAACCTATATCAGGATTGAAAATACCAAGAATTATGAAAGGAGGAATTTCAGAGAGAGAGAGTGACAAACACCAGGAGGTAAATCCTTTAAAGGAGAGGGGATTTTCTCAGGCCTTGGAAGACCATTGTAACACAGTAACACAATGTATAGTATAATTAAGTGACATACAATTCAAAGCTGGCTTTTTTGGGAAGAGAAAGAAGGGCATCCAATTCCCTTGAGGTCTGACGTTAAGAAGGTGTATGGAAAAGAACATACTGCAAGGAAGTCATAGGGAAGTGAAGTATTGGAGAATATGAAGGGATGTTCAGAGAAGACGGTATTTGCTGCTCTGTGGCCATAAGATCCAGAAGGTGCAGTGGAAGGGTGTCAGAAGCTGAGGTGGAATGGAAGATGGGCCAATAGAGGGTTTGAACTTAGTTTTATATAAGTTAGCGTCTGAGTGATAAGGGCTTTTCTGGGAGACCTCAGCTTCTGGTGTGACTGTGATGAGATTAGTCCAAAGGGTCTCTAGATGTATAATTGTCTGAGACTCTGAATTTTAAGGGTAGGAAAGGGTGGGGATTTTGTCAATGATTTACAAAGTTCTGGTTCTGCCAAAAGAACTTGACAAAAAGGTGCTCATACTGCAAACATGGGTTCCCTATTGACCTCTGGCAATGGAAGATTAAGTCAACTAACACATTCATTCGTTCATTTCACAATGGGTTTGTTTTTGCCTTTGAGTGCTCTAGGTGCTGAGGGTACAATGGTAAGCAAAACCAGAAAATTCCTGCTATCAGTTATGGAACTTACATTTTATTTGAGGGTGTGGTGATGGCGGTGGTTGAGATAATTAAATACTCAAATAAAAAGAAAATATATAATGACAGGCATAGAGTAAAGCAGGATAAGTGATAAAGTATCAGGGATAGTTATCTAGGATAAGAGTCTCATAGCAGGGATGGGGGGGCTCCTGGGTGGCTCAGTCGTTAAGCGTCTGCCTTCGGCTCAGGTCATGATCCTAGGATCCTGGGATCAAGCCCCATATCGGGCTCCCTACTCAGCGGAGAGCCTGCTTCTCCTTCTCCCACTCCCCCTGCTTGTGTTCCCTCTCTCGCTCTCTCTGTCAAATAAATAAAATCTTTAAAAAAAAAAAGAGTCTTATAGCAGGGGGCGCCTCAGTGACTCAGTTGGTTAAGCGTCTGCCTTCAGCTCAGGTCATGATCCCAAGGTCCTGGGATCGAGCCCCCCCATTGGGCTCCCTGCTCAGCGGGAAGCCTGCTTCTCCCTCTCCCACTCCCCCTGCTTGTGTTCCCTCTTTCGCTGTCTCTCTCTCTGTGTCAAATAAATAAATAAAATCTTTTTGTTTTTTTAAAAAGAGTCTTATAGCAGAAGAAAGTGCAAGTGCAATAGCCCTGTGGCAAGTTCAAAAGCCCTGTGGCAGGAATGTGTTTGGCTTGTTTAAATGAGAGTGAATGAAGATATGGCTAGAGAGGATGAGCAAGGGACAATTGATAGGCTGTGAGTCAGAAAGGAGTCAGGCTGTATGGCTCAGAATTTCTCAGTTCCAGCACTGTTCACATTCTGGGGTATCCTGTGCATTTTGGGTGCTTATCAGCCTCCCTCATCTCTACTCACTAGATGCCAGTAGCTCCCCTCCTCATGTAATACCCACAAACGTCTCCAGGCATTGTGAAATACCCCTAGGAGGGGGGTAGTAGAGTCGGACAGCCCCCAGTTGAGAACCGCTGCCTGAGGGTGTTATAAGCATTGCTACAGAGTTTATTGGGAAACCATTGTTAGGTTTGGTGCAGATTAAGGAATCCCCTTTAAAGTTTTAAAAGATAACACAATCATTGTATGGAAAATTAATTGTAGGGGGTAAACAGTGCAAACAAGTATAATGTCTAAAAAAGTGTTTAAATTGTTCATTTTTTGGTAATCAAGGTGGACAAAATGGCATGTGGATAAGGATGGTGTTGAATCATTGGTGGTGCCGTGTGAGAAACGGTTGAAATGGAGATGTCTTTTGGAGTTACAGCCAGCAAGGCTTCTTGATGTCTTTGGATGTGAATACTGAGGGAAAGTATGACTTCAAGGTTTTTTGCCTCGACAGTTGAGTGTCATTTACTCAGATGTGAATAACTGGGGAGGAGCAAGATTAGGACGCAGATGGAAGAACAAAGAGATCAGTTTAAGATGCCAGTGAGTATGCCAAGGAGGTAATTGCACATAAATTTCAAGAGAGTAATGGAGCTGGAGGTAGAATTTTTCATATCACTTCAGATCAAATCTGTATTTGTTGGCTAGGGCAGCTGTAACAATAGTATCACAAACTGAGGAGCTTAAACAGAAATCATTTGTTTCACCATTCTGGTCTTCATGGACAGGGATGGTTCCTTCCAAGAGTTATAAGGAAGAATTTGATTCATGCTTTTCTGCTAGCTTCTGGTTGTTTGCTGGCAATCCTTGGCATTCCTTGACTTCTAAAAGCATCACCTGGATCTCTACTTTCACCTTTGCACAGTTTTCTCCTTGTGTTCTTGTCTGTGTTTGAATTGCATTCCCCCCCTTTTTTTAAAGATTTATTTATTTGAGAGAGAAAGAAAGAGAGCAAGATGAGTTGGGGGAAGGACAGAGGGAGAGGGAGAAAGAGAATCCTCAAGCAGACTCCCCGCTGATCATGGAGCCCCCCTCCCCCTCAAGGTGGGACTCAATCCCAGGACTCTGAGAGCATGACCTGAACTGAAACCAAGAATCCGCTGCTTAACCGACTGAGCCACCCGGGTCCTCCGAGTTTCCCCTTTTTATAAGGACACCAATCATTGAATTAGGGGCCCAGCTTACTCCAGTATGATCTCATTGTAATTTAACTAATTATAACTACAATGGCTGTACAAAGTTTAACCAACACATTTAAAAATGATACGTGTCTGCATAAAATTAGCAACTCATTTATAGGGATATAGAAAATTATTTCCAAATAAAGTCACATTCTGACCTCCGGAACTGTGAGGCAGTATTTTCTGTTGTTTAAGCTGTTGTGTGTGATATTTTGTTATGGGAGCCCTAGCACATGAATACAGATTTGATCTGACATGATATATTTCAAAATATGAATTTGGGGAGGGTTAAAATTCAACCCCAAACAATATGCAATATTGTAGATGATGTAGATGATGTTTGAGGCAGTGGTACTTGTTAGGTTATCTGGGTAATGACATAAACTATAACAGAAATAGGTTTGAGAATGGAGCCCTCTGGCATACCAAAATATTTAGATCAGAAATAGATGTACAAAAGAAATGTCCACTATTAGAAGAAAAACAAGGGAGTGTTGGTCCAGAAACCAAGTGAAACAAGTGTCTCAGGTAACAAGAGCATCATCAATTGTGAGAAATACAGTAGCAATAAAATGGGGATTAAGAATCACCTGTTGGAATTACCAGAAGATAGGGCTTTAGTGAGCTAGATAAAAGCATTTGAGATAAAAGTCTGATTGAAGAGAGTTTAGGAGAGAAAATGAGATGAGATGAAGAAAGTACATACAGAAAATTCTTTGGAAGAGTTTCTGGAGATGGAAGATCTGAGTTATAGGAATCAGTAGATAGTCAGTTTTCCCTAAGTAATTTCTCTATGGACATACTAATTTTGTTCTAAAATGAGATGATTACATATTTTTTTATTCTAGGTCACTCAATATCCCATGTATTCATGTAACTTCCTATTTTGTCTGAGAGGCAAATCTGAAGTTAGTAATACATTATCTATTGTGATCATTTAACATAATAAATTATAATATGTGAAGAATTACTTTAAATTATTTTAAGAAATGGCTTCAAATTATGGATGTGAAGTTTGTTATATCCTTAATAGTTTCTAATTTATTCAGCTAATATAAATTAAGCACCTTGTATGAGCCAGCCAGGTTAAAATGTTGAAGCTTTTCTTCTCATACATAAAATTTTAAAAATTACATGAGGAAATATGCAAGTATAAATAATCACCTACTCATATTATCAAATATTTAAAAATGATTTTTGGGACTTACATTTACATTTTAATTTGGGGATATATGGGAGCCCTATAAGATTAGCAACCATTTAGGGGGTGCAGAAAATTAGTTTACATGTCCTACACTCATGAATACGAGCAAAAGCTGGATTATGCCTGCTAATTCCTGACATCCTCTGTTTCAAGTTATTTCTAAAATCATTAGAATTAGACCAAGAGATCATTTTGCTTCTCTAGCTCACACCTGTCTCTTGAACATTAATGCAACTGAAAAAGTTATGCTCTGATATTTTCTTCTTTAATTGAAAAAAGATACACTTGGAGCATCTTGATCCCAAGTTAATACATCCTGAGGAAAGGATTTAATATCAGAAACATGGATATAAGTTTGGAATGGACTGAATTGGCTGTACTCTAATGAACTGTGACATTTAATTCATAATGACAGAAATTACAGCTTAAATCCTCTTAATCAGAATGGAACTAAATCACAAATCACTAATCATGACTTTCTTCTCATTTCCAAAAAGATTTTTAAAAAATAATGCAAAGAAACCCACAGTAGGACACACTGGTTTGACATATCTCACGTGCTTTTATTTAGCAGGGAAGGGAGGGAGAAAAGAGAAGAAAAATTAATCCCAAGTGAACTTTAAGTCCCTATTCTTACATAAGTGGCACTTGACTTTTTATGTCTGTGCATGCATGTGTGGGAGTGTGAGTAATCAATGCTTTTTAAAAGACTCTTTCAAAGGAAGCACTCTTCTAGCATCAAGTAAGTACATTCTGAGGAAACTGCCCAATCTCCAGGACACTATTGTTTCCTACTTTTTTTCTCCTGGTTCCTACTTATTGACCCAGCGTGATGGGATTGCTAAGGTTACCAACAGAGAAGAAGGACAGCATCTCAAATACACAGGCGTTTGTCTGAGAATATGGGCGGAACACAATGAACAGGAGCTGTCTATCTGCAGCAATTAGTCACACACTCGCAGATAGAGAAGAAAAGCTATAGAGTTGACTTTACTGCCCTCCCCCAAGCATGCAGGGCAAGGCCCAGCAACCCTACTCCCAATTCAAGACTCTTTCCCCAATTTCATTGCATTTTTTCCTATGGCCTCATAAGGATTGTTTGTGATTTTGAATTTTCTGAAGTAAAGTGGTGTTTTCATTAAGATAGGAAGGTAGAATTCTTGAGTCCTAAAGTTCCGTTTATATAAAACACCCCCAAAAGACAAATATAGAGAGGCCAGATCAGTGATTGTCTAATCTGGGGTGGTGGGGGTGAGGAGGGGGTCTGCAGATTGGTTCAGGGGAAATGTTTGGACTCATGGAAAAACTCTAAATCTGGATTGCAGTAATGACTTCACAAATCTATAAATTTACTAAAAAAAAAAAAAAAAATTACATTGCACCCTGACAGTGGGTGGATTTTATGGCCCATGAAGTATATCTCAGTAAAGCTATAAAAAAAAAAAAGTGTGTGTGTGTGTGTGTACTTGAATGGCTATAAATTTATGCAGTTTGACAAAATTAAATATATTTAAATGCTTGTCTTTTACTGTAACTTGTGTAAAAAATGTTTATGTATTTAATAAGAATAAGGTATTGTCTTACTGGTGGGAACAGTAGCAGAAATGCATAAACATGGAATGAAAATTTTTAACTAATTTTTAACTAACTTTAAAATAATACCAACTTCATTCACAAAGTGTGACACTCATTGCAAAATGCAGTAATATGCTTTAGAAGATGGTATAGCCAGGCACCTTATGCTGTCCTGAACATTCCTCACCTTATACCACTTCCTACCAATTTTAGGCAGAGCTAATTTTTCCATCTCTGTATTCTGATAGCAGTGAACATGTGGTTTTGCTGCAATATTGATTAATATGCATAATAGGTGTTTGTGTCTTTCTTTACCAGTCTGTATGCTTCTTAGGGCAGGGTTTGTGTCTTTCTTATATTTACGTTTGTTCGCATAAATTCTTGTACAATATGTGACACAAAATATGTAAGGAATAAATGTTATTCAGTATGTGTTTTTATTAACAGTGGGTTTTTCTCCATGGGTACAAAAAGAGGTTATATTATTATCCCTTTTCCAGTTTTCTGTACTTGAGTAAATAAAAAGGCTCAAAGGTAGACATTTTTTGGGATGCTCATTTGGTTTCCCATAAGATTGAAATAAATATTGAAATAAAGGTTAGGAGCCCCTGGGTGACTCAGTAGGTTGGGTGTCTGCCTTTGGCTTGGGTCATGATCCCGAGGCCCTGAGATCGAGTCCCTCACTGGGCTCTCTGCTCAATGGGCAGTCTGCTTCTCCCTCTGCCTGCCGCTTCCCCTGTTTGTGCATGCTTTTTCTCTCTCTCTCTGACAAATAAATAAAGTTTTTTAAAAAAAGAAATAAAGGTTAATCTAGTACTGTGCTAATATGAAACCACTAGCCACATGTGACTATTTTAATTTAAATTATTTTTTAAATTTAAATTAATAAATTAAAAATGAAAAATTCATTTTCTCAGTCACATTAGCTATATTCCCGGTGATCAATAGTCACATGTAGCTAGTGGCTACCATATTGGAGAGCACAGATAAAGGAACTTTCATCACAGAGAGTTCTGTTGAACCATTTGTCTAGATCCTCATCTATATTGTGAAGCTGATCTGTATTAAAATTAGGTGGCTTTAAACCAGATAGGACTATTGATTCAAGACATGCTGGGATACACACCATTGTACCAGACCACTAGGGAAGTATGGAAGGCATGACAGATGTCATATTCTATCTTCTTCCATACTACGTTCTGTCTCCACCATATATTATCAAAAAAGTGCGGTAAGTACAGGATACCTCTAAAATTATTAAACAAATTCCAAATTGTGTATTAAGAAGTTGATTTTTATCTCAAAGATATAAACAAAAATGAGGTTAAATAAGCATCCCTTATGTAGAGCTGCTTTTGAAAAAAATACATGGCTCGTATTGGTGTTGTATGGATAGAATAGGCACGATGAACACATTTTAAAGGAAATTTGAAAATGGATCCATTCTTCTCCTGGATAAATGTTTTCAAAACAAGAAAGGGAGAACTCTGCAAAAGAAACATGCTAAGATTCATTGAGGTCTTAAGCCCTTGAGACCATTATCATTGAAGAGACTTTAAAAAAGTTGATAATTACATGGCCACTTACATTTTGTAGCTGTTGATGCTAAGGATGTAAAGAAGGGTAATCAGACCCTGGGCATCCAGTGACAAGGTAATTGCCTACAGAGGGAGCAAAGAAATGTTCTTGTTTTCCCTGTCCTCATTTTCTCTGGCCAGGGTCATTCCGTATTTTTCTATACCTGAGTAGAACCACCAGGTCATGACCACTCTCAGCTGCAGGGTACAAAGTGTTAAGGGAGACAAATAGATTTACTCCTTATGCCTAAGAAGAATGTTTGAAGCACAAATCCTGAGCTAACTGCTGGAAACATGAAAATATACATTGCATGTTCAAATCTAAGTGAGCTAGATTCTATTCTAGGTACTCTAAATAACTGATCTCTCATCATTTTAGTCATTTAGATTTTATCAGCTCCATTTTATAGATGAATAAAACTAAGGGACAGAAAGGGTAAATGATTTCCTCACAGTCTTGTGGCTAGTAAGTAGTGATATTGGGATTAGAATTTAGGTCTCTCTGATTCAAAAGCCAAGATCGCCTTCTCTCTAGACCCCTTTGAGAGAGAACCAAGAGATGTTTAGACATTTACATTTAGGGATAAGTGTGTTATTCGAAACAATTTGTAATAATTGCCATATTGATGTTAGAAACTAGAGACATTCATTCAAAGGGGATTAATACCATTGTGAACTGCTCCCTCTGGGTCCTGCAGGTTTCCCTGAGACCATCAAAGACTTTCACTCAACCATGAAGGATGTGGTGAACATAACCACATCCTTGGCACCAACCTCTAAATATGTCTCGCATACCCCAATTCAGAGTAGCTTTTATTCATCCATCTGTTTATTCATCTACTCATTTACAAAAATATATTCGATGTATATTTTGTGTCATACACTATTAGGTGTTGGGGATATATTAATGAAAAAACAAACCTCCCGCCCCTCCAACTGGCTCAGACCCTAGCCAAGGCGAGGCCCAGCATCTAACCGAAGGAAGCGGAAAGAAGTCTAAATAGTGATCTCTACTGGGATTTGTTCCCTTGACAGTAAGATTGGCTTAGGATATTTGTTTTAACAAAAGACTTGCTCAGATTTTAGTATTAGCTTGGCCTCTCTTACATGTCAGAAGAGACCAAAATACAGCATCCTTACTAAACTATGTTAATCGAACCGTACCTGTTAGATTTGATTCTCAGAAATGTCAGGAAATTAAACACCAGAGTTCCCACAGCAACTCTTCAATAAAACACATTGCTTATAAGAGGAGTCAAAGTACAATTAAGAACCATCCCTTTGCATTAGCTTCTTCTTTCTACTCTATCTCTCCCTGCTTTCAGATTTTCCACATTCTTATAACGATCCCTTAAGAGCAGGCTTCTGGCTGTGTCTAAAATGGAGTTGGAGAAACAGTATGGAGAAAATAAAAGAATCTTTCTTGTCATGAGAACCTTTTGATAGCCTAGTAGCACATTTTTATTACAAACATGCCTTTGCAGGATCATAAACTTATTAATATTATATAAATAAAAGAAACATTTTCACCTAAGTCTTAAAAATTAGTTGATCTGGGACACCTGGGTGGCTCAGTTGGTTAAGCATCTGCCTTCGGCTCAGGTCATGATCTCAGGGTCCTGGGATCCAGTCCCACATCTGGCTCAGCTGGGCGTCTGCTTCTCCCTTTCCTTCTGCCTCTCCACCTGCTCGTGCTCTCTCTCTCTCAAATAAATGAATAAAATCTTTAAAAAACAAAAAATTACTTCATCTATGTCTTCTGAGTTTTTTCACATCCTCCAATGTCCTACATCAACTGCCTCTGCATTTGGAGCTTATCTGACAGGGAGTTTGGAATATTGGACTCCAAATTCCGAAATGTTCTAATTTCTGAAATCTTTCATAGAGAAGGTCTGTAAAACTTATCAAAATAGTTTTGTGCCCTCCCAAGGATTTTGAGCCCCACAATATCTTTGTGAGAGTAAGAATCAGAAATGTTTCCCAATTTTACTTTTTTTAAATGTTACATACAGTGACATATACTTTATTTAGTATGCACAGTTCCATTAATTTTACAAATGCAAAACTCTGTAACCATAATGACAATTAAGATGGAGACCATCAGCCCTCAATATCCACTCATTTTTTGTATTATTTGCAGTATACATCTTTAATTAATCACAGTTCAACTTTAAATGGTATTATACTGCCTTGCATGCAGTTTAAAACCCTTATAACTAATTTCACTTCTTCCCTGACATCTTTTCTGATACTGTTGCCATTCATTTTATTCCCCATGTGCTATTAATCAACAATGCATTGGTGTGTTGCTATTGTTTTTGCTTTAGACAGGACAATTATTTTTTAAAGAATTATGGTAAGTAAAAAGTCTACCATGTCTGCCTTCATATGAACCATTTCCTGGGTAGCCATTTCTTCATGGAGATCCAAGTGCCTGTTAGATATATTCTTTCTGCCATAAGAACGTCTCTTAACATTTCTTGTAGTGCAGTTCTACTGTTAATGAATTCTTTTTTTTAAGATTTTATTTATTTATTTTAGAGAGAGAGAGCACATGCACACAGGCAAGTGGGAGGTGGGGCAAAAGGCGGGGAGAGGGAAAGAGAATCCCAAGCAGGCTCCACGCCCAGCATGGAGCCCAATGTGGGGCTTGCTTGATCTCATGACCCTGAGATCATGACCTGACCCAAAACCAGGAGTCAGCTGCTTAACCAACTGAGCCACCCAGACACTCTTGTTAGTGAATAGTATTAGTTTTTATTTGCCTAAAATTGTCTCAATTTCTCCATTATTTTTTAAAGACATTTTTCCTAAATAAAACAATTCTGGATTGACAGATTTTTATCTTTCAGCACTTGCCTTCTGGTTCACATAGCTTCTAACAAGAAATTGGCTGTAATTATTTTTGTGGCTGTATGTATTTTGTCTTATTTCTTTTTTTGGATTGTGTTCAAGATTTTTTTAAATTTTGCTTTTCAGTAGTTGGAATATAAGGTGTCCAGGTGTGTGTGTGTGTGTGTGTGTGTGTGTGTGCGTGAGAGAGAGAGACAGACAGACAGATACTACCCTGCCATGATTCTTTGAATTTTTTGGGCTGAGTTTTTATGTCTTCACTAGCTTCTAAAGATGCTTAATTATTGTCTCTTCAGATACTTCTTCCCCCTCTTTTCTTTCTTTTTCCTCTTCTTGGATTCCAATTACATGTATTTTAGGCCATTTGATATTTTTTGCAGTTCTTCTTCAGTTCTTTGTGCTGTTTAGATTTTCCTGATATTTTCAGCAGTTTTGTCACTCTCTCAACCTTTGGAGACTTGTAGTGGTCTGAGCAAAGGAGGATTGTCCGCATCACCTTCAAGAATAGAGTATCTGTTTTCTCTTCCCTTCCCCCCAGCCTCTAAAGGTCTTGACCTTTGCTCTGTGGGCCATGAGATTTTCTACCCCTTCCTGAGTAGATGAAGATTTATATTTTGTAGGGGTAACAAAAATGGTTGTGGCAGTGAGCTGTTTCCACAGTGGTGTTTGCTTTCTTCTTTGAAACTTGCACAAAGTGAAGGTTTCTTTTATGTTTGATTTTATACACCCACTTTTCCTCAGCAGCTCTAGGTGTGTTCTATGAAGGAGAGGAACCTGTAAGTTGATGTAAATTCCCCTTGTGTCTACCGCTTCCACGTATTCTGTATTTTCATGCTAACCTTTAACAATGCATTAACAGGGGCGCCTGGGTGGCTCAGTTGGTTAAGCGACTGCCTTCGGCTCAGGTCATGATCCTGGAGTCCCGGGATCGAGTCCCGCATCGGGCTCCCTGCTGGGCAGGGAGTCTGCTTCTCCCTCTGACCCTCCCCCCTCTCATGTGCTTGCTCTCTCTCATTCTCTCTCTCTCAAATAAATAAATAAAATCTTTAAAAAACAACAACAAACAAACAAACAAACAAAAAAAAACAATGCATTAACAGGGGTGCCTGGGTGGCTCAGTCATTAAGCATCTGCTTTCGGCTCAGGTCATGGTCCCAGGGTCGTGGGATCGAGCCCCACATTGGGCTCCCTGCTTGGTGGGAAGCCTGCTTCTCTCTCTCCTGCTCTCCCTGCTTGTGTTCCCTCTCCCGCTGTCTCTCTCTCTCTCTGTCAAATAAATAAATAAATAAATAAAATATTAAAAAAAAAAAACGCATTAAGAATTTTACCTAAGTTCTCCTTGACATTTTCTATGGCAGCTGGCTTTTCTCTCAAGCTGCGAGAGCTGAGTTAGTGTCTGCATTCTATTTTCCCTTGCAAACACCTGCTTTTTCTTAGATTTCAGAGTGTTTGGTTGCCCTCTGATAATCTTTGATAATTTCAAGAACATGTATGTTTTTATAAATTATCTGGCTTTTCCTTGTTACGTTGTATGTGGTAGTCTTTCCAACTTTCTACCTCTTAGGTGATAGCTATTAGTGCTCTCTCGTGACATTGTCTCTAAGTGCTGACTTGCTAGAGTTAGAAATTTTGCTTAGAAATATAACCATAAAAGTTGCAAAAATCCATACAGTTTTGGGGCTTTTCAGAATCCATTTAGATGTCACTTAATGCCTATAAAAGTTGTGTTATCCTATCAGCCATAAAGAATATGGGAAAAATGTAGGATCACATCAAGTTCAGATATCATTAAGTATTTAAATCATTTGATTGCCAAGGGAGTTCTACTAAATTAAAGTCCTCTAATATCCTGGGTGGTTTGTAAATGTCCATGATCAGACCAGAGAACTAGGCTATGTGCTTCAGAATCTCCAAGTGTAAATTCTTTTTTGAGTTATGAAGTCTCTATAATACACTCCAGTGGCAGCTTAGCATGTCTCACTAAGTTAAATTAAAGGAATTCACCCCAGAGTCCTTATCAAAAATTTTGTGGTATAAGTAAGCTCCATTAGTTTTCCTCACAAAGACTTAAGGTCCCTTGACACCAGGAAGATTTATAATTCAGTTTGGAAATATTAGGAAACAAATCCATATTTGTTAATGCATATTTTAATATAAAACCAGTGTTTATTTGATAGTTTATTTACTTGTAAGGTTTAAGACAGTTCAGCATGCTAGAGTTATCGGAAGCCTTGTGATTTCAATTGAAAGTTGTTAGAAAATAATTGATTTAGATTTGTAACTTAAGTAAAGATCTTATTAAATTGAAATATACTATTGAACATTTATTATAATTGGTTGTCCATACTTATAAGTTTGATCTCATAGAACTAAAAGTATTCCTTACGTACTTGGGAAGTTTTATCACTTGGACCATTGAAGTACTTTAAAATGAAAGGGACTATATTAAATTTATAAATGAGATTTAATAGTTAATGGCATCTAATTAATTAAGCTTTTAAATGGGACCAAATTTAATCAGTGGCCTCTTAAAGTGTGAGAATTTGCTAATACATAAATATAACAGCAAGATTTGCAACCAGAAATAAAACATTAAAGAAGAATTTTTTTAATATATAACTTGAGTAAATTATATAGTAATTTTTAAATAAAATAGAGTAATCTTTTGGACACAAAAATAAATTATTCTATAAGACACCAAAACTCTTATACTTCCCAGTTCTAGAAAGAAGGATATTGTTAGTAACAATTAATTAACTATTAACTATTAACTAATAACTATATTATAAATTTGTTTGGGAGAGTTGGATATGAGCAAGTACAAGTGTTGTAATAATTGGTGACAACAGGAAAATATTAAAGTAACTCAACATTGCTGTCTTAAATTTTTGCTGTCCTATTGTCTTATTTCTTGCCTTAATGAGTGAATAAATATTAATACCTACATATTTCCCTGTGTATTCCAGTGAATGCAGCTGAACTGATTTTAGGTACAGATGGATAGGAAAGCATTGGTTTCATTTTTATTGATATCATTAAATTTGTTATACAACTTATTGTTCTTCCTCCAACAGATAATGTGAAGATAAGTGTTTGTGCAAAACAGCATACTATTGTGCAAAGTGCATGGGCCTTACAGACAGACTTGAGTTTTAATCTTTGATCTGCCCTTTATCAGGTGTATGATGTGGGCAAGTTAGTTAACTTTCTATGCCTTAGTTTCTCCATTGCAAAAGGTGATTATTACCCCTACTTTAGAAATGTATTGGGAGGATTAAATCAGATAATATATAGAGCAGCACATGGTATAAAGTTGGTATTTACTAAATTGTAGCATTTGTTCCTATTATGATGTTTTATATTTATTGGTGCTTGATTTATACTTAACTAGACATGTGCCCTGGCCAAATTCCTTAATATATGTGTGTCCAAAATTCCTCAATGATAAAACTGAGGCTATAATAATTGTTGTGTAGATAAAATGAGTTACTACACGTAGAGGGTTTAGTATTGTGCCTGAATATTGTAAGTATACAATATTATTTATTATTATAATATTTATTTATAGCGTCTTATAGATTCTTAAAGTTTTCCTCAAATTTAAACATACTGCTTCACCCTCAGCATCTTAGTCTCCAGCAGAGAATCTATATATACATGGTGTATTAGTATGAGCTGTTATAATAACCCCCACATTTATTAGTGGCTTCTAAAAACACAGGTTTAATTGTTGAAAATCAGCAGCAGGCTACTTGCTACCACTCCTCTTAGGGATCCAGATTATGGAAATTCTGTTATTTGAAACAGTATCAGTTTCCCTGGCAAAGCAAAGAAAATCTATGAATCTTAAAAGATTTTCTTATTTCTGCATTTTAGATGTCATAGTCCATTGGCCAAAGCAAATTACATGTCTGCACCCAATTTCAAATGAGCAGGCAGTGCAAGCCAACCCTGGATGTAGTATATTTGTGAACAACCCCAATGGCTACCACACATTGTCTCAGGGATAGCAAACATCTCTTATGTGATCTTCTGACTAAAATAGATAAATTTTTTTAAAGATTTTATTTATTTATTTGATAGAGAGAGACACAGCGAGAGAGGGAACACAAGCAGGGGGAGTAGGAGAGGGAGAAGCAGGCTTCCCACTGAGCAGGGAGCCCGACGCAGGGCTCGATCCCAGGACCCTAGGATCATGACCTGAGCCGAAGGCAGACGCTTAACGACTGAGCCACCCAGGCACCCCTAAAATAGATAAATTTATAAAATTATGTGACATCAGTAAAGCCGTCATGACACTAAGCATGTTACATTTTGTCATTGGAACCTAGAGGCCCTCTGTGTAAAATATCAAAAGCGAAGTTTGAAAAGAGAGTATTATTAGTCCTAGTATAATTTCAGATATGAAAAAGGAAGAAATAATTATCTCCTAGTCTAACCCATGTAATAGTAACCCATTTGATAATGCATACTCTATCTTTGCTGATTGTAAAGTCATGAATGTGTTTGTTAATATGTGTGCCTGTGGAGTAAGTTGTTCTGAGAAGTTAATTCAAGCTATAACATAGTGTAGGAGAAAAGAGTGGTGGGTTTGCCCTCCCTTACACTGCAACTATGACAGTCCCTTCAGTCCTGCACGGTTCTGGCAAAAGACAGCATCTGAGAAAAGGCTAAAATTCGGATAGTTGGTTATTCTGATAGACTGACTTACTAGCTGCTAGCATAACTTGCTTTCTCTGTGAAGATCTAATTTCTCTGTGAAGCTAATATTAAGTTCTAAGAATGTACAGCCCTGAAATCTCCATATGAAACCATAGCAGTTCTTCACAGTTTTGGAAAGTTACACCATACATGAAGAAGTATGCCTTCCCTTCTGCGCTAATGACAGAATATAAATATCGCAGCCAGAAACAATGGTTAGGAATTAAAATGAACTTAGGGATGTGAGGTGGTGGTCCCACAGAATCATGGCTTGATAGGGCTGTTTGGAATAGTTTGGGTCCATTTTTTATATTAGTGCTTAAAAGAAAACTTGGTCGTTATTTGGGAATGTAGAATAAATGAAGAATTTGGGGTAGAAGTATGGGAAGGGAGTCTAGGCAATACTAGCATAGGAATGTCAAATTCTTTTTAAAACACAAGCTATGACTAAATGTTCAAGTTTTCACACAGATGATTAAATTTTTATGAGTCTGTGTTTTTTAGCTCACATGGCATAAATGAACTATAAGTCAAGCACATTGTTAATTCTTATCACTGATTGTTTAGCTAGAACTGACATTTTCTTTCCTCCCAACCCTAAAGTTTTATTTAGTGTTTGGTCATACAGCCCTTAGTTCCCAGAGTTTTCTCAAAGGATTTAAAATACATGAGATAAAAGGGATATGCTAAATTTCAGAAATTATAGATGGTGTGGATGTGGTGACAAGTTCTGCCAGAGCAAGTGGATTTCTTAGTATTAGACTTGGAAATAAGCAGATTAAATTTGACAGGGATCTGGGAATAAAATATATACATATTTATAGACTACATATATCTGTAAAGAGAAACACTTTAATATTTTAATGTAGTGCATGAATCTGAAAAGAGGAGTATCAGAAAGGATAAAGAATTAAAATGTGTTTGAAGATGAGTCAAAGGCTATAACTGGAATCTGGATTTTACATACTTATATGTGAAGAGACTTTCATATTCTGGAGGTAGTATGCTTTTCAAGTACATCAGTTCGTATACATCAAGATAATTTTGAATACATAATTTACAAGCACTATAGGAACACTCCAAATTACTTTTCAGCTCCATGTTACAAAAAGTATGGATAAACATCTGGTTTAAGAAGGTTGACTGTATTATAACATTGTAACATTATAACATTATGTTCACAATTGTAACAAACCTTATGACCATGGCAGAGACAACCTATAAAAATGGGATCTAGTGAAAATATGGGTTCAAAAGAAAAATATAATCAGTGAAACAGCTATTCTGAAACATTTCTGAAAAACAGAAAGCAAATTAGACACTGGTAATTAAAAATACAAAGAAATAGGAACCATAGACATGAAATTACAACTCGGAACAGACAGAAAAAACTTGAGCAGAAGCTGGAGGCATTCTCCTATGAGGTCGAGCCATGGGGAGGCTGTGAATTTGGAGTTCTCAGGTATAAAAATCAAACATTAGGAAAGAGGAATGTGGTAGAAGTCAGTGCTATTAATCAGTGCACTGTAAATGAAATGGCAGAGTAATTCAGCCTCATCAACACTTTGTGTCTATCCCTCAGCGTCTAACCAAAGTATTTACCTCCAGATTAAAACCAAATTATTATAATATCTGTAAATAAAATTATCCTTCTGGAAAGAGTTTGAACTTTTAATTAATTTGGTGGCACTCCAGAGTAATATCTTCCCTGAATTTTCCATTGGAAGCTCGGTGTGTGTGTGTCGGGGCGGGGGAGATGTGGAGGAGGAAGGAATGACAAACCTTCATATTTACTCTCTACTAACACAAAACAAATTAGATTCTGCAGTCTTTATGACTTCCAACATATAGAGAACTCAAAATCAGCCAGGTGAGACATGGCAGGAAAAGAAATTCATGGAACATAGGGAGATCATACAAAGCACCTCCTATAAACAGTCTAATCCATTATTGTCAATCTCAGTATGTATGTCAGCATCTGACCATCAAATGGAAGCAGTATATATATAGTCAAGTGTTAACAGGTCCTGAAAGCATGAGTAAGTTTCATCAGCAAGTGCCTCAGATGCCCATAGCCCCTTCATCCACTACATCACAACCTCTCAATCTTCACCTTATGTCCCCATGGGGCGTTTTCTACAATCAAGTTACTGAGGAAGAAATCATAGGGGTCTGTTTTACAGTTGAATCTGCATGTAATAGTGGCACTATCTGAAAGTAAATGGCCACATTTTAGACTCAGTCTGGAGTGACCATGAAGAGTGTGGAAGAAAAATTCTCCCAGTCAGCTGAATTTCAAAAACTACCCTTTGAAATTCATTTTGTTTATTTTATCTGAAATGAGAAGTGGCCAGAGGGTTGGAGCTACAGCAGTCCACAGAAGATAGCGAATGATTTGGCTGGGTAATCAAGGATTAGAAGAAACACAGTTGGAAAATCTGTGTTGGAGACTTTGGAAAGAAGTGTTGGATGGAGTTCCTCAAAAAGACACTGAGTGTGTCCCATGTAAATGTCCTATGTGAATTTTCAGAAGAGTAGAATTTTAATAATGAGGTATACAAGATAAACAATTCTGTTTATGTCATATTCTTTCCCAAGCCACCATTGTTCATGGTCAACAAGCTAATGAACAAATTAACCATGGTGGCATGAATGGAAGTTAAGCATAGACTCCACAACATGGACTTCCACTCAACAAGGCTGATTTGACCTCAGCTAATGCTGATAGGCCAAGCTGATGACAGTGGAGATCCATTCTGTGCCCTGATATAGCACCATTTTCCAGGGAGCTCAGCCAGTCACCAATGGACATTATTTGCACCATTCCCATCGTACAAGGGGACACTGTGTTCTCATTGGGACTTTCTTTTACTCTGTATATATAAATTTGCTTATCTTGTCAAGAATATCTCTCTACCATCATTCTTAAACTTGTATCTTTTTCACCATCATAATATTCCTTATAGTATTGACCAAGAAAAAGAAAGTTCTTTTTTTCTAATTTAATTTAATTTTATTATGTTAGTCACCATACAGTACACCATTAGTTTTTGATGTAGTGATCCATGATTCATCGTTTTTGTATAACACCCAGTGCTCCATGCAATACGTGCCCTCCTTAATACCAATCACCAAGCTAACCCATCCCCCCACACCCCTCCCCTCTAAAACCCTCACTTTGTTTCTCAGAGTCCATAGTCTCTCATGGTTCATCTCCCCCTCCAATTCCCCCCCTTTCATTTGTCCTTTCCTTCTCCTAATGTCCTCCATGCTATTCCTTATGTTCCACAAATAAGTGAAACCATATGATAATTGACTTTCTCTGCTTGACTTATTTCACTTAGCATAATCTGCTCCAATCCCATCCATGTTGATGTAAAAGTTGGGTATTCATCCTTTCTGATGGCTGAGTAATATTCCATTGTATGTATGGACCACATCTTCTTTATCCATTCATCCGTTGAAGGGTATCTTGGCTCTTTCCAGTTTGGCTATTGTGGACATGGCTGCTATGAACATTGGGGTGCATATGGCCCTTCTTTTCACTACATCTGTGTCTTTGGGGTAAATACCCAGGAGTACAATTGCTGGGTCATAGAGTAGGTCTATTTTTAATTTTTTGAGGAACTTCCACACTGTTTTCCAAAGTGGCTGTACCAACTTGCATTCCCACCAACAGTGTAAGAGGGTTCCCCTTTCTCCACAACCTCTCCAACATTTGTTGTTTTTTGTCTTGTCAATTTTTGCCATTCTAACTAGTGTAAGGTGGTATCTCAATGCACAGAATGGGAGAAGATATTTGCAAATGGCACTATAGACAAAGGGCTAATATCCAAGATCTATAAAGAACTTCTCAAGCTCAACACCCAAAAAACAAATAATCAAGTCAAAAAATGGGCAGAAGACATGAATAGACACTTCTCCAAAGAAGACATACAAATGGCTAACAGACACATGAAAAAATGTTCATCGTCATTAGCCATCAGGGAAATTCAAATCAAAAGAAAGTTCTTTTAAAGAAAATTAAGTCTGGCAATGAGCTTATACTTGTGGAATTTACTGGTCTCACTAGTTTCTTCGTCACTTTGAAATGACTTCACTGATGGAATGGTGTGATGATCTTTTGAAGATCCAGCTACAGTGCTTTCTCAGTGGCAACATCTTACAGGGTTGTAACGAGTTCATGGTCCTGGGGAATCAGGAGTTAGAAATGGAAGTGTTTCCTTTATTACTACAAGTAATCTAGTAACAATTTCTTTCTTGCTGTCTCCACAAACCTATGCTGTTATGGTGTAAAAGTCTTAGTTCTCAAGGGAGAAAGACGAGTCCAAGAGACATAGTAATAGTCCCGTGTAACTGAAACCAGTGGGGTGTAGAATGGGGAACCTGGATACATTGGTCTCCTCATGCCAGTGAAACCACAGAGAAAGAAGAGGATTATTTTAATGGCTGGGGTAATTGATCCTACCTACAAGGAAGAAATTGGATTGCTGGCACACAGTGGGTGTGAGAAGGGGTAGTATTTAGTGCAAGAAGATCCCCTTGGGCACAGCTTGGTACCCCCATACTCTGTGATAAAAGTTAATGGAAACGTAACAAGAAGAAGGACTTCAGAAGTGAGGGTTTTGAATACCTTCAAGGAGCCCTGACCACCTGGCGGCTTCCTAAAAGTACAGGGAATGTGAATGAACAGTGGAAGAAGAGTTTTAAACACCAGTTGTGACCTTATGATCAGTTGCAGAAATGAAGACTATAATAATTCTATTTGCTTATGTTGGTATCTAACATTTGTATATATATTATCTAATTTTTTATATTTCTCAATGTCCCATGCCCCTATCTTTTAACATAAGGTATATTGATATTAGTTAGCCTTACATCTTGGGATTTATGTTATAGGATATCAAAAGGACAATGTCACTTAGGTACAAGATAAATCCCTCAAGGGGCGCCTGGGTGGCTCAGTTGGTTAAGCGACTGCCTTCAGCTCAGGTCATGATCCTGGAGTCCTGGGATCGAGTCCTGCATCGGGCTCCCTGCTCGGCAGGGAGTCTGCTTCTCCCTCTGACCCTCCCCCCTCTCATGTACTCGCTCTCTCTCATTCTCTCTCTCTCAAATAAATAAATAAAATCTTAAAAAAAAAAAGATAAATCCCTCAAATCATTCTGAGGAGGGGATTAGCCTGCTTTCATTTGTCTGAAGGGTAGTTGATTCATGTTCGGCAGAATTGTGACTTTTCTGTTACCTTTACCAGGAAGTTTTATTAAGATGAAGGGTACATAGAAGGGATGAACTCCAGTGGCATTGTACTGGGCCAGTTTACCTTAGCTGAATTATGGGTTGTTTTGTTTGTTTGTTTGTTTGTTTTCAGAATTTCCTTCCCTCTAAGTTTCTGACATAGGTTTGTCCACACGAAAAAATAATATGAGATTTGGAAGGTGAAAGTGGGGCAGCATCCTGGATGGTCTGAGGGCACTATGAAATTCCTGAATGCTGTGACTCATCTCTTGCTGCTCCCATCAGGCTGAGGGGTCAGCAGCCAGGCCTGCAGCTCCTCTGACCCCTGCGTGTCATCTGCAGCTTCCCTGAGTCCCGGGACAGGTGCACAGCTGGGCTTGTGCATCTTTGTGTTTTGGATGTGGTGAGAGACAGCCATGGGTTTTGGGTTGTCTTTGTGGGTTTCATTTGTTCTCAGGTGTTCCAGTTTGTCCATGAAATATTTTTCTTGCTGTCCACAAATGCATGTCCAGCTTTTCTTTCAAGCCACTGGCCCTGCTATCTTACAGCAAATTTATGGCCACTACAAATGCACAGAAATCAGCTTTCCACTTATTTCTTGAACAGTTCCCAGAATTTTGTAAGACTGACTCCCTGTGCTAAATCTAACATTCTATGTCATTGTAGTGGATTTGCTTCCATACCAAACTGCCAATGGTATGAATAGTATAGATAAACGTTTGCCTAGCTTAAAAAGGGTGAGAAATCACACATGTATAAACTAAGAAAACAATAAGAACTAGCTACTGAAACAAAGAAAAAAAATTTTGGTCTGTTTCTTTATATTTTTTTTCCTGCTCTAGTCAGATATAACTGACATATAACATTCTGTAAGTTTAAGGTTGTAGGACTTCTATATTGACAAATGATTACCGCCATAGCATTAGCCAACATCTGCATCACCTCACGTAATTATTACTTATGTGATGATAATATTTAAGATCTTCTCTCTTAGAAACTTCTAAGTGTATGATACAGTATTGCTAATACAGTCACTATGCTGTTCCTTAGATCTTTGGAACTTAGTCATCTTATAACTGGAAGTTTGTCCCCTTTGACCAACATCTTTCTCCAGCCCCTGGCAATCACCACTCTACTCTGTTTCTACAAGTTGGGCTTTTTCAGACTCTACATATAAATGATACCAGGCAGTATATCTTTCTCTGTCTGACATAGTTTACTTAGCATCATGCACTGAATATCCATCCATGTCGTCACAAACGGCAGGATTATCCTTTTTCTTGTGGATAATGTTCCATTGAATATACCAAATGATAGAATCTGAGTGTGTTATTCATTCATTTGTTAATGGACATTTGGGCTATTTCCTTATCTTGGCCGTTGTGAAAAATCTGTGGTTAACACGAGTGCAGATATCTCTTTGATATGCTGTTTTTGTTTTCTTTGAATGTATACCCGGAAGTAGGATTGCTGAATCATGTGTTAGTTCTACTTTCAGTTTTTCAAGAGACCTCCATGCTATTTTCCGTAGTGGCTAAACCAATTTATGTTCCCACCAGCAGGGCACAAGGAGTCCCTTTTCTCTACATCCTTGTCAGCATTTGTGAGTGCCATTTCCCAAATTATATATAACAATATATCATGCTCTTCCTGAGAGTAGAGGATAGGTTGAAATGCTTTTTTGTATCTTCCGTAATGCTCTAAGCATACTGATTGGACATTTAAAAAAGCTTTTTGTTCATTGATCAAAGGAAAATATCTTAACGGAGATGGAATCCGTGAATATGCCTATGCTCCAATCCTAACAAATTTTATGATGGTAGCCATCAGTCTTACTGAGCCACATTTCACTCTTGGAGCTCCTAAAGCTAAAGGAAAATATTATTGGCTTTTCATAACCTGCATCTCCCTCCATTTTATGGCCTTTTTCTGGATGTCCATTGCTCTCTTCTTGTAGGGTCACTGTGAGGCTAACTGCACAAATGTGCATTGGACTTCTATGAACACCTTGGGCGAGGGCAAAGTAGAGGGTGATTACTTAACTTCAAAGTATTACTGATATTAAAACCAATATATCTTGTGCAATGCTAGAGGATAATACCTAAAAAATTGATAGCATCATCTTAGCCACAATTAAATCCTAAAAAGCACAACGTGAGTGTTTTCATTTTAAATCCAATTGGGTATTTGCCACCATCAATCTCCCTCAATTCCACACACAAATGACCTGTTTTCAGTTATCATACACCACAGGGATGTTCTGGTCCCAGGGTAGAGGGTCTATTGGTGTACTGTAGAGAATAGATCAAGCCTTAATGTGTGACTATAGCGTAGCTTTGCAGGAATATTGAATTCTGCAAATGGAAAAACATTTTGAAAAAGCAGTGTAAGAAATCATCAATGGCTGAAGGCAATAACCAATGACAAAGAAGCCAGTGGTTTTCCTATGCCATGTGTGTTTCTCTTTCTTTTATTTATTGTAAGATGTTATGTGACAAATGATAGTGTGCATTTCACGCACTTTTAATTTGGAGAGAAACGTAGCAGCAGCTCCAAATAAAGGAAGCTTTCCCATCTTTTCTTTCAAGTTCCCTGGGCTGTAGCCACCTACTTTGTAGAACAGAATTCTGGTTCCATGTGTGTCTGTTTACTTTGATATAGGCTTATCACAGGCACTGCCAGCATTGGTTTGCTGCGTGCAAGATTTCCACATGTTTAGGATCGTCCTGAATACTTCAGAAATATATATATATATATATATATATATATTCTATCATATGCTTTCATTTCAAGTAAGTGCTCCAAGGCTCATCAAAGAGAAAACTCGCTGGAATTCCTCAGTTGACTTCCCCGTTTTATTTCTGTAAAATAGTATGGTTTGTATGTTAATAATGGGAAGTATAGAATGAGAGTTTTTAGATAAATATTTTAAAGTAAAGCTTAACTCACTATTACCTTTATTTTATCTTTTTCTCCAGGTAATTCACAAGTAGGGACATACATAACAGCAACGTTACTTATAAGGGATAATGCATTTCCTTTTCTTTCTTTTTTTTTTTTAAAGATTTTATTTATTTATTTGAGACAGAATGAGAGAGAGAGAGAGCTCACGAGAGGGGGGAGGGTCAGAGGGAGAAGCAGACTCCCCGCCGAGCAGGGAGCCCGATGTGGGACTCAATCCCGGGACTCCAGGATCATGACCTGAGCCGAAGGCAGTCACTTAACCGACTGAGCCACCCAGGCGCCCCTGCATTTCCTTTTCTGCTG
This sequence comes from Mirounga leonina, assembly GCF_011800145.1. Taxonomy (NCBI): domain Eukaryota; kingdom Metazoa; phylum Chordata; class Mammalia; order Carnivora; family Phocidae; genus Mirounga; species Mirounga leonina. The sequence goes on from NW_023270453.1 coordinate 12,379,368, forward strand.
ACTCAATAAATAAAACTTTATTAACATGAATCACCATTTACAATGTTATTTTTCATGTTTTGGCAGGCTATACCATGGAATTCCTTTAAATTGCAAATATTGCTAGTGCAGATTTTTTTTTTAAAGATTTTATTTATTCATTTGACAGAGAGAGACACAGCGACAGAGGGAATACAAGCAGGGGGAATGGAAGAGGGAGAAGCAGGTTTCCCATGGAGCAGGGAGCCCGATGCGGGGCTCGATCCCAGGACCCTGGGATCATGACCTGAGCCGAAGGCAGACGCTTAATGACTGAGCCACCCAGGCGCCCCATGCAGATTTTTTTTTTTTTAATTGGAGTATAGTTAACACTAGTAATGTAGAATTTTTTTAAAGAAATGATGTAAAAAATAATAAAATAAAATAAATGATTTAATTTATAGAAAGTTATCATAGTTATCAGGAATAAAGTTGGAGTGTGCAGTGCTATCTCTTTCCTGAAGCCCACCATCCATGCTGGCCACACTGAACTTATCTTTCTGGGTTGATATACGCCATCTATCCAGTAGCCAATGAGAATAGGAGCTCTATTCATGCCAATAAAGCCAAAAATTGTAAAAGTAAGAAAATCTTCTTCACCCTGGTGCATACAGATAGTCCCTATACTATATCTATAAACTTGGGTCCTGGGATGTTCTATCCTAATCTTCCTAAGGTCTTTATTTTGTTCTCGTTCTTTCATACTCTCTAGTCATTTGAATAAAACCCTTATCTACTTCCTTCTGATAGTTTTCCACAATAAAATCATTTTCTTATGTGACAGTCATGTATTGTTACACTCTTAAAAATATAGATTTCTTGTGTTTTCAAAAATATAAGCTCCTTTATGATACAGACTATTTTGAATACTTCAATTGTATTTACTGCAATTTTTATATACAGAAGTATTCAGAGAAAGCAATTGTATTTTATATTTAATTATATAAAGTAAACATAAAGTATGTACCTATGATGATTTGTAATATATTGCTCTTAGTGAGATTTTACTTTGTCAAATAGATCTCATATCTATAAACTAACACTGATAAAAATCTGTACAGATAAAAGGCTAGGAATAACGTGAGTGCTTATTTCTGGTCATAGTCTTCTGATGACTGTGAGCTTCTCATTAAAATTATTTTCACCAGTTTTGTATATTTCCTTTATGTCCTTGAAAACACTACATTTTTTTCTATAAGCTTTCTATGTGTCCTATCTACTTCTAATTTTCATAAATCACATATTTTAGCCTTTGCAACCCATGTTTTATTGCAATTGATTTAATAATTAGCTACATACATGTTGTTATTCTTCTTAGGTTTGAGACAAATTAGAAAAGTAGCATTTGTTTGTATTTTATTCCCAGTTTGAAGTCTTTCCACATATTGTTATTTTATATGTTTTGGAGAATGAAGGCTTGTCTACATAGTTGTAAACATGTTAGATTTTTTTTTTTTTTTACATTCTCATCCCTTATCTTAAAAAGAAAGTCTTATTACATAATCAATTTTCCTAAACAGTGCTTCCTGTTCAAATTGAATCTCTCTTAAAACCATTTCTTGTCCATAATCCACAAAGAAACAGCTTTTACTCTATGTACTCTAGTTAACCTATTTATTTATTTATTTTTATTATTATGTTCAATTAGCCAACATATAGTATAGTACATCATTAGTTTTTGATCCAGTTAACCAATTTAGCTATGCAGTATTGTTCAACAGAAAGTGCCAGTCTCTATATTATTATGATCTTGGGAACTTTCCTTAAAAGGTCAGTTTTTTAACCATATGTGCTAACGTTTTAGGTTATTTGCTTCCATGATATAGCAGAATTGCCAAAGCCCTTACCAATCTCTCCAGGAAATCTAATGCTACTTCTTAACCTGTCCTGTATTCTCTGACACTACCTAATTGCTATAATACCATGTTGTCTTATGGTGTAAGGTTTTAGAGAATCCTGTTTTCTCATTGAGGTGTCTGCTTTCCAGATCTCTAGCGTCTTGGTCCCTCTTCATCAGACTCTTTCCTACTTATTATTTACAACACAATTTAGGTATCTCCTCACCTCTGTGGTCCTATAACACCATTCGTTTACCTCTCTTACAGAAGAAAATATATTTTACTGAAATTATTTTCTTCTGTATCTGTCTCTGCTTCTTGAATGCAAGCTTTTTAGGAATAGGGACTGAACTTGTTAATTTCTGTACTCCCAACACTTAGCAGTTGTTCAGTATATGTTTGTTGAATTGAATTATATGTTAAACGTATCTCCATATTGAGTAAAACCTAAACAAAACATCACTAAGAAGGATAGGGAACGGTCCAGAATGTACAGTCATTCAGGGTGATATGTTTCAGTAGTTCTCAAGATTATCTGAATGAAGGAGCACCTGGAACTCGTGATGTTTTTTGGGAAAAATTACACAGATAATTACATCTGCCTTCCAGTTTATTCCTCATTAAGCTACACGTTGTTTTTACATTATGATCTCGGAGAAATGCAACATAAACAAGGTAAGCCCTTGAACCCAATGATTGTCCTAACTTACTGCTTGGGGAGAGGTTCTGGGCAATAGGCAGAGGCTGACGGTTTCCCTGGGTTGAGCAAATGGAGTGTGGGGAGTCTAGAGAGGCAGAGGGAGGTTGAGTTATAGGGTAGAACACCAGAGAAGAGGGAGGTGTACAGAGTGAGAGGAAGACCCAGAGATTGGAAGAGATTGTCTTTAGCTGAGTACTGATCTATTCACGCATCTGAAGAAACTACTGGAGGCCAAGGACAGGACCGTCAGAAAAGGAGAATCATTAGTGGGGCCCATGTATGGCCAGGAATAGGTCATATTTCATAAGTGAGCATGAAAAATGTTCTAATTCAAGGGGTATTGGTTAGAATGGTTGCAAGAGTATTGTACCAGTAGTAAGACACCATTAAACATGTAACTGTTGTTTCTGAAGGAGAAGAGATAGAAAGGGTAGGGAAAAAATGTTTGAATAAATAATGGCCAGTAATTTTCTAAATTTGATATAAACTATAAACCTAATTTTTCAAGAAATTCAATGAATTTGAGGCATGAGGAACATAAAGAAATCTGCACTAAGAACCATCGTATCATGTTGCTTATGACAACTCTCATGGTTCATCTCCCACTCCGATTCCCCCCCCCTTTCATTTTTCCTTTCCTTCTAATGTGCTCCGTGCTATTCCTAATGTTCCACAAATAAGTGAAACCATATGATAATTGACTTTCTCTCCTTGACTTATTTCACTTAACATAATCTGCTCCAGTCCCATCCATGTTGATGTAAAAGTTGGGTATTCATCCTTTCTGATGGCTGAGTAATATTCCATTGTATATATGGACCACATCTTCTTTATCCACTCATCTGTTGAAGGGCATCTTGGTTCTTTCCACATTTTGGCTATTGTGGACATGGCTGCTCTGAACATTGGGGTGCATATGGCCCTTCTTTTCACTACATCTGTGTCTTTGGGGTAAATACCCAGGAGTGCAATTGCTGGGTCATAGGGTAGCTCTATTTTTAATTTTTTGAGGAACCTCCACATTGTTTTCCAAAATGGCTGTACCAACTTGCATTCCCACCAACAGTGTAAGAGGATTCCCCTTTCTCCACAACCTCTCCAACATTTGTCGTTTCTTGCCTTGTCAATTTTTGCCATTCTAACTGGTATAAGGTGGTATCTCAGTGTGGTTTTGATTTGAATTTCCGTGATGGCTAAGGATGATGAACATTTTTTCATGTGTCTGTTAGCCATTTGTATGTCTTCTTCGGAGAAGTGTCTGTTCGTGTCTTGTGCCCATTTTTCGACTTGATTATTTGATTTTTGGGTGTTGAGTTTGAGAAGTTCTTTATAGATTTTGGATACCAGCCCTTTATCTGTAGTGTCATTTGCAAATATCTTCTCCCATTCTGTGGGTTGCCTCTTTGTTTTGTCGACTGTTTCCTTTCTGTGTAGAAGCTTTTTATCTTGATGAAGTCCCAAAAGTTCATTCCCCCTTTTGTTTCACTTGCCTTTGGAGATATATCTTGAAAGAAGTTGCTGTGGCTGATGTTGAAGAGGTTACTGCCTATGTTCTCCTCTAGGATTTTGGTGGATTTCTGTCTCACATTGAGGTCTTTCATCCATTTTGAGTTTATCTTTGGGTAGGGTGTTAGAGAATGGTCGAGTTTCATTCTTCTGTATATAGCTGTCCAATTATCCAAGTACCATTTATTGAAGAGACTGTCTTTTTTCCATTGCATATTTTTTCCTGCTTTGTTGAAGATTATTTGACCATAGAGTTGAGGGTCCATATCTGGGCTCTCTATTCTGTTCCATTGGTCTATATGTCTGTTTTTGTGCCAGTATTATGCTGTCTTGGTGATCACTGCTTTGTAATATAGCTTGAAATTGGGCAACATGATGCCACCAGCTTTGTTTCTCTTTTTCAACATTTCTTTGGCGATTCGGGGTCTTTTCTGATTCCATACAAATTTTAGGATTATTTGTTCTAGCACTTTGAAAAAAGTCATTGGGATTTTGATCGGGATGGCATTGAAGGTATAGATTGCTCTGGGTAGCACAGACATTTTAACAATGTTTATTCTTCCGATCCATGGGCATGGAATGTTTTTTCATCTTTTTGTGTCTTCTTCAATTTCTTTCATGAGCATTCTGTAGTTCCTATAGATCCTTTACCTCTTTGGTTAGGTTTATTCCAAGGTATCTTATGGTTTTTGATGCTATTGTAAATGGAATCATTTCTCTACTTTCTCTTTCTACAGTTGCACTGTTAGTGTATAAGAAAGCAACTGATTTCTGTGCATTGATTTTGTATCCTGCCACATTACTGAATTGCTGTATGAGTTCTAGTAATTTGGGGGTGGAGTCTTTTAGATTTTCCACATAAAGTATCATCTCATCTGCGAAGAAAGAGATTTTGACTTCTTCTTTGACAATTTGAATACCTTTTATTTCTTTTTGTTGTCTGATTGCTGCTGCTAGGACTTCTAGTACTATGTTGAACAGTAGTGGCAAGAGTGGGCATCCTTGTCATGTTCCTGATCTTAAGGGAAAGGCTCTCAGCTTTTCCCCATTGAGGGTATTTGCTGTGGGTTTTTCATAGATGGATTTTATGAACTTGAGGAATGTTCCCTCTATCCCTATAGTCTGAAGAGTTTTAATAAGGAAAGGATGCTGTATTTTGTCAAATGCTTTTTCTGCATCAATTGAGAGGACCACATAGTTCTTCTCTCTCCTCTTATTAATGCATTCTATCACATTGGTTGATTTGCGAATGTTGAACCACCCTTGCATCCTGGGGATAAATCCCACTTGGTCATGGAGGATGATCCTTTTAATGTACTGTTGGATTCTATTAGCTAGGATTTTGTTGAGAATTTTGGAATCCATATTCATCAGGGATATCAGTCTGAAATTCTCCTTTTTGATGGGGTCTTTGCCTGGTTTGGGTATTAATGTAATGCTGGCCTCATAGAATGAGTCTGGAATCTTTCCTTCTGTTTCTATTTTTTGAAACAGCTTCAGGAGAATAGGTATTATTTCTTCTTTGAATGTTTGGTAGAATTCCCCAGGGAATCCATCAGGCCCTGGACTCTTGTTTTTTGGGAGGTTTTTGATCACTGCTTCAATCTCGTTACTGGTTATTGGCCTATTTGGGTTGTCAGTTTCTTCCTGTTTCAGTCTTGGCAGTTTATAGGTTTCTAGGAAGGCATTTATTTCTTCCAGGTTGCTTAATTTATTGGCATATAGTTGTTGATAATAATTTCTAATAATTGTTTCTATTCCCTTCATGTTAGTCATGATCTCTCCCCTTTCATTCATAATTTTATTAATTTGGGTCCTTTCTCTTTTCTTTTGGATAAGTCTGGCCAGTTGTTTATCTATCTTATTAATTCTTTCAAAGAACCAACTTCTAGTTTCATTGATCTGATCTACTGTGTTTCTGGTTTCTATTTCATTGATCTCTGCTCTAATCTTAATTCATTTCTCTTCTAATGCATGACTTAGGCATCATTTGTTGCTTTTTCCTAGCTCTTTTAGGTGTAAAGTTAGTTGGTGAATTCGGGATTTTTCTATTTTTTTGAGTGAGGCTTGGATGGCTATGTATTTCCTCCTTAGGACCGCCTTTGCAGTATCCCAGAGATTTTGGACTGATGTGTTTTCATTCTCATTGGTTTCCATGAGTTGTTTAAGTTCTTCTCTATTTCTTGGTTGACCCAAACATTATTGAACAAAGTGGTCTTTAGCTTCAAAGTGTTTGAATTTCTTCCAAATTTTTTCTTGTGAATGAGTTCCAGTTTTAAAGCATTATGGTCTGAGAAGATGCAGGGAATAATCTCAATCTTTTGGTATCAGTTGAGACCTGATTTGTGACCCAGTATGTGGTCTATTCTGGAGAAAATTCCATGTGTGTTCAAAAAGAATGAGTATTCTGTTGTTTTAGGGTGGAATGTTCTGTATATATCTATGAGGTCCATCTGGTCCAGTGTGTCATTCAAAGCTCTTGCTTCTTTGTTGATTTTCTGCTTAGATGATCTGTCTATTGCTGAGAGTGGAGTATTGAGGTCTCCTACAATTAACGTATTTTTATCAATATGACTCTTTATTTTGGTTAATAGTTGGCTTATGTAGATGGCTGCTCCCATGTTGGGGGCATAGATATTTACAGTTGTTAGATCTTCTTGTTGGATAGACCCTTTAAGAATGATATAATGTCCTTCTGTGTCTCTAATTACAGTCTTTAGCTTAAAATCTAATTTGTCTGATATTAGAATTTCTCCCCCAGCTTTCTTTTGAGGTCCGTTGGCATGGAAGATGGATCTCCATCCCTTCACTTTCAGTCTGCATGTATCTTTAGGTTCAAAATGAGTCTCTTGTAGACAGCATATGGACGGGTCCTGTCTTTTCATCCAGTCTGCAACACTGTGCCTTTTTATGGGAGCATTTAGGCCATTCATGTTGAGAGTGATTATTGAAAGATATGAATTTACTGTCATCATGTTGCCTGTGAAGACCTTGTTTTTATAAATTGTCTCTATAAATTTCTGTTCTATATCACTCTTGGGGTCTTTCTCCTATAGAACCCCCCTTAATATTTCTTGCAGGGCTGGCTTAGTGGTCACATACTCTTTCAGTTTCTGCTGGTCTTGGAAGCTCTGCATCACTCCAACCATTCTAAATGACAGCCTTGCTGGATAAAGTATTTTTGGCTGCATGTTCTTCTCGTTTAGTAACCTGAAGATGTCTTGCCAGCCCTTTCTGGCTTGCCAGGTCTCTGTGTATAGGTCTGATGTTATTCTGATGTTCTTCCCTCTGTACAAAATGAATCTCTTCCCTCTAACTGCCCTTAAGATGATTTCCTTGGTTCTAAGATTTGAGAGTTTTATCATTCCATGCCAGGGCATTGGCCTATTTTCCTTGATCTTGGGATCTTGTAGCAGAGGCTCCTCTCTACCTCTGTAGATGTATGTTTGTTTCCTTCCCCATATTAGGGAAGTTCTCAGCTATGAATGTTTGTTTCATTCCCCAGATTAGGGAAGTTCTCAGCTATGATTTGCTCAAATATATCTTCTAGTCCTCTCTCTCTCTCCACCCCCTCAGGGATCCCAATAATTCTGACATTGGAACATTACATGGTGTCACTTATTTCTCTGATTCTATTTTCATGGATTTTGAGTTGTTTTTCACTGGCCTCCTCTTTTTCCTTCTTCTCTATTAATTGGTCTTCTAGATCACTAATTCATTTCTCTGCCTCGTTTATCCTAGCTGTTAGATTATCTAGATTAGATTGGATCTCACTGATAGCATTTTTAAGTTCTGCTAGTTCAGCTTTCATTTCTGCCCTTAGAGACTCTATGTTGCTATTAATCAATTTCTCCATTCTAGCTATTGTCTCGACAATTGCTACCCTAAATTCCGTCTCTGACATCTTGGTTATATCTGTATCCATTTGTAAATCTGTGGCAGAAGTCACAGTCTCTGAGTCTTTCCTATTTTGGGGGTTCCTCCTCCTAGTCATTCTGTTGAGCGGTGGTTGAAGGAATGTACAGAGCCCAAATTATTGACCACAACCCAAGCAAGATTCACCTGTTTTCTAGGGACCTTAGAGTTGCCAGCTTCTTGTTCTCCCAGCCTGTCTTCTGGGGGAGGGGCCTGCTGCACTGTTATTCAGTCAACCCTGTTTGGGCAGAGTTGGCAGGAGATGGGCTCAGTGAAAACCAGTTTTTTGGGGCTTTTGTTCTCTGGTGGCTTTCCCTGGTGGCTTTCTGCATCTCTTCTGAGAGTCAGAGCAGAAGAGATCTTTTCCAACCCTCTGCCTCAGAGCAGAGAGATCGCAGTCTCATTGAACTCTCCAGGCCACACTATCTCCGTTTCTGTCCATGCTGCTATAAACTGCAGTGTCCTGGCTTGTGTACCCCTCAATAGCGCTCCTAGTCCTTGCCTCCAGGCCAGGCATGTCTCTGCCTTTTGTGCTTCTAAAACTGCCAGCCATCCCCAGTTCACTCGCACGGTCCCGCTGCTCCGGGTTTCCATCCGGGGGCTGCTCTAAAGTCCTTTCCTCATTGCTACTGTTCTGCGAGTCTGTGCCCTGTCCCCAGCGTGGGAGGCTTTCACTCACCAGCTGTGTAGGATCCCCACGGCTCCCTCCCCCTTCTGCTTATCTTCCGATATGTGCCTGTGGAATCATGGCTCCCTGCTTCATACTTTAAAACCAACCGCCTGTGATATTCTGTTTGTAGAGATCCAGATCTATCTTCTTACATCTCTGGCTGATTTCGTAGGTGTTCAGAGTGGTCTGGTAGATATCCAGCTCAATTCTGGGACCTGTTTGTAATAGAGTCCCCTACTCTTCTGCCATCTTTTTCTCAACCACAGATACGCAGATACTGTAACCTTGCTGCTTCAGTGGTTGTTGAAGGTCTGTCTGTAGCTTAAATCTGAAACTTAAGGGAAAAAAATCCAGTTTGTTTTGTTAGCTTTCTGATATAATTTTAATGGCTAATAACTTTTATGACCCAAGCCATCATATTTATAATAGACTGTATCCTTATGTATAATTTTAATTGCATTATATTAACATATAATATAAATAATGCAAATATAACTACAATTTATATAATATATATAATTACATATATAATTATAATAGTATAAATATGATTAAAATAGAATTTAATTATATAATATATTATTCTAATTAACAATTATTTCCATATTTATTACTTAAATTTGTTAAAAATGATGTCATTTCCTATTTATATTTTAGAGTCAGTATTGCATTGGGGGAATTTACAACTATAGGTTTGTAGAAACAATACAGTATTAAGAAACGATATATGTATTTTTATTTACCCTATTGTGCCATTTTATAAAGTATGTGGGCTTCATTTATGGAGAAGTCTACTTTCATTGAACCATTTCTTCTTTGTTAGTAGAAAGTCCACAGTTTCAGATGCTTCTCTTTATTATCTTTGGCCAAATAATGAGTCATCTTAAGCACAACTGATACAAAGACCCCATGAGTTATTTACATTTTGTAGACTGATGAAATAACCTTCCTTCTGGTTTTTATTTTATCTGGCAACATGCCTGGGATGATAGGTTCTACATAGAAGTAAGAGATATGTTTTATTACCTGCTTTTTCCATAATGTATATTAGGAACCCAAAGTAGAAACTTTATGGAAACACCAACAACTAAGCTGACATAAACCACAGTGACTTATATAAAAGCATCTCCTGCACAGATGAACTGCTCTTGAATACAGAAGACTGATTGCAGTTCCGGACAGTCAGGATGGGAATTGTATCTGTGATAATAATGGCACAAGGTAGACAGAAGCTATTTTTAAAAGAACTGCTTGGAGGCCAGAGAGTTACTCCCGAGAGGCGGAAAAAAATCAGCATTTCCATCTTCAGTTTTGAGTGTGGAGCTCTGACTTTTCCAGCCTGCAAACAGTAAAAGCTAAACCTATGCATATTAGTAAAAATATGCCTCAGAGAATAGCAGGGGAAAAATGCAGCCAAACTCTTCTCCATAGTGCATCATTTATAAATCTGTGGTTAACATCTGAACAGCTTCATGTGGCAAGGAGAAAACCCCTTACATACAAAGAGAACTTATAACTAATTATGCTCAGTCTGTTGCATTGTTACCAGTCATTGCTTCTGAACAATGCATGCTCCTAACAACTATCCAAGTCATACATAATGCATTGTAGATTGGAAAACACATACCCAAACTAGTCATATTAAATCCACAACTCAAAATATAAACTTTGGTTTATTCACATCTCTCTACTTCTGACATTAGGGTTCCAATTTTATTCATTTATTTGCAGACACAGGCTTATCTGTTGATCTTCAGAAGTAAAGATCCTTTCTCCAAGCAACAAGAACAAACAAAAAAGCAAAAAACCAAACAAAAATACTTTACCCTGAACTAAACTTCACTTCTTCCAAATAAGTTTGATGTGAGGTAATCTCATTACTCTATAAATGATCCCTTTCCTTCTCAAAGCTCACATCAAATAGCAAGAAACATCTGTGAACAGAGAGGAGAATAATTAGGGATCTAGGGAGAATTTCATAAACATAGCACAACATTCAGCCTATGCATCTCAAAGACTCAGGGAACTGTTCATTCAATAGAGTAATATCCTTTATTCAGTGTCATCCTTTCCTCTCTTTCTGGAGAAATCACTGCTGTTAAAATGCTTAATCTCCTTTGAAATAGACATATTGAAGCCAACATCAGAGTTAAAAGCGAAGATTGATAGTGCCTGTCAGAAAAATGAGGCATTTAAAAGTCAGGCATTGAACAGGGGTACTTTGTGTGTGGCTCTGTTGTTCTGGGGGCTGGATGTGGTAGAATAAGAAACACCGCAACCTCTTCTAAATCTGAAGCTGAGTTTTCTGTGCTCTTTTCACTCTTTAACAATTGAAAAGAACTTTGGGTTTGTTTAAATCAGAGCATTGTAATAGTAATAAACATTTGTTGAGTACCTACATTTTCAGCTGTAAACACAACCTAAACAAGCATGCATCAAACATATTAACTATTTGCTTTAAAAATCATATTATCTACTAGTCACTGGCCTATTTTGGCCATCATTACCCTTACAGATAGACTTCTTGAAAGAAGGTTTCCATTCATTTATTCCAATTACTTCTCACTCATTCTTCAGTCTACTACAGTTGAGCTTCTGTGTCCCAAACTAAAATCCAAATGATCAATTTTTCAAATACAATTGGTGTTCTTAGATCCTGATAGGTATAAAATTGCACTAGTACTACACAATTCAGGAGTGTTTTCCCTTCACATTCTCACTCCTCTTGCCACCTCTGACTTAAACACTCTCAGTTATTTGGTAGCTATCTTCCCATTCCTCTGACTACCCATTTATATATGCTTATATGTAACACAGGTAGACAAACTGCTTTCCATCCTTGGCCTTCTAATCCCTTAAGGTACCTAGCACATCAGTGTAGGGGGGTCTATTTCATTCTTTCTAATGACTGTGATGTGGATGCTCCATGAGGTATATAATCTCTCTTTTGCTGATGAACATTGAAGTTATTAACACTTCATCATTTTTAAACATTTCAGTGAGCATTATTGTATGGGGTTGGTGAGTCAGAGGTAATGCACTTTAAAAAATGACAGATATTGCCCAGTCCCAATAAAGTAAACTTTTCTCACTGACAACATATAAGAATGTGCATCCATATTCCTTCCTGGGAAACATACTTCTTTGTCTCATGGCAAAAAATGTCTTCATCCCATGATTATTAGTGAGACTGGCCATCCTTTCATGTATTTACTCACTATATTATGTGAGTAATATCTTTGCAAAATTTCTTATAGCATAATTTGCCAATCATATTGAGACTGATGTTGGAGATTTTAATTTTAAGGACCATAATCTTTTATTTTTTATGTATTGCAAATATTTCTTACATGATGCTGTTGATTTTGAAGATTTTAATGTTATATCATGTTGGACATGAGTTTCTTAAATGTTATATAATCATATATGACAGTCTTTCCCTTCATGATACTTGGACTATGTGACTTGCTTCTGAAGGTCATAAAATATTACTTTGTAGGTTATTCTGCTTTTCTAGTTCTTTAACCCATCAGGACATTACTTTTATATGTTTATATTTACAAGTCATATATGTAAAATATACATATATATGAAATCAGCATTCTCTTTTTTCTCCAAATGGAAAGACAATATCCTAAAACATTTATTGAATTATTTATAATTGCTTAATGGTTATTAATATTATCTTTATTATAAAAAACAGCATATGTCATAGGCCTATTTATGAGCACTCCATTTTTTTTGTGCTGACTGCTTGTTTATGTCTGCTTGAATATTATGTTATTTCATTTTTTACATTTTAATACCTCATTTTCATAACTAGCAGAATATGATCATCATGCTATTATTTTCCAATATTGATTGACTCTTTTAATGTTCTTTTTTTTTAATTTAATCTCACACCACTCACAAAAGTTAACATGAAAAAAATAGAATGACCATATGATCCACCAAGCCTACTTCTGGATTGCTATCCAAAGGAAACAAAAACAGGATCTCAAAGAGGTATTTGTTGTTCCATGTCCATTACAGCATTATTCACAATAGCCAAGATATGGAAACAACCTAAGTGTCTATTAATGGGTGAAGGGATAAAGAAATTGTGGTATATGTATGCAGTGGAGAATTATTCAGCCATGAGTAAGGAGGAAATTTTGTCATTTGCAACAGAGTGGATGGACCTTGAAGACATTATTCTAAGTTAAATAAGTCAGACAAGGAAAGACAAATAGCAAATGTTCTCACTTATATGGAATTTTAAAAAGCCAAACTCATAGACTGTTACAAGGGCCTGAGGGGCTGAGAATGAGGATATGTTGTCAAAGGATACAAATTTGCAGTTATAAGATGAATAATTCTGGTGACCTAACATACAGTGTGGTGATTGTAGTTAGTAATATTTTACTAAATATTTTCTAAGAGAGTAGATCTTAAATATTCTCAGCACACACGTACACACATACAAAGGTAATTATGTTATATGATGGAGGTGTTAGTTAATGCTACCATGGTAATCATTTTGCAATATATAGTGTATCAAATCAAGACTTTGTATACCTTAAATTTATACAGTGTTATATGTCAGTTATAGCTCAATGAAGCTGGACAAAGGAAAAAAAAAAATCTTTCCCTCAAAGAGAGAGGGCAGGGGAGATTGAGAGAGCCATAAACCCAATTTCTGGATTTCTCACCATTTGAAAGAAATTGTATTTACTAACTGAATCTGAGATTTTGCTCAAGATAGAAGCTGTGCCTTTATTTTCAAACTGTCTTCTTCAGCTCAACATGTCAATAAGAAATATTGAATATTAGATATTCAAAACTTACTGGGCATGGAGAGTACATTGGTCCCATAGAATGAACTAAAAAAAAAAAGTCAGTGCAAAAGATAAAGATAAACTTACATCTATAAAAGTATGGGATGATAATTTGTTACTTACATTCATAAAGATTACTATTTTGTATTTTTTTCCAGTTTTTTTTATTATTATGTTATGTTAATCACCATACATTACATCATTAGTTTTTGATGTAGTGTTCCATGATCCATTGTTTGCATGTAACACCCAGTGCTCCATGCAGAACGTGTCCTCTTTAATACCCATCACCAGGCTAACCCATCCCCCCACCCCCCTCCCCTCTGAACCCTCAGTTTGTTTCTCAGAGTCCATAGTCTCTCATGGTTCGTCTCCCCCTCCAATTTCCCCCCCTTCATTTTTCCCTTCCTGCTATCTTCTCCTTTTTTTTTTTAAATTTTTTTAAATTTTGTATTATTTTTTAAATGTAGCATTAATTTGCCTTGAAGTATCTCTGTCATATGGTTGTTCATCAATCTGATATTCATCAAAGGAATAGAATACTTCTACATAAGTAGTCTGGGAAGTTGGGGTAGCTGCTCCTGTCTATTCACTGTTTTACTTACTGAGTTCCCTCCCACTTCCCCTCTGATCCAGTTTCTACACTCACTGCCTTTTAGGATGACCCAACTATCATTTCAGCAATGCTGTGACAGCCTTATTTAAAGATATTCGTTTCGCCTTCTCCTCCTAATTTTTCGATGGAAATGTATGCTTCTCAGGGTCACGGGGGATCCTCAAGCCAGACCTAGGAAGCCTTTGCTGCCAATCATTAATCTGCCAGTGCAGATGTACTAGAGCCAGCAGACTCGTGGTCTTGTAGGTGGAGCTCTGAGAGCCCTGAGAAGGTGAGCGTGGTGAAGGAGCAAGGTTTCTGGGGATCTGAGGGCTCTGCCTGGCTTGGCAAGGAGGGCCAAATAATTACTGGAATAAATTTAAAAGAAGCTGTGGTATTTCCTGCAAGAGAAATTGCTCTCTCAGCTCCTACCTTCATAGTATTATTGGCTACCAGATTAAGGCTTAAAGGCCTATACAGTCCTTCGATTTTGGAAGTTTTCCCTCAATACGGCTTAGCTTATTTCCCACATCTGCATTTTCTAGGAATAAACAGTTCATCGTGTTCTACTTCAGATGTCTGCATAGCCTGCCTGCATCCACACCCAATAACCATAACCAGATTTGCTAAATGGATAAAGAAGGCTTCTGGAAGGATTTTTCAAGGCATCAGGTGAAAACATTTAAAAGCCAATAGACTCAGTAAACAGGAATGTCAGTTCCTCTGACACCCCAGGGTATCCACACCCCTGAAGAAATTTGTAATTGTGAAACAAAAGCTCAAAGAGCATAGGATGCAATGACAAAAACTGTCACTATCTCCCACCAGCCAAACAGGTGAAGGGAGTCCACTTTACTTGGTCTGCTCCCCACACAAAGCAAGGGTGTTGCCAAATAGAAAATGACAGAGAAAAAACATTCTTTAGTTTTATTACTTTGCCTCATGATTCCATACACCGAGTTTTTATGGGAAAAGAGTAGGAATGTGTGAAGAAGGACTGGGGATGGTGATAAAAAATCAGAAGCTTAATGATTATAGTATCCGCATCTGAGCATTGCTGTGCCCGCCAGCCTCCCAGTTGCACTTAGAAGTCACGGGAGATGAGGGACCTCTGATTCTGAGAAAAGCTAGTCAGGTTTAGCTTGTTTCTTCTCACCACTGTGCACTAATTCTGCAAAATTCGATAACAGAACAAGCTCTGCACTGACAGTGCATAGGCAAGCTGAGCTATTCCAGTTGAGGACCAAACAGACCAATCCCAAAAGGGATTGCTTTTCCTTTTATCGACAGGATGGGAAAGATTTATTGCAATGTTGAAATAAATTGTTGAAAATCTATTTCTTAAGAAGTCTATGGTGATCTTTGTCAGTCTGACTTCTGCGTGCACAAGAATGCAAAAACTCTGTACAGAACTGACTATTAATAGAACAAACATGACTTGTTTTTTAAATTCTCCTTTAGTTTAACCTTGTCTTTTTTTTTTTTTTTAACACAATTTGGATACTTGCCTTCAAGGATTGAAAAAATAAGCCAGCGATTTCCTTCCAGAGAAGTCTTGAAAGGTCTTCAATAGAGTTTAGCTTTCTAGTATGCCACTAATTAACATTAACTCTTGGGTATTCTTCAGAAAAAGTATTCTTAAATTATAGAGGTGCTGCTACATGTGAAGGTTTGTTTATTTAGGTCTTAAATTTCTATAAAACATCACTCTTGGAAAATGTCAGTGTATTGATTATCTTCCCCCAAATGATACCATCCCCTTTTATTAGACAATGTCTAGGAGGCAATGAAAATTTATCTTATCTTATGTGACATTCAGAAAAACAGTCTAGAAAACTAGGAGAAAAAAATCCAAGAGCTATTTAAAGCAATGGTATGTGGCCTTAATAATCACTTATATCAGTTCTGCAACTGCACACACATTTCTTGGTCCTAAACTTTTGCTTTAGTTAATAAAATCACTGAAATTAGATTAAGATTAGATATCATATCATATTCCTGTACCAATTGGTACAATTCCTTTTTAACCACTGGCCGATATCAATAAATGTTAGCTTATGTTAGTTGGGGAAAGCTGAAGAAAAAAAGTAATAATGAAACTGAAAATCAAAGAATGTTAAAGTATCAAGCATGATATGAATGATCAAAGTGACTTCATCTTTGCTTTTGGAAGTCTGATTTATCAGAATTTGTGGTGAGGTCCTCTTAATGGTGCTGGTAATCACAATGGATGCAATAATAAAAGGGGATGAAGTGTTCCCACTAAGATGTAGAAGAGAGGAATTAAATTAACCAAAATCTAGGTTGGATCCAAGCCCTCCCATGTACAACCTTATGCTTATATACCTGAAGCTTGAAATCAGAGACCAAGTACAGCAGAGGAAATCCTTTTCTTCACCAATTCTCTCTGCCTTAGCCTTAGCTGGCTTACCTAGCACTTTTTTTTTTTTAAATCAAATTATACAGGAGTAGTTGTAAATTTAGATTCCTATAATGGGTTGAATTGTGTTTACCTGAAATTCATATAAACCTCAGGATGTGACCTTATTTGGAAATGGGGTTCTTGAAGATGTAGTTAGTTAAGATGAAGTCACACTAGACTAAGATTGGTTTCTAATGCTTATAAAAAAGGAAACTTTGGACACAGGCATATATGCAGGGGAGAGCATCTGCAAACCTCTAGAAGCTTAGAGGAAAGGTATGGAAGAGATTCTCCCTCACAGCCCTCAGGAGGATCCAACCTTGCTGACCTCTTGATCTCAAACTTCTAGGTTCCAGAACTGAGACGATACGTTTCCGATGGTGAAGCCACTTACTAGGTGGTACTTTGTTTTTATTTTTGTTTTTTTTTTTTTAAGATTTTATTTATTTATTTGACAGAGAGAGAGATAGCGAGAGCAGGAACACAAGCAGGGAGAGTGGGAGAGGGAGAAGCAGGCTTCCTGCCGAGCAGGGAGTCCTATGTGGGACTCGATCCCGGGACCCTGGGATCATGACCTGAGCCGAAGGCAGACGCTTAATGACTGAGCCACCCAGGTGCTCCTAGGTGGTACTTTGTTAAGGAAGCCCTAGAAAACTAGTAAGCTCTTAGATTCTCTGTATCACATTTCCCAAATTTACCTGATCATCAGAATTTTTTGTGCAACTTTTAAAAATACAGATTCCGGTGGAAACTTTCACAACAGATTCCAGTTCAATATGTTTGGGGTGGGCCTGGAAATCTTTATTACAATAAAAACACAACCAAACTAAAAAACTCTCATCAGTGATTCTGCTGCAGAGTTAGATTTGAAAATTTCTACTCACGGAAACAGTATTAAGAGAAGTTTACAAATGACCAAAAAAAAAGGGGTTCTAATTTTTCTCTAATTTCTTGGTGAGGTTAAAAAATATATATGTTATTTTTATCTCTGGGCCTTAATTATCTCTTTTGCAAAAGGGGAAGGTTGGACCTTATTGTAAAAGGCAGAAATTTGTAGTCAGAGGTCCTCTCATTAATATTTCTTACCTATTTTGATCAATAATAAGAATATGTACAATGTTTTCAGAGACAGCCATTGTTCAGTGGGTTGTGCTGGCTTTGCTGGGGTTGGTCTGCCTCCCCTCCCCAAAAGCCAGCCCCTCCTTAGAGCTAGGACAGGGGGACGGTCCCTGGGCAGGCAACCATGAGCAAATGGAAGGCATGGCCAGAGATGCTCAATGGGAAATCACCCACATGCTCACAGAACTTGCAGACTTCGAGAAGAACGTGAACCAGGCCATCCACAAGTGCAATGCTTACAGAAAAAGCAGCATCTGTGATAGCAAAGTACCCATACAAAATAAAATGTGGAGCAGAAGCTAAGAAATTGCCTGGAGTAGGAACAAAAGTTGCTGAAAAGATTGATGAATTGTTAGCGACTAGAAAATTGTGTAAGCTGGGAAAGATTCAGCAGGATGATACGAGTTCATCCGTCAATTTCCTGACTCAAGTTAATGGCATTGGTCCATCTGCTGCAAGGAAGTTTGTAGATGCAGAAATTAAAGCCTTAGAAGATCTCAGGAAAAAAAAAATGAAGATAAGTGGAACCATCATCTGTGAATTGGGCTGAAATATTTTGATGAATTTGAGAAAAGAATTTATCCTGAAGAAATGTGACAAGTGTAAGCCATTGTACTAATTGAAGTTTAAAAACTGAATTCTGAATTCCTTGCTACAGTCTGCGGCGGGTTTCCGCAGAGGTGCACAGTCCATTGGTGACATGGATGTTCTTCTGATCCATCCAAACTTTACTTCTGAATCCACCAAACAGCCAAAGCTGTTACATCGTGTTGTGGAGCAGTTACAGAAGGTCCATTTTATTACAGATGTTGTCAAAAGGTGAAACAAAGTTCAGGTGTTTGCCAGCTTCCCAGTAAAAATGATGATAAGGAGTATCCACAAAGGAGAATTGATATAAGGTTGATATCCAAGGATCAATAGTACTGTGGTGTTCTCTGTTTCACTGGGAGTGATATTTTCAATAAGAATATGAGAGCTCATGCCCTTAAAAAAGGGCTTCACAATGAGGAATACACAGTCCATCCCTGAGGAGTCACTGGAGTTTCTGGAGAACCTCTGCCAGTGGATAGTGAGAAAGACATCTTTGACTACATCCAGTGGAAATACCAAGAACCCAAGGATCAAAGTGAAGGAGGTCTGTTCTTCATTCCAGGCACAGCTTAACTCAACAGGAGTCTTGATTTATTTCTTAACCTTTGCTTTGTAAGGATCTCTGGTGTTTTTAAATGATTGTTTCTTCTTCTTGCTTTAACTTGCACTGTAGTCAGTAAAGCTTCTTGTACTATTTTAAAAAAGAAAGAATATGTACAGTGTTTCATCCATCATCATGCAAGTGACAGTTAGTAACCACCATTTTGCTTCATAGGTCAGGTTCCCCATGAAACAGACTCAGTTGAAGTACAGGTGGCTTATTAGAGGATGAAGAAATCAGGATGGGCAGAGGGAGAGGTAGAACTTTCACGGAGACCAACTCTGCTGGTCTGTGTGGCTTGCCTGGGGAGATGAGCCTCTGGTCACCCAGCATTTTTCAGGTCATGGCCACTGCATTTCTCCCTTTACCATAATAATTGGACAGAGGAATGTCAAGAATTGTCCTCTGGGAATCCCCTGGATTCCTGAGTGATACACCACAGTACTTGCTACCCATTGTTCTTAAGATTGTTTTCTTTTTATTTTTTTTCCTGACATTGGTATGTATGTATATGATTTTTGTATTCCCTACTCTTTTTATAATAAACGTGTGAAAAAGACCATAGTTACTATATGTGAAGTTTTCATAGGAGAAACATTTGAAGATTCCTCCCATTACGTTTCTCTTATGTAAATGTGAAGAATGTTGTGGTAAGCTAGCTACATTCCCAATTTCTTGGTAGTGAAAATGAAGTCAGGCAGCAAAAACTGGAGGACTGTCACTTGTCACATGAGAGAAAGATTTTTTTTTCTCATTTTTATACAGTCTTTATCCAGAACTAATTTTGGAGCTTGCTGGGAAAGATTCAAGCACTAGCACCCATTGTGAGAGATGTCACACCAATTTTTTAAAATCCTAATTTTGCATGCTAGAGTGTCTGTCTTAAACTATCCCAGGATCCAGGAGTGACATAGCTACTCAAGTTCAGATACCCATAATAAACATCAACATTAAGGTCCTTTAATTCCATATCCTTTATGTTTTAGATAGAATTCTCTATCAGGGCACCACGATCACCAGTGATAAGGGAAAGGAAATGTGACCCAAACAATTCAAGTATTTTGTTCTTTATGTTTTATCTTCTCTGCATTTGAGAAGTACATTCTGTCTTATAAGGCCTCAAAGACTCTAAGCGATTGGTTTATCACTCTGTCATGTTGGCAAAGTTTATTTCCAAATGTAACAAGAAAACACATGATTAAATGTTACAATAAATACGAACTATGTTCCCTAGTGAAAATGAAACATCTTTGTGTATACTATCCTAATCATTTCTCTCAAGGCTCCTTTTAGCATTTTATCAATCTGAAGTTTAAAACCAGTGGTGAATCTCAATCTTGATCTTCGCATGTGGTTTTATGAGGAAGAGTTGCTTTTGTGGGTTACGTTACTGAATGCAAATTACAAGCGAGGTGTGTTCCAAAATATCCTCTTGCTAACCATACATTTCAT
Organism: Mirounga leonina; assembly: GCF_011800145.1. NCBI lineage: Eukaryota > Metazoa > Chordata > Mammalia > Carnivora > Phocidae > Mirounga > Mirounga leonina. The sequence continues at coordinate 12,399,612 of NW_023270453.1, forward strand.
GCTCAGAACATACTCGCTTAAGGGTCAAAGTTATATATAATGCTCTTATAAATCAGTTTTCAAGACCTGTTTTCTCACAGGGTTAATGATATAATCATAACCAAAACATCACATGTAAACAATATTTTTTAAAAAATAAGAAACATTTTGTGAACCAAGTTTAAATCTCGTGAACTAAATTTTGTGGTCTAACTCCAATGTTGAGCTACCATAGTACTTGTGTTTCTTAGGAAAAATGCATTTTGAATTTCAGGTCACCTCAAGATGGAAAATAAACATTTCTCATCCTCCTTCATGCCTTTCTTCACTCACTTCCTTCATTTTCCCACCCCTTCCTTGAAGTCCTTCCCTCTCTTCCTTCCTTCCTTAAATATTTTTGAGATTGAATTATGTGTTAGGTCCTGTGCCAGGCTCTGGAGTTATGGGAATAAATGAACTACCCTTCCCTTAAAGAGCTCACGGTGGTAAGCCAGGCAAAAACCAAAAAAGAAACACACACACACACACACACAATGAAAACAAAAACAAAACAAACCAAAAAAACAGTGCAGAGACAATAATGCCAATGAAGCATGACATATTTGGGAGATACAGATTTCTCTATCACAGGGTTTAGCCGAGACTTGGAGAGGGTACAGAATCAAGCTTTAGAGACAAATGAGCAAGACTGAGTAGGTTGAGCTGAAATGCTGGGGTTCTTGGTTTTTATCCCAGTGGCAAAAAGGATCAATAGAGGGTTTATTTTGTTTATTTTGTTTATTTTTTTGTTTTTGTTTTTGTTTTTTGTGTTTTTTTTTTTTTTTGGTATGAATGACAATATTAGGACTAGTATGTGTGTGCATGGGTGCATGCATGTGTGGGAAAATAGAATTCAATGACAGTTACTAGGATGAGTCATAAAGTTGGGGAGTTAGCTAAGCCTGAAAGCAAAGATGCCAGTTTCAGGTAAGAAACTATAAAATACCTTAGAAATTGTCTTTTATGAGACTGGTAACGTGACAGTGAGAAAAACTTAAAAGTAATGGTGCAGTCCTTCATTCCAACTTGGAAAGCTGAATGGATAGTAAAGCCATTATTCAAAATAGGATGCTCAGAGAAGGAGCAAAAGCTACCTTAGGACTCACTGAATTTGCAGTACTTGTAGGGACATATAATTGGTGTGTTCATGTTTGTTTTGTTTTGTAATCATAGGAAGTTTATTTTGCCCTGTATCATTTTTTCATTTTAGGAATGTCAGCATAGCAGTGTAGCTTGCTTTATATCCCTCTAACTGTTGCCATTTGAAAGAGTGATATAAAGGGTGTTTCTTGTGATACTCAAAATGCTACTTTGTGCAAATAGATCCAGTATGCCTTTGGGTGAAGGCTCTATCATGAGCTACCCTGAAGTTATCCCGAAATGGACAATGACAGATTTTTTAGCAAGTTGTCACCTATTTTTCTTCTACTTTCTCACTATCATCGAGTATAACACCTCTGACTTTAAAGTGTTTTACAACTGGTAACTCATGTATCTTCACACCCTTCCTGTGAAATACAATTGTGATGAGACAAGCTGCTAGGTTTTGAGAGGCAGGTGAGGAGAAACAAAAACTCAGACAATTATCTGTATCTTTAGAAAAGAGCCAAGGGGAGAATTATTGCAGGACTCTTCACTTCAGATTGAATTATTTCAGAACATGCTTCTCTACTTAATTGTAATGCTTGGTAATCATTCCTTCACTCTTAAAGTCTCCAAATCTCATCAACTTTATCAATTAAAAAAAAAAAAAAAGAAACTAAGCACAATAGCTGTTCATTCCAGAAGAAGGAGCATTTCCGAATGCCATAACTTGATGTGTCTCCTATTTTCATCTCAAGCAAAGTGACAGAAGCTCTACTTTCCCTGAAATTCTTGAACAGCATCTCAAGTCCTATTTTAAAAAAAATAGCTCAAATGTATGGCACAGGATTTTGAGGAAAACTTTAGTAAGATAAGATTTTAAAATAATTTATTTACAAATTATTTGAGACATATGCATAAACATCATGAGCTTTTTCGATTTCTCTTACTTATGAAGAGTCAGACCTCTGATGGGCTCATATCTTTGAATTCAAAAATACCTCATTCTTAATGTTCTTATTCCAATAATTGCTACTGTTCAAAGTAGCAATTAATAATAATAAGCAATAATTTGATTGACTCAGATACAATAGAATTTTCTCAATTCTTTTCCATGAGGGAAGCACATGTTAATTAAGCAGATTTCAGATTTTCAGATGCTCAAGTTTTAGAACTCGATTGTGCTGGCACACATGGGTCATTATTTCAGGAGCAACTTTCAAAACAAACATTATATTCCACATTAAAGCATTAAACCTCAGATATTCACTGAGTGACTCACTTAGCAGCTGGAATACAGCTGGGATGCTGCCAGAACTGAATAAAACAAGAGTGGGAAATTTGTCATCACAAGCAGTAGTTCATATCACTGCATGGTTTGAACTCAGGTTGGCCTGGATAGCCAGGCATGCTCAGTCTAAAAGGAGCTATTAATTCTAATTCCAGTTCTGTCTCTTTTTAACGGTGTAGCTTTGGGTATCAATTAACCTCTCTGATACTCAGTTTCCTGCTATGCAAATATTGAATATTTGGGTCAGCACATTGTCTCAACAGAATTATTCATTCACCGGGGACTGTCTTAGCTGTACATGTGGAGAGTAGTTCTCATGGGGCTGACTTCCCAGCAATCCCTGTCTTTATGCAGAGGGCATCACCCAGATTAGGTATTGAGCATGATGAGAGTGACTGCTTGGCAGCCTGTTTCTGACAGATTACACAAGGCACATGGGTTTAAGTTTTCACATTTCATTTAATTGTCAGCCATAAAAACATTAATGAAGATTACTTATTAAATATCCTCAAAATAGACCAATTAGTAAGACCTTATTAATTAGCATGACTATGGTATTATTCTTTCCGGTTGTATACACTGACCTAGAGGAGGGCTCAGGCCCTGACTAATACCTGTATATACCTATGAGCATTTGCACACACCCAGAGAGCCTTAGGCTCCTTTCTGTCACTACAGCTGTGCATTATAGAGTCTGACTAACTGTTCCCTTCCCAACCAAGATAAGACAAAAGAGAAAGAAAGGCACGTTCTGCATGGAGCACTGGGTGTTATGCACAAACAATGAATCATGGAACACTACATCTAAAACTAATGATGTAATGTATGGTGATTAACATAACAATAAATTTTTTTTAAAAAGAAAACGAACAAACAGGTACAGCAAAAAAATACTGTTCTGACAAAAACAGAAATATTAGAGGCGTGTAATTGTGGTGGCCAAGGGATTGAGAAGATTATTGAATAAGCAAAGTTGACCTGAAGAACTAGATCTGACACCATGTCCTAAGAACAAATGTGCCCAGGGCTCAGATCAGAAACAAGAGCGTACTTAGAAATAAACTTACTGCATATAGACTAGAGACTGTAAGCAAGTATGTCTCAGACCTATTTTTAGGCAATTTTATAAATAGATACAAGATGTTAAGGTAACAGTAGCATTTACTGTTCTGTATTCCTAGGCTTGGTGAGACCACAAGAAAGGAAAAGACAACTGGAAGGTATAATACAAAACATCAACAGAATCAATCTTTAAGAAATATATTAAGGATTATTTTTCAATTATGAAAATATTTCTTCCTATTAAGAAAAAAACATTTTTAATAAACCAACACTAGTCATACCTTAATTATATTTCCTCCATGGTCTTTAAAATTGTTTTTACCATGCAGAAGTGGAAAATTAGAGATAGTCTGTTCTGTGTAGTCAATTTGTCCTTGATCTTTAATCATCTTTAGGAAACTAGTGAGGGCGTATTTATTATTCTCAAAGCAAACTCACTGTACGGTTTTATTATCTTGTAGATTTGCTGGATGTCGTTTGAAGTATCCTTCCCCATTTTTTAGACAATAAAGATTCAGGAATTAAATTGAAATTAAAACTAGTAAGCCTTATAAAGAACACTAAACTATACAAAATAAACTGCAGATCAGCTGGGACTCTCATACATTTCTGGGGGAAATGAAAATGGTACAGCCACTGTAAAGAATAGTTGCTTGACAGTTTCTTAAAACAAACAAACCAACCAGCCCACCCATATAGTTACTATAAGACTAAGCCTTTCCTCTCCTACACATTTCCCAAGAAAAATTGAAATGTGTGGTCCTGCAAAATGTCCATATCTGCATGTTTATAGCAGCTTTCTTCATAATCACCCAAACTGGAAACAACCAAGAAAACCTTCAACTAGTGAATGGATAATAAAAACAAACTACAAATTCATGTAAAAACATAATCTTAAATGCACCTTGCTAACTTAAAGAAGCCAGTTATAGTGATTTATATATTGAATGATTCTATTTATATGACATTTTGGAAAGGGGAAAACCACGGGATGGACAACAGGGTGGATCAGTAGCTTCCCAAGTTTAGAAAGGAGAGGGGAGTTGTCTACAAAGGGATAGCAACAAGAGAATTTACTGGGTTGGTTGAACTGTTCTATATCCCAACTCTGATAGTGGATACACAGTGCTGTGTATTTGTTGAAACCAACAGAACCACGTATCACAAAGACTGAATTTTACTGTATGTAAATTTTTAAAAATCAAGTAGGATGTAAGGAAAACCCAAAACAGAATGCAAACTATACCAAATGAACTAATTGTGTTACAAATGAATAACAATAATACACTAAAGGAGAACATAGGAAAAAGAAGAAAAAGAACCAATGTAATTTTGGAAACCATATTGATTGGGTATTGGGAGGCTAAAGACAAAAAGTACTATAAACAAATTCTCTAAGTCAGAAAATAGTTTCTTACAGGAGTTAAGTTAGCAATTCTAAGACCTGTTAGTGGGACATTAGGGTTAAACAATTAAGTAAATATACTGCAGAAAGTAAAGCCAGAATTCCTGCTGTTTGAGAAAGAAGTTACATAGAAGAAAAACAAATCAAAACAAAACAAAAAAGTCTACAATGAATTCTTTATGTTAAATTTGAATTGGAGGCATCAGAGTTAACTCAGTTTTTTTTTTTTTTTTGAATAGGTAGATAGGCAATAGATAAACAGAAAAGCAGACAGACATGTAGGCACATGTAGGCACATACACACATGTGTATAAAATAAATATGGATGTGAATGCTAATATGGGTAGGTCTGCCCAGAAATATTTCCCAAGTTCTCAAGTTCTATCAGTAAAGAAAGCCTAGAAGCAATGGCACCTCAATATCAAGGAGCATATCATGCTATCAGATCTTGGTTTCTAAGTCCCAACTGCCAATTAAAAAAACAAACAAAAAAACAAACCAAAACAAACAAAAACTTGAAGGAGTGGTATATTCCAGATCTAGGGCAGGATTAATTGGCAGATGAGCCTGGAATATCTTGTGGTGCCTGAAAGTATGGTGCCCATGCTTAAAAAAAAAAAAAAAAAAAAAAAAAAAAAAAGTATAGCATGCTGAAGGGCACAGAAGTCAGCCTGAAATCAGCCTGAAAGAACTCCCAATGCCCAAAACTGGAACATTTTGGGCCACAAAATATAGTAAAGATTATAACCCATAAATCAAATATCTACAATTCCTTAGTCTTGTAAATTGGGGGATAAAGCACAGTTCTTCCCTATAAAGGATTCCAACTAATACATACAGAAGGAATAGAAAAATAGAGATCATGATTAGAATCCTAGAATAATAGTTATTTCAGGTTCGATCCACCAGTGGAAGCAAAATTAGGGAGCAAAAGTTTGAGGAGAGACAGGATACTTGCATAGTCTTGAATCATGTATTCATTACAATGGGGAAAAAAATGGCACATTTTCAGTGGAAAAACCCAGTCAAAGCCACCTTAATGAGATGATCAAGGTTAAGTTCACCACTAATAAGACATATCCACATCATGTACATCCTAACATGCGCTGAGAAGAGCATACCACCTCTGTAATATTCTTGTTAAAAATAAATACGCAGATTCAATAATTAAATGAGATAATATTTGCCAAGTACTTGGAATGCTGTCTTGCGCATGGGAAGCCCACTACAAGATCTGAATTGGAATGAAAGAAAAAAAAAAGAAGAAAGAAACGAAAAGGAAAGGGAAAAAAAGTCTTAGAAACTGAAAATTAGGTTTGGCCAGGCATGGTTTTAAAATACTTTACCAAACAATATACAAACAAGCACAAATTAGCTTTGATATAAAGAATAAGTACTCAAAATGCTGAGTGAAAGAGTGATCCCAGTCAAGTGGTGTTAATCAGGGAATGTTAAAGATAAATCATTTTTTCCTCATAAATATTGTGTGTCTGATGAACCTATCCTCAAGGGTACTTCATTTCTAATAAAGGCAAATTACATTTCATCTGTGTGTAGTTAGCTCATTGCAGTACTAACAGCCCGCTTTACTTGACAATATATCTGAACCAGCAGCTTTTGCAAGTTCTGTAACTTTGACACTTGTATGCACCCACCATAGTTCCAATTATCACCTCTTTTGATGACTTAATCTCAAATTCTGATTTCTCTCCCAGCAAATAATTCGGGATTTCTACAAAGATAGCCTGCCAGTGCCTCAGTTCTACCAATTTAAAATGAAGATTTTTCATATTTTTTTTTAAAGATTTTTATTTATTTATTTGACGAGAGAGACAGCAAGAGAGGGAACACAAGCAGGGGGAGTGGGAGAGGGAGAGAAGATTTTCCCTATTTTTCTTAAAATCAATCCTTTCCATGTGCTTTTTTCCCCCAGTTACATACATGTGTAACATCACATTTTAGAAACCCTTTCCATTGAACTGAATTGGCAAATGGTTCTTATTCCACATTTATTATGATATATATATCATTTTTTTCATTGTGTATTCATATATATATGTGATGTATATGTGTGTGTATCTACATACACACACATACATTGGTGACCAGTGCCAGGCATTTGGCTAAATGATACAGATTCAACAGGGAACAGGACATTGTCACTGGATACAAGGAGGTGTCATTAGAGGTTTACTGAGCACTTCATCTCTTTCTCACTTTCCCTGTCTTACTTGCTGTTAGGCAGGGCCATGGGTCCTGGCCACCAGGCTCTGGGAAACAATGACACATGTGCCCCCTTGAGCTGAGACAGTAAAAATCCCATGTGCAATTCTCCAGTAACTCTTCATATGTCCTGGTGACTAAAAACATCATGTATTAAGACTTTGAGCTATATTTGCATGTAGGAGATTTATGTGGAAGAATCCTCTGAGGGACAGAATGTGAATGAACGAAGGAAGAAGGTTAGACTGAGAACATGATGCATTTGCAACAAAAGCTTCAGCTGATCCCAGGGATCCCTGGAGTTCAGAGGGCTTGCGGGTTGGTCCCGATTTGAGGCAGAGGTGCTGAGCCTTTGCAGTCCTTTATCACCCTGTTACTAAATTTGGCTGTTCCTGGGGAAAGGCAGCTAGCTACCTTTGGCCTAAGCCCGGGGAATTTACAGAATTTGGATTCAGCTGTGAGACTTCAGCAGGCAACACTCCAGGTAGCTGGAATAATGAGTGTCCTGATAGTGAAGGGGAGAGGGGTGGCACAACACCAGCCACTCTGTCATGGAAAACCCTTAGCCTGTCATTAGGTTGTTTCCAGTAGATCACTATTTACAAATGAAGCTACTATAAACATTCATGTCCCAGTCTATGTAAAGGCACATTTTTTTTACTTCTCACAGATAAATACCTAGAAGTAGCATAGGTGACCTTTGTAATTTGGCAAAAAAATCAAGTGACCTTTTAAGTACATGTCTCTTTCTTCATTTCCTATTACGTCCCATATATGTGTTTTTCTACCTTTACGCCAATACCATATTGTTTGATTACTGTGGCTCTATAAATCTCAAGTTTTGCTAGTGTGAGTCCTCAAACTGTACTTTTTTTTTCGAAGTTATTTTGATTCTTTTAGTTCCTGTGCATTTCCATATAAATTTTAAGATCTTCAGTTTCTACAAAGCACTATATAAGGTTTGTATTGAGATTGATTGAATAGATACATTTGTGGAGAACTGACATCTTTACATTATTGAGCTATTCAATAAATAAACATGGCAAATCCATTTATTTATATGTCCTATAATTTTTTCAGCAGTATTGTTTTATATTCAGTATTTAGGTCTTATGAATCAGATTTACCCATAAGTACTTAATATTTTGATGCTGTTGAAAATTATACTGTTTCAGTTTTAATTTCTGTTTATTGTCACTATATAGAAAGACAACTAGGGACACCTGGCTGGCTCAGTTGGTGGAGCATGTGACTTTTGATCTAGGGGTCATGAGTTTGAGCCCCACATTGGGCGGAAAAATTAATTAAGGAAAATAATAATATAAAAATAAAAAGATTTTAGAAAGATAACTGATTTTTGTATATTGATTTCATATTCTGCAAACTTGTGAAATTCACTCTTTCTTTCTAGGACATTTTTTGTGGATTCCACAAGATTTTCTACAGAAACAATTGTTTTGTCTGTGAATAAAGAGATTTCTTTTATGGATATTTATTTCTATCACCTTATTGCCCTAGCTAAAACTTCCAGAACATTGTTTAATAGCAATGGTGAGGACAGATATCCTTACCCTATTCCTCATCTTAGGGGCTTTTTAAAATTAAATAGGACTTTACCTGAAGATTTTTTTCCTTGTGGTCCTTTATCAGGTTGAGCAATTTTTCTTTAATCTGAATTTCTGTTTTGTTTTATTTTTTATATCAGAAATGGATTTTAGATCTTTCTAAAGACTTTTATTTTTGCATCTATTGAGATAATCAGATTATTTTTCCTTTTTAGTGTACTTATAAGATAAATTACATTGGTTGATTTTATAATGTTAATCCAACCTTGCATTCATTGGCTAAACAGTACTTATTAGATATTATCATTTTTACATATTTTTGGATTCAGCTTCTTAAAATTTTGTGAAGACTGTACGTGTGTGTGTGTGTGTGTGTGTGTGTGGTGTGGTCCGTAAAGATTATTGGTTTCTATTTTTCCTTTTTTTAATGTTTTTGACCGATTTAAATATTCTAATTTTGATGTCACTGAATGTATTGAGTAACATGCCCTCCTCTTTGATTTTATGGAACACTTTGAGTACAACTGGTATTATTCCTTCAAGTATAGTTAAGTTCACCTTGAAGACCTCTGGTCCTAGCATACTTTCATCAGAAAGCTTTTAGCTACAAATCTAGTTTCTTTAATAGATATAAAGCTATTCAGTTTTTGTTTGTTTGCTTGTTTTTAGTGAGTGAGCATTGGTCATTTGTATCTTTCAAGGAACTTGTCCATATCATCTAAGTTGGGGAATCTTAATGCCATAAAGTTAACGGGCATGTTTTCACAACTGTAGAATTTGTAGTATATTATCTATTTCACTCAAGATATTTGTATCTTCTCTTTTCCTTTCATGATCAGTCTTCTTAGAGACTTACCAATTTTATCTTCCTGATGAGCAAACTTCTAGTTTCACTGATTTTCTCTGTTTTCTTTTCTCTATTTCATTAATATTTCTACTGATTGTTATTATTTCCATTCTTCTGCTTTATTGTTTTTAATGCTTTACTTTTTTTTTTTAATGGGAGAAGCTTAGATAATTGATTTGAAATACTTTTTTGAGAGAGAGAGTGAGAGCATGAGCATGCGGTGGGGTGGGGGGGGTAGAGGGAGAGAGAGAATCTCAAGCAGACTCTGTGCTGAATGCAAAGCCCCATGTGGGGCTGGAACTCATGACCCTCAGATCATGACCTGAGCCAAAATCAAGCGTCAGATGCTTACCTGACTGAGCCACCCAGGCACCCCTGAAATACTTCTTTTCTGATATAGGCCTTTGGCGATAACAATTTCTGTTTTAGCTACATCCCACAAATTTTAATATATGTGTTTACATTTTCATTCTGACAAGAATAATTTCCCATTCTCTTTTTTTATGTCTTCTTTGGCTCATGAGTTATTGAGAAATGTGTGATTTATATTTCAAATGGTTAGTGATTTTCCAGATATATTTCTTAATTATGTTTAGTTTAATTCAACTTTGGCAAGAGACTATGCTTCCTATCTTCTTAAATTCATTCTTCTTAAATTTTTGGATTTGTCTTATTACTCAGAATATAGTATCTTCTGGTAAGCATCTTGGAAAAAGTTAATTCCACGTTGATTGAGGTGTTTTATGAGCATCAGTTAGGTCAAATTGATTGATAGTATGATTCCAACTTCTGTATCCTTATTGATTTTCCATGTACTCATTTTTTTTTTTAAAGATTTTATTTATTTGACAGAGAGACACAGCAAGAGAGGGAACACAAGCAGGGGGAGTGGGAGAGGAAGAAGCAGGCCCCCCGCGGAGCAGGGAGCCCGATGCAGGGCTTGATCCCAGGACCCTGGGATCATGACCTGAGCTGAAGGCAGAAGCTTAACGACTGAGCCACCCAGGCGCCCCTCCATGTACTCATTTTATCAGTTATTGAGGTGGTGGTATTAAAATGTCCTACATAATGTGGATGTGTTTAGTTCTCTTTGCTGTTCTATCCATTTTTCTCTCATGTGTTTTGTATCTCCATTATTATGTGCAGAAACATTTAGAATTGTGTCATTTTGATGAGTTGATTCCTTCCTCATTTTGATATAGTCCTCTTTATTCACATTAATGTTCTTTGCTCTGAAATATACTTTATCTGATATTAATAAAACTATTCTGGCTTTGAAAAAAATGATATTGAAATGATATTTAATTTTAGATTCTTTTTACTTTTATATTTGTGTCTTGGTGTTTAAATTAGTTTTCTATAGGCAGTATTTTATTAGGTCTTACTTTGTTATCCAGTCTGACAGTGATTGCCATTTAACTTAAGTGTTAGGACCATTTTTACTTAATAGATTACTAGTATCATTGGCTTTAATCTGGTATGGTGTCTTGCTTTTCCATTTGTATCATCTGTTCTTTGCTTCATGTTTCCCCCTTCTTCTATTTTTCGGATTAATTGAGTACTTTTTGCAATTCCATTTATCTCCTATTTTGGCTAATTATTTATACCTTTTTTGAGTTATTTTAATGGTTGCTTTTGAGCTTTTAGTATGCAACTTAAATTTATCACAGTCTACTATTAGGTAATTTTATGCCACCTTACATATAAGAATTTTGTAATAATGCTGTACCTCATCCCTCCTCCATCCACTGGCCTTTGTGCTTTTTTCTGTGATATCTAATCTGCCTTTAATCTCATCCAGCCTGAATAAGGTCAGTTTTATCACCTACCACCTAAATGTGTTAACAGAAGCCTAAAGGGAATGTTACCCACTAAAGATTACATAAACAAAGGACAAGGGTCTCAATGCAGGCCTGGCTGACTTTAAAATAATAATCACACTACATGGCCTTGTCATGAACACACCTAGGAGACACCAAGGGGAGGGGGAAGAATGACTCATGCAGAGACCACAACCAAGATACAGATTGAGACACGACCATGTATTGTGGCAAATAGAAGGTTGTGGTTGATCTGAGCAAGAGTAACAAGTGCACACGTGGGAGCTTGGCTATTGTGGTCTGAAAGTCCATTGATAGGGAGTAGTGGCAGTGATGACCACAAAGCTCAACCAGGATGGACACCCTGGCTTGATCCAAACTCCATGGTCCAGACGTACTTGCTCCCTTAGAGCAACTCATGATACTGAGGTGGATCTGGAAAGAGGACCTGCTCAGTTGGTTCTGATCCTCTTCATCCTTTCCCTTGCTGTGTTTGATACCTCCTGGTACAGGTGATTCTTACAGGAATTACATTTGAAAAGAGCAGAAATGGAACTACTGTTGAAAGACCTATTTTTTTTCATTCTTGTTTTTTTAAATAGAATATATATATGATTATTTACATGTTAAATAAAAAGAAAAGAAAAAAGATGCAGTAAATTTTATGGGTATTTAATACACTGAGGTTCCTGGCAAGAAGTGATAGACCTGGATGACAAGTGAAATTGTCATTTACATGAGGAATGAACCCTTGTGTGCAGAGACCAGGGACCTCCCCCTTCCCCTGGCTTGCCTTCTAGTAGAAAATCATAGAAATGGTGAATTTAATATTTCTCCAGAACTTTCTCCACAGTAGCCACCCTGTCCTAGTACTCACTTTCCCATCTGTGTGTTTTCTCTCAGGATTCCCTTTCCCGTCATTACCATATGGCTTCCCATCCATGCAGTCACCTTTTGCAAATCCTTCCCCATAATCCTAGAGATTAATATCATCCTCAAGAAAAATATGGCTCTTAGTTTGTGATATACAATCTAAAGTATATCGTTTACGTATTATTCACGGTGTAGACATAGGGGTGGTTGCCTTTATCACTCCAAGTTCTGCAGTATTATTTATGGGGAAAGAGATGTTGGAAGAAGAGAGTCCTGTGACATGTGGACCCTGTAAGATCTCAAGAGCAGTTGTGTGTGGGCATGAGCTTCTCATGGCCCCTTCTCAAAGAGTATGTTATAGGAAGTTCTCTTTTTTCTTCTGATTGTTTAGTGACACCTGTGGATCTTCCTGTATCTCTTGCATGCATGGATGCAAGCATGCATGTGCACATACACACATACACACACAGCTTTCTTTACTGATGACAAGTATTCTGAGATAATAATGCCCACACCCACCAGAGGAAACATGTTTTTTTCTAAATGCTCAGTGTTTTACTATTTCTAAGGCAACTGCTCTCTAAAGGAGAATGATATTATAGTGTTCTTTCCTCGCCCCCTCTCTGCCCCTGCAACTTTTATAATTGGACCAGGAGAAAAAACGATACCCTGTACTGAGCCATATTTTTCTTAATGGACACTATTGGCTGCATATTGGGGCCATATGAAGAGATTTACTCATATCCTTAGCCAAAGGCTAGCCTTATTCCAAATATTTATTTGGAAGGAGGAAAGAGAATTGTTTTATTTTTTAGTTACAAGAAGAAGGAGGCTGTTATAATAAGAATTCATTTGTGTTTAGGGTATAGGAAGACAAATGGAAATTTGACAGATTTTCTCTTGGGTAAATGGTGGAGAAGAGAGTCATGAACATTTGAAATGGACAGTGTAGAATATGAGAGAGGGAGCTGATAAAGATAAAACAAATGGTTTCAAATGGTACTGGGCAGGAGTCCAACTGAAGGGGAGATTATAAATTTGTCATGACAGTAATCTGCATGGTTGTGACCTGGTTCAGGAATGGAAAAATACAGATGGCCAGATGGATCTATAGTTACGAGTTTGCAGGAGAGTGGATTGCAGACCCGAGAGTAGCAGAGGGATGATGTTGCTGCTCAGGAGTTGATTGAGATACTGGGCACAGAAAGCCTTCCTCAGTAAAAAGGGAGGGAAAGTCACATGTGTTCCATCAGCTCCTTTTAGTCCCACTGTGACTAGCTAAATCCTGTTGGCAGTCCTTCGTGGGGGTGTTCACACTGGCTCACAGTCTGCCACCTCTTGAACATACATGTTATGACAACAAACTGTGGTGCTGGGTTAATCTTCCTGTTGCAACATTCTAATTAGGAACACCCCTGCTCAAACACATTTAATGTCTTCCCTTTGCCTTTTCAATGTCTTCCATTTTCCTTATTGGCAACTTAAAACTTTTATATGGATTGTATTGTTCCATAGAACATTCCAGTTTAAAGTATGATTGACTCTATTCATTTTGTCACTGTATGTCAGGTAAGGTAGTTGATTCTTATTCTTCATAGGAAATAATCCAATGGATGTTGACCCTACTTTTCTGATCTCTTGATGGATAGGGACAAGGGGAGAGACTGATTCTGTTCTCTTTTTTTTTTTTTTAAGATTTTATTTATTTATCTGTCAGAGAGAGAGAGAGAGCACAAGCAGAGAGAGCAGCAGGTAGAGGGAGAAGCAGGCTCCCCGCTGAGCAAGGAGCCCCATACAGGATTTGATCCCAGAAACCTGGGATCATGACCTAAGCAGAAGGCAGATGCTTAACTGACTGAGCCACCCAGGCACTCCCAGAGAGTGATTCTGTTCTGATGAACAAGGCAGATGGGCATAGGGGGCATAATAAAAATTTAGATCCCTGGCCCTAAACTGGGGTTTTGTGGTTGGTGCTAAATTCATCTCCCCACAAAGAGTACCTGAGATCTAACTTCATTTTCCACCCCTTCCCCTGCAAGTGCTCAGATGGCAACATCAGCAGCATATGTAGCTATGTATGATTCACAAACTTGTTAAAATTATTTTAATTGTTAGATCAGAGGCATCCTAAAGAGAAAGCATACGTCCTTTGCATTTTTCTCTAGGGTTGAAAATGTTGCCTTGGGGAATGTTGTCATTTTTATCTTTTTCACATATATAATTAGGATTCTTTGTTACAACTTTTAATAAGTAATAGTCTGAAAGAGCACTTAATTTAGATGAACCATGCTAGTAGGCAAAGGGAATTGAAATATCCTATAAATTATTGAAATTAGCCTATGGAAAACAAAATTCATTAAGTTCTTTGGCATTCTGGAAAAACTCTACTCTCTGCATCCCCTCCCTTTGGAATCTTACCTGCTCTCCAAGGCCCAACTCCAAGGGGACTTTCTGCATAAATTTCCCCTATCCAAACATATTCCCTTCCTCCTTTCAATTCAGGTGACACTTTGTACTTTGTGAAGCTAATATATTTTATGTCATAAAATATTTTTCTAGACACTTTATCTTTCCAACTATAAAATCATTAAGTAGCTTACAGTGATACTTGTAAACATTTATATAAAATTAATAGCATTGTTATTTTAATTCAAATAAAGTTTTTATGCCTTTTTTTATTGTAATCCTTACTACAACCCTGTGTGTAGACATTTTGAAGACGATGTTATTGTATAGCATTTGGAGTGAAAGAGTCATAGGCTGTATTCCTGAATCCAAAACTTAGTTAACTTTGTGACTTTGGGCAAATTGGTTAATTTCTCTGAGCTTTATTTTCCTCATCTATGCAAGTAGAACGGTATTTATATCTTAAAATTTTTCACTGTCCTAAGAAATGAATGATTATTTATATATGAGATAACATATAAAATGCTAACAAGTGAGGTATTCATATAATTTTCAGGGACCTGTGGGAATAGTTTGAAACATTTTTTACTCTGTGTATTGGAAGCCCACTAACTTTCAAAGTAATGTACTTGTACTTGACTATTACCAAGTAGCACATAAGCCAAAATGAAATGTAAAACCCTGGAGACCTGTATTTTCTTCTTCTAGGGAAGAACAAATCCCACAGTCTTAGACATCATAAAAATCAGAACAAATTCAAACAGATTAACAAGGGTGTACATATATTTGAGAGGCCCAAATAATCTGAATAGATATATGTTTTGAATCATGAAATATCAGTCATGAAAGAAATGTCAACATGAAAGGCATTATCAATAAAAACATTCATTTAATAAGTTCCCTAATATAGCAAGCACACAGTTTTAGGCAAGGGTCAAGACAAAGCAGGTATAGAGATCCTTCCAGATTATTCTCAGCACCAAAGAGAATAAGAAAAAAAGTTTACACAAACAACAGTAACTTGTGAGGGGCACTGTGTCTCTGACCATGCTCATTTTAACCTCTTTTTTTTTTTTTTTTCAGATTTTATTTATTTATTTGGGGGAGAGAGAGAGAAAGAGTAGCGGGGAGGAGCAGAGGGAGAGGGACAAGCAGACTATGCACTAAACTCAGAGCCTGACACGGGGCTTGATCTAATGACCCTGATGTCATGCCCATGAGATCATGACCTGAACTAAAATCATGATTGGATGCTTAACTGACTGAGCCACCCCGGCATGCCTCATTTAAACCTCTTTACTTGTACCTGTTGTAGGAAAGAGAGCATGTGACACATAGTAGGGTGGGTCTGGAGACTCTGATTAAATACTTAAGTAAGACTGATGAACAATACTTTGGCACTGTTTGAATATCAGACTCATTTAAACTTATTTTCAGAAAGAAAAAAAATGCTGTTTCACTTAGAGCAATGAAACAAACATTGGCTATGGGCAGTTCGACAGAGAGTGACCAGTAAGATAGCTTCCACAGAGGTTGGCTTCTTTTGGAGAGCAAGAGGCCACAACTCCTACTGCTTGAGATGGATATCCATATCAAGATGACTGATATAATTTCTCAAGACAAAAATATTTTATTGGGTGACTTTGGCAGTCCTCTGGCCTGTAATCATAAAACAGTAGTAACTTTACACAGGATGATAAAAGTGTATGTTGCCACACTCCCAAAATCATTGCAAAATAGGGTTATCAATGGGAAATTAAACAATTCCATAAAATATCTTGAACTCAACACAAACCTAATTATGTAGTTATAAGCATGTAGGGATTTTATTAAATAAAATAATTTCCCACAAATGTTTTAACATTTATGAAGTCTTAGAATGACAAATATAGGAATAGAGAATAAGTACAGTATTTTGACCTGGATATAATTTGCTCCTGGACCTGGCACTTTCTAGCCGTTACCTGCAGAATATACTCTGATAAAGATGCCCTTTATGCTTCTGGTTTCTATTATAAAATCTGTGCAAGATTACTTATCATATGTCATGGTTAAGTCGGAGACCTTCCTTAATGTGGTTAACACTATGCCTACTGTATCTTAGGTACACGATAAATGGTAAATTTTCATCATTAATTTTACTATAATGATACAAAAAAAATCCATGAGTTGAAAAAATCCATTGTGAATTCACATTAACTTTCTGGCTTTTGATACTGAAATTAAATATTACCTTAATAACACCCCGAGAATCGGGGTCAGTAGGGTTGATTTCCTAATGCACTGGATAATTTTCATTTGGAATTAAGAGAGGTATGTTCTTGCCCTCCCTTATTTTTATGAACCTTAATGATTTGATAGCACTTTTGGATGCTAAGTGTCCTTCTCTGTCCCCTTAGAAAACTGAAAGAGTATAAACGTTCACTTGTAGTTAGATGACATGGTTATATTATCACAAATTAGGAGTAGCTTTAAGAGATAACTGGTACTTCTACATAATTACTGTTAGAAATAATTGCTTAAAATGAAGTATCCCAAGGTCAAAATAATTTTTGGTAAGTGCCCTTCAGCTTGGAATTAACAACTCCACCGAATAAATCAATCCATTCAATTGTCTGGGAGTACTTTTTGTATCATGTTTATTTTAAAGGATTAAACCTGTACAGTACCTTATTGGAAATTACATATTCTCCAGGTGCACCATTGGAAGTATTAGTTTAGTAGCAATTTAACATTTTTCAAGTTAATATTATTGCAACTATGCCCTCAGGGGAGGAAAAAAACAACATGGAGGCCTTAATTGTCCATTTGTCAGTTTGTTGGTATGAACTTAGCATTTTGATCTCAGGAAATCTTGGCTCCATTTGCCCACACTGCTCAGCAACTCCTCCAAGCTCAGATGAATTATTTGGGCATGTTTTTTACCCTTTCTTGGCTTTTTTTAATTTCAGGTGTACATTCTCTTCATTAGCAGCACAGAGTTTTATATTCCAACTATTGTACAATATTTTTCAATAATGTTCATGGAAGACCACTTATTGAGTAATTTATTTATTTAGATACTATAAATCTTATCATTTGGTGAAATCAGGCTATTATAAATATGTTGCTTGTATACATTACTCAACAGAAGTTCAGCTTTACGATATCAGACAAGTATAGTTCTTCCTCCACATGTCTTCTGAAGATGTTAGTTATAGCTCAGAGCATTCATTTTTGGATTACACCTCACATCTCAGTTTTAGAAATAGTTTTAATTCCTCTAAACAACTACGTATATTAATTTGTTGGCAAAACTAAATTATATAACCAATGAAACTTTTTTTTTTTGATTGTTAAAATCTCAGAGCAAAGTTTGTGATCCACAACTTTATGGGACATTTCGCCTAAACTTATCTCCAGCTTCATCCTGTTTTTCTCATTCTAAAAATCTTTTTATTTTTGGAGCACGTGGATGGCTCATTTCAGTTAAGTATCTGACTTTTGATCTCAGCTCAGGTCTTGATTTCATGGTCATGAGTTCAAGCCCCACATGGGGTTCCACGGTGGGCATGGAGCCTACTTTAAAAATAATCTTCTTTTTATTTCCTTGTATCACATGAATTTATATGTACACAATATTATAGCCATTTTCATTCATGAAAATGTATGGCTGTGATCTCTGGGACAATCAGCTGGGGTTGGATAGTTAATCAACATATCCATGGATCCTCCATCATTCATGTAAAGACTGCTTTCTCCCCTGGGCAGGCTTCTCAGAGTAAACCAGCTGAAGAAAAGAAGAAAAATTTGAAGTTGTTTTAAGGATGGGTTGGCTCAGTATACGAAAATGACAGTGTAAAAATGGACAGTGGCTGCAATAAAGTCACATTTAAGGTGACCTTGAAAAATAGTAAAGGAAAAACTTAAAAATGGATGAAGTTTTTAGCAGTGTATAGGTCATCAGCCTTGTGTGGAAGAAGTGGCTTAAGGTTAGACTGTTTTTTTTTTTTTTTTTTTTTTAAAGATTTTATTCATTTATTTGAGACAGAGAGAATGAGAGAGAGCACAAGAGGGGGGAGGGTCAGAGGGAGAAGCAGACTCCCTGCTGAGCAGGGAGCCCGATGCGGGACTCGATCCCGGGACTCCAAGATCATGACCTGAGTTGAAGGCAGTCGCTTAACCAACTGAGCCACCCAGGCACCCAAGGTTAGACTGTTTTTATTCCTGGCCACTGGCCAGTGGCCCAGCTAGCTGCCCAGGGGCTCATAGGAAAAGGACCGGAAGATCAGAATCAAGAAGTTCACTAGTCAGAAGCATGTAGATAGAGATCTAGAATAGCTTGGAAATGTATCCCATGTCAGTGCTCACCCAAAAGCATGCACTAAGGAAGTGTCACTGAACAAACAAGTAGAGAAAGTGCTTGGCTGGTTCACATTAGTCAGTCTTCATCATTTATTACCGTGGAACTGGACACATGAAGAGAGTGGCCATGGCAGAAGACTTGGAGGCTGTTCATTGGCTCATCAACATAGATTCTCACTTACCAAGACCAAACTACCCTGCCCTTGAACTTCCAACCTTCCAGGAGCAGATATCAAAGCAGAGCCTTCAATATAGCATTATTCCATGAGGAAACCAACCAGTCACTTGGAAGCAAGCCTATTCCAGTGGGTCCCTTGCATCCTGGAGCAGCCAATGCTTCTTCCTCACAATGACAGATATCTATGTCCTCTTGGTAGAAGTTTGCCTTTCTTGTCAGCAGAGCCTCAGAAAGTTCTGCTCTCCAGGGATATAAGGAATGACTGATCTCCTGTTCTGGAATAACACACAAGATAGTATTGGGCCAGGAGACCCATTTAATGTTGAAGGAGATGCATAAAGGGGCCAATTAACAGGGGCTTCACTGGTCATTTTATATCCCTTCCTTGAACAACCCTTCATCATCTGGAGAGAAAGACACACAGGGGAGCTGGCAACATGTGTTCAACTCATCATCACAGTTCACTAAAATCACGTGAACCAAAGAGAAGTGGCCCTATACATACAGAAAAGAAGAGCAGAAAGGGGATTTTCATCTGTGGGTCTTAGCAACATGTTTTAAGAGATAGACATGGATGGATGATCATTAGTCATAAAGATGGTCATCCCTCATTAAACTGCTAAAGAGAATGAAAGTCTCCAGTGTTGAGAAGGTTCAAAGGCCTCCCTAAAATGTACTTCCACACTGAGTGCTTTGTGCCTAATTGCATCACTCACATTACCAGGCAAAAAAGGGGTTCTGTGAAGACAAAGATTCATTTAGGCACACAACGCGTTTTTACTGTTCTTAAACACAGTTGTGTAATCTCTGGAGATCTGCCTTAGTCTGATAAATACATCACAACAATAATGCAATGATGAGGCTGTTAATAGAGTCTCTATCATATTTCATTTTCACATTTCTGTTTCCTCAGAGCTGTTCTGGAATTTGATGATAGTACTCTCCATGGGGGATTGGTACTGATATATTTATGCTGATGAAAATATATAATGAAGGAGTATTTTGGAAGTATTCTTTGAGTATGGAACCAAATGCTCTCATGTTTAGAGAATCCATTCTAAATACTTATTTCTTTGTCCATACCTTTAATAATAGTAGTAGAAATAATAAAAAAAATAAGTATTTATCATATGATATAAAAAATGATTGCCTATAGTACAAATAATAAATAAGGAAGGAGAGTCAATAAAATGCATTGAATACTTGCTATGTGCCAGATATTACACTGGGGTGCTTTTACTTGTTATCATATTTAAATTTTCACCCTAAGGACAGCATTTTTACCTATAGTCTGTATTTTATTTTAATTTTTAATAAAATTAAAAATAAACCATTGTCACTTGCTTTACATTAATTCCTGACACCTTATTTATCTTACAGCTGAAAGTTTGTACCCTCCAGTCCAAATTTTAGACACACACGCAGAAAGAAGGAGACAGAACATTTAAGAAACTTGCTCGCCCCTGGTTTCATAGCTCAGTAGTGAGATTGTCCTTACTTAAATGTGAATTCATTATTTTCTGACTCCAGTTACTGTATTCTCTCTACTGCATCATCTCAACTAAAATATCTTTCAATATGACACATGTAAAAAAGTAAAATATAACATAAAAATATCTTTCATGTCCTATATCAGAAGGAAGACATTATATTATGGTGGGAAAGCCAAGGTTTTACCGGCTCTCACAGACAGAATCGGGGAAGTGTCCTATGAGAAAGAATCTTCCTAACAGATATTTTAATGTAGTGGGAGCACAGAGAAGGCTATATTATTGAAATGAAGATCCTTTCACTTCCAATAATTCACACAAAAAGGCAGTGTGAACTGCAGCTACAGTGAGCCCTTGGCTAATATAATTCAGGAATTCATTTATAGATAAATGAAAAGGGTTGGTAAATGATGACGTCAGACTCAGCATCAAGACTTGTTTTATTACTGGCATAATATCCCTTTCTGTTCCTGCTTTTTACCATTATTCATACATTTTGTTTGCTGTAAGTAAGCTCCTATCCTCTATTCTGAATCTCCTGTTATTGTTTCTATGCATATAATTTTAGCTCTTCTATAAAGTGTGTGTTTTATTTGAGTAGTTTGAAAATGCTGTTATGTTATATGCAGTTTTCTGAATCTTACTTAATCACATTATATTGTTAAGATATATTCATAGTTGTGCATGTCACTGTAATTAATTTATGTTAACTGGTGTATAATATTCCATTGGGTGAAGATTCCTCTATTCTCTATTGAAGGGCATTTGAGTTTTTCCAGATTGTTTTTTTGAACAATTCTGCTGTGAGCCTTTCTTGTACTGTTTTTCGGATCTATTTTTGTGAGAGTTTCTTTTCGATATAAAGTTAGGAGTGGAATTGTTGGGTAATAGGATATATGAATGTTCAACTTTATGAGTGCCAGTTTAAAAAAAAAGTGTTTTCCAATATATATTCTACTCAGAAGTATAATAGAAAACCTATAAATTCATATCTGAACTCAAATATTCTTGGAATTAATGAATTTTGTGGAACACTTGATTATGTATGAGAAACTTATTTTCAACATGGCCAGTTTTTTCTTTTTTTTAGTGGATTGCTGGGCTTTGGCCTTATTTTTCTTTTCTTTTCTTTTCTTTCTTTTTTTTTTTTTTTGCATTTTACTTTTTTTTTTTTTGAAGTACATTTTGTTGGCTACTACTTTGAGAATGGTTGCATTCCAGTTTATCTTATAAATTTTTTCTGGAATAGAGACAGTATTGTTTCCATTATTCTACCAATAGTAAAATTACATAGATCATAGTCAGAACTATTATTTGAACCAGCCTTGCTTAATTTTTGGAGACAAAATTATTAATAGACCTTATAAGTTGATGATATACAATCCCTTTCACATGTCAATAGTAAATAATCACTTTTAAACTATAATAGAATAACCTGTTCACAGGTAATTCCTCATACATCAGTGGCATCAGCAGACTTCCAAAATGTGAAAAACTTAAAGTCACATCTGCTGATGTCTATTAGTCCTACTGAATTCCATATTTTTCAATAATAATTCAAAATTTTTTTCTAGTTTCATGTAATTTAAAAAATCTTTTGAACAAATTTCCTACATCTTAATTTTCCATATCCAGTAAGGAGTAAGAAAAAAAAAAACAGAAGGTAAAGATTACCTTTCAGCTTAAGATTAGAAAAATCCCTCTGGTTGTGTAAGAATTTACAACACTAGTAGATCTTTAGCTATGGTCAGATTTTTATTTCATCATCCACACTAAAACTACAACTGAGTTGTTGCCTGAGTGCCTTCTTCAATTCATTTGAAGTTTCAAGTTCCAGACACTAGACTATCACAAGCTATTATATGACACCACTGAAGGAGGTAAAATATAGTCATAATAGAAGCATAATGTTTATATTAGCTGAGGAATAATAGCTAACATTTAGCTAATATAATAGCTAGCATTTATTGAATAATTAGTGTATCACACAGTTTTTAAAGTGCTTTATATGGATTAAGTAGTTTAGTTTTCACAAAACTCTGTTTATGGTTATGGTGTACTGAGGCATGATTTGCTCTGCATTTCTTCTATGCCAGATTTGCTGAATTTCTTCAATTTGAAAACATATATCTTCTTCCTAATTGGGAACATTTGGATCATTATTTCTTCTAATGTGCTTTCTGCTTTATTATGTCCTCTTTCTGGAGCTTCAGTTACATGTATGTTCATCATTTTAATATTATCCTACAATTCCTTGAGACTCATTATTTTTCTCAACTTTTAAACTTTCTTTTTTCAGATTGAATAATTTCTATTGCTTTATATTCAAGCTTTCTGTCATATTTATTCTGCTGTTAAGCCCATCTGAGGATTTTTATTTCCATTATTGTGTTTAGCGCTAAAATTTACATTTTATCATTTTTATAGTTTCTATTTTAATTTTGATAGTTATAATATCTGTTTTTAAGTACTTAACTTCTGATCCCAACATCTGTTTCATGTCATTATCATTCTCTATTGATTTTATTTTCCTTTGCAAATGAGTTTTGTTATTCTATTCTTTGTGTGTCAAGATATTTTTGGATAGTGTCCTAGACATTGTGATATCAGGTTATGAAGACTCAGGATTCTATTATGTTTCTCTGAAGAGTGTTGATTTATTCCTTTTTAGCATGCAATTAACTTGAATAGACTCAAACAAATATTTTTGTGAACATTGAGTCAGTTTTATGTTTTTCAGTCTTAGTGTGAAAATGGCCTCTCTTCTTCTTCTCTCTCAATGATAATTTAATCCTGACATGTGACTAAAGCTTAAGGCAGCTTTGCTTTGACGTTATTATCATTTTCTGTGGAGGCAAGACTGTAGCACAAGTATCTTCATGAATATGCAGCTTAGGCATTTAGCTTCTAGAAAAGTCTTGCTGGCCTTAACAAACAACATGTAGTCAGTAGTAGGTTGTAAATAATTAATGTCAACATAAACATCCACATAAAAATTCTCATCCGTGTGGGAAAAGCCTCATTAAACAACTAGCTTTTATCCCCTAAGATTTATTTATTTATTTGAAAGAGAGAGAGCATGAGTGTGAGTTGGGGGAACAACAGAGGGAGGGAATCCTCAAGCAGACTCCCTGCTGAGTGTGGAGCCTAACACAGGGCTCAATCCCAGGACCCTGAGATCATGACCTGAGCCAAAATCAAGAGTTGGATCCTTAACTGACTAAGCCACCCAAGCGCCTCTAAACAATTAGCTTTTGATAAAGCTTGTCAAATTATTTGGGCTAGAAATCCTGAATTCATACGAGCCATAAGATACAAGCTTCTTAGCATTTTGGCTGTAAAAGAGTGTAAAACTATATGTGCACATATATTTAATACTTATTGCTAAAATCTTATTTCAGACCATTATTCCTGCAGATAGTACCAAGAAAAGCCACATAATTAAAAAAATTCTGATGACAATCATAAGAGAGCTCTAAAGGTAACTAATATTAGAAAAGCTAAGATACCAGAGAAACACAGCATTTTGATGTAAACTGGCCCTATATTGCTCTTCTCTGACTCATTTGTAGACACATAAGAAGCATAGTTTTGAGAGACAGAAAAACTCAACTGAATGCTGTGGCTAAGTGACTCAGCAGTTTGAGCAGTCCTATTTGGCTGTGGAGACTAAACTTTGAGTTCAGGGCTAACAAGATAGCCAGGCAAAGATCTCAGATGTCAAGTGATTACAGAGGTAGGGTCAACAGGTGGTACAATTTTTATTTTCAATATATTTGCATTTTTAAATTATTCTTTAAGTATAACAGCTGAGAAGGTAAGTACACTTGTTATATTTACTACTGTATGAGTAGTATTGAAATATCAAGCTTAATGATTGAATTTATTTCTCCTATCCGTTTTTAGTTCATGTATTTTGGCTCTATATTGTGAGGTACATAAACATTTAGATTGTTTTTCTGTATTACTGATATATTTACCCCTCTGTCACTAAGAAATATCTCCATCTCTAGTAATATTCATATTTCTTAACATTTCTTTCTTTTTTTATTAAAGATTTTATTTATTTATTTGACAGAGAGAAAGAGAGAGAGAGATCACAAGTAGGCAGACAGGCAGGCAGAGGGAGAGGGAGAAGCAGGCTCCCTGCTGAGCACAGAACCCAATGTGGGGCTCAATCCCAGGACCCTGGGATCATGACCTGAGCCAAAGGCAGATGCTTAACCATCTGAGCCCCCCAGGCATCCCTATTAACATTTATTTCTTAACATTTATTTCTTAACATTTATTTCTTAATATAGCCAACCTAGTTTTTGATGATTATTATTTGAACAATATACTTTTTTCTATCCATTTACTCAAAACTGATTTGTATCTTTGAAGGTAATCTACATGTTTTAATATTCAGATATAGTGGATCTTATTTTTTAATCTAGTCTTATATTCTCTTTGGATATCTTTCTTTTGAGTTTTTAGTCTGTTCATATTAAGTGATTATTGATGTATTTGAATTTGCAGAGGCCATTTTGCTATTTGTTTTCTGTGTATCTTGCATATTGTCTCTTTATGTCTTTTTAATGGCTTCTATTGCATTAAAATATTTTAGTATGTCCTTTTAACTCTTCTAATAATTTTTAATTATGTAATTTTCAGTTTCTGTTTTGTGGTTATGCCTGAGATTATGAGATGCACCTTTAACTCATCACAATTTGCTTCAAGTTAGTAATGACTTGATTCTCTTAAAATATAGCATCACTGCATCAGTATATCTACTTTCACCTTCCCTCAGCTTTGTGCTATTCTTGTAATATATACTACTTCTACATACTTCACAAAATCAACAATGCAGCATTATAATTTTGTTTTGAACTATCATATGATTTTTAAAAGATTAAAACAGGATGCACATACACATTTTTTTTTTTTTTTTTTTTTACCTACTTGCCATTTCTTGTACTCTTCATTCTTTCCTATGGATCTATGTTACCAACTGGAGTTATTTCCTTTCAGATTGAAAGATTTCCTTTAGCATTTATTGTTACGCAAGTCTGCTAGCAATGAATTATCTATTTTTTTCATTCTTATGTTAATCCCCATACATTACATCATTAGTTTTAGATGTAGTGTTCCATGATTCATTGTTTGTGCATAACACCCAGTGCTCCATGCAGGATGTGCCCTCCTGAATACCCACCACCAGGCTAACCCATCCTCCCACGGCCCTCCCCTCTAGAACCCTCCGTTTGATTTTCAGAGTCGATCGTCTCTCATGGTTCGTCTCCCCCTCCGATTTCCCCCGCTTCATTCTTCCCCTCCCGCTACCTTCTTCTTATTCTTTTTTTTTTTCTTAACATATATTGCATTATTTGTTTCAGAGGTACAGATCTGAGATTCAACAGTCTTGCACAATTCACAGCGCTTACCAGAGCACATACCCTCCCCAGTGTCTATCACCGAGTCACCCAATCCCTCCCACACCACCCCCCACTCCAGCAACCCTCAGTTTCTTTCCTGCGATTAAGAATTCCTCGTATCAGTGAGATCATATGATACATGTCTTTCTCTGTTTGACTTATTTCACTCAACATAATACCCTCCAGTTCCATCCACGTCATTGCAAATGGCAAGATCTCATTCCTTTTGATGGCTGCATAATATTCCATTGTATATATATACCACTTCTTCTTTATCCATTCATCTGTCGATGGACATCTTGGCTCTTTCCACAGTTTGGCTATTGTGGACATTGCTGCTATAAACATCGGGGTGCACATACCCCTTCGTATCCCTACTTTTGTGTCTTTGGGGTAAATACCCAGTAGTGCAATTGCTGGATCATATGGTAGCTCTATTTTCAACTTTTTGAGGAACCTCCATACAGTTTTCCAGAGTGGCTGCACAAGCTTGCATTCCCACCAACAGTGTAGGAGGGTTCCCCTTTCTCCGCATCCCCGCCAACATCTGTCGTTTCCTGACTTGTTATTTTTAGCCATTCTGACTGGTGTGAGGTGGTATCTCATTGAGGTTTTGATTTGGAGTTCCCTGATCTCGAGCGATATTGAACACTTTTTCATGTGTCTGTTGGCCATTTGGATGTCTTCTTTGGAAAAATGTCTGTTCATGTCTTCTGCCCATTTCTTGATTGAATTCTTTGTTCTTTGGGTGTTGAGTTTGATGAGTTCTTTATAGATTTTGGATACTAGCCCTTTATCTGATATGTCATTTGCCCCATGTCATCTTCTCCCATTCTGTCGGTTGTCTTTTGGTTTTGTTGACTGTTTC
>NW_023270453.1:12426508-12434396 GCF_011800145.1 Mirounga leonina
TATTACTGATTCTCTCTTCTGCCTCATTTATCCTAGCAGTTAGCGCCACCATTTTTTATTGCACCTCATTAAAAGCCTTTTTGATTTCTACTTGGTTAGATTTTAGTTCTTTTACTTCTCCAGCAAGGGTTTCTCTAATAACTTCCATATTTTTTTCAAGCCCAGCTAGTATCTTTAAAGTGATGATTCTGAACTCTAGATCTGACATCGTACTAATGTCTGTATTGAGTAGGTCCCTGGCAGTCAGTACTACCTCTTGTTCTTTTTGTTGAGGTGATTTTTTCCATGTTGTCATTTTGTGCTGAGGAGAATAGATTAATGAGAGAACAAAATGCTAGCAGAGTAACCACGTCCCCAGGAAATGTACTCTAAACAAATCAGAAAAGACCTGAAGCAGTGGAAAAAGAAATGGAAAGAGAGAAAAAAGAAAAAGAAAAAAATAATGATAGAAACAAACAAAAACAAACAAAACACAACAGCAACAAAAAAACCAGAATGTGATCAAATATGATCAGGCTGGTATATAGATCAGTGCCACACAGTAGATTTGGGGTGTATTTTGGTCTTTTAGAATAAAGTGCCTCCCAAAATTTTAAAGAAAGAAAAACTTATATATGTACAAAAATAAGGGTTGATATGATGAAGGGATGGAATATGACTGTAAAGATGGAAATTATAAAATTTTTATAAAAGGAATTGATAAGAAGTTGTTTGAAAAAAGAAAGAAGAGCATTTAAAAAAAGAAAAAAGAAAAAAAACGGGAGAGAATGTGATCAGGCAGGGGAGTAGAAAACACCATATACTAGAGATTTAGGGTATATTTTAATCTGTTAGAAGAAAGTATCTCAAAATTTTAAAGAGACAACAACATATATATTTATATATATGCCAAAAATACGGGTAACTACTGTGAAGGGATAGAATATGACTCTAAAAATGAAAAATAAAAATGTTTTTTTTAAAAAAGGGACTGATAAGATGTTGGTTGAAAAAGGGAAAAAGAAAAATTCAAAAGAAAAAAAATAGAAAAAAGACAGTTAAAAAAAATTAACTTTGAAAGACTAAAGAATCATGGTAAAAAAGCCATGAATTCTATGTGCAGTATTCCCCTAGCGCTGGAATTCTGCCGTTCTCATTGATCGGTAAACTTGGTCTTGGCTGGCTGTCTCACTGATCTTCTGGGGAGGGGCCTGTTGCCGTGGTTTCCAAATGTCTCTGCCGGAGGCGGAATTGCCCCGCCCTTGCCCCCTCCCGGCTGAGTAATCTGCTCGGGTTTGCTCTCCAGGGCTTTTGTTCCCTGCGAGCTTTCTGTACAGCTTTGGAGGCAGAGAGTGAAAATGGCGGCCTCCCAATCTCTGCCCCGGAGGAGCCGAGAACTTGGACCCCGCTCCTCAGTGAGCCCCCAGAGAAAAGCCGTCAGTCACTCCCGTCTCCCGGGTCTCCGGCCGCACTCCGTGCTCACCCGGCCTGCGACCGCGCGTTTCTATCTCCGGCAACCGACCCCGGGTGGAGTCTCCAAACCCAGCAGATCCCTGCGGTGCACTCCCGCGTGGCTCCTCCCAGGGGAGGAAGGTGAGTCTCCCCAGAT
The DNA here is from genome assembly GCF_011800145.1 of Mirounga leonina. Lineage (NCBI taxonomy): Eukaryota > Metazoa > Chordata > Mammalia > Carnivora > Phocidae > Mirounga > Mirounga leonina. Next base: position 12,428,097 of record NW_023270453.1, read on the forward strand.
CTGCCGCTTGTTGTCTCAGGAGCAGTGGCCCGACTGTGCCATGGATCACGGTCTATGGCTACCCCGAGCTGAGAGCCCGCGCCTGGGGTCTGTCTCTGCAGCCGGCTTCCTTGCTCCATTACCTGGGAGCTCTGCCACACTCAGGCACCCCCGGTCTTTCTGTGACCCTGAGGGTCCTGAGACCACACTGTTCTGCAAGGTTTCCACCCCCCGCTTAGCCACCGGAGTGACGTCCCTCAGCGGAGCCAACTTCTAAAAGTTCCGATTTTGTGCTCCGTGGTTCTATCACTTGCCCGAAGCAGCCGACGGAGGCCCCTCCCCCACCGTCTATCCTCCCGAATATGGCCTCGGATTCACTTCTACGCACGTCCTACCTTCCAGAAAGTGGTCGCTTTTCTGTTCAGAGAGTTGTTGCTATTCCTTTCTTCGATCTCCTGTTGGGTTTGTAGGTGTTCAGAATGGTTTGATCCCTATCCAGCTGAATTCCTGAGAGGAGACGAAATCCAGGTCTCCTACTCCTCCGCCATCTTGCTCCAACCCGAATTGTCTATTTTTGTATATCTAGACATGTCTTCAATTTAAATTTTGAAGGATAATTTCACTGGTTATAGTATTTTTGGTTGACAGATTATTTTTTCTTTAAACTTTTAATATTTCATGCACTTGCTTTCATCCTCCCTTATTTCTGATGAAAAAAATCTTGTTTCTCTGAAAGCTCTCTCTCTTTGGCATTTATCAGGTTGACTACAATTGGTGTAGGTGTGGTTCTTTCTCTTTTTCCTTGTAAATTTTCCTTTGATTCTGGAATTCCCATTACACATATTTTAGAGAAATTGACATTGTCACTTTAGTTTTCAAGATTCTGCTCCCTTTTCTTTAATGCTGTTTCTTCTGTTCTTGGGATTATGTAATTGCTATAAATTTATCTTAAAGTTTGCCTTTTTTTTCTTTCGCTATCTAAAAATCTCTTGTTAAACTAATGTACAGCAATTTATTTTAGCTATTTCATTATTCACCTCTAAAATTTCAAATATTTTGTAGTTATCACTGTAATGCTGTGATTCCCAATTTGTTAAATCAATTACACTTTTTTAATTTTAATACTTTGAACATGTTTAATTCTCATCATTTTTGTATTAGCCACTTTTAAATTGTCTTTTGCTTAATTCAGTGTCTGGATTCATTCAAAGTCAATTTCTGTTGACCAATTTTTAGCAGAGTAGGAGTCGTACTTTCATTTGTTTATATATTTCGTAATTTCTGGTTGAAAACTGAATATTTTTTTATCATATCCTGTAGGAAATCTGGACTTTTTTTTATTTTCTTCCTCTGAAGTATTTTTTATTTTCAATGTATTTGCATTTTAAATTATTATTTAATTATAAGAACTGAGAAGGTAAGTACACTTGTTATATTTATTACTGTATGAGTAGTATTGAAATATCAAGCTGTAATGATTGAATATATTATTTCTCCTATCAGTTTTTAGTTCATGTATTTTGGCTCTATATTGTGAGGTACATATACATTTAGATTTTTCTCTATTTCTCTGGATTCTGAGACTTTTGATACAAATTGCCTTCAAGTAATCAATATAAAATAAAGGGAGATATATGTGTGCATGTGCGTGTGCGCATGTGTGTGTAGTTATAGATATCGTGAGACACAGTGATTTTTTTGAGATGTTTTCATTTTTTTAGTCCTGCTTGTCTTAGGCTTTTTTACTTTTGATTTTGTTAATTACCTTTATTAGCCAGTATTTTTATGGTATCCCTGACCTAAGTGGATTCAAGTGAGTAAAACTTGCACTGTTTGGAGTATACATCATTTAAGGAATGTTTCTGTATACATATAATAAGTAATATCATACATTATGCAAAATTTTATCTTGATTTTTTTGATTACCAGTTAAATTTCAGTTTTAAAAAGTATTACCTATGGCCACTAGGTCTGTAGTTTATTAGTGAAATGTGGAATTATTCCCTGGGAATTTCTCCTGATAGGAATCTGTATTTGGCATGATCTCTCATAGTTGAATTCCAGTTCAACTGTGACATTGTTTTTATTGACCAAAAATATGTCATCTTTTACTCTTTTAATGAGCAAAGAAAAGAATATGAATGGAGAAAGAGTCACTTTACTCTGGTTATGTCTATAGAAATGAAAATTAAATCAAACTATCACACAGTGCTATTGCTTGGTATTTGGGAATGTCTTCACAGTTAATGTATGTCAGTGTTCAATCAGCTCCATCATCTGCCACACAACTATTAATGCAGCTGAAAATTCTGCTACTATTTTAATGATACAACATAAAAAATATAGGGGAACTTGTTTAAAGTAGAACATGTAGCAGTTTCATAAATCTAGTTTCTTTTACTTCCTAAAACAACCCCAAATTGAAATAAGTTGCAAAAAAGATTCTCTGGGGAAGAATAATGGCAAGCTCATGTATTGTTAGGAGGCCAGTCCTCATTTGTCTTTCACATACACGTCTTCCGCTTTACAGTGGCACAGATTCAGTAGAAGAAGAATTGACTACAATTAGCCACTTGGTCCAGTGATCTGCTATATTGATTGGGGAAGTCATGAAACAGTTCTATCCCTCTCATATAGCATAATGGTAGTGTTTTAAAATTTTAAATTCCAAGTGTAACTTTAGGAGGGCAAACACAATTATGAAAGAAATAAGTGATATGTCATGTACAGTTCAGCTATGAAAAATGTGAAAATCTGTTTTCAGTGTGAAACTCTTTGAATTTAATTCTGATTTATATGTTTATGAACCATATGTTCCCAGTCTCTAAAGAAAACACCTCCATACCATTACTGCCCCTTCCAAATATTTCACAGCACATCCCTAAACATAAACTGTGATACACTTTGCTTTTTGGGTCCATATCATTCTTGATAATGTTGATTCAAGTTTGCTTTCCTTGCTCTATGTATGGATTAAAGTTTGTCATGTATTTAGCTATCATTAACAATGCAGGATAACCAGCAGAGGTTCACTAAATTAATAAGTCAATATTCACATCCTAAATTTATTTCCCTGGTGTGAGACATTACTTAATTTTCTTATTAAAGGAGCTCTACAGATGTCTCAAATGTCTGTGAAAATTTTATTATATCTTGTAACATTTCTTGGAAAGTTGAATTAATTATTTTAGCATATATATTTACATATAATGTAAATTTAAATAAAATAAACACATGTATAAATACATATTTACAAATATGTTTCTACATGGCATTTCCTACTTTTTGTATATGTGGAACTCTCTCAGAGTCTTTGGACTTTTATTTTATGAACTGAAGTATTCTAGCTCTGGTGTAATGGTCATTTCAAAATAAGATTTGAACTTTTCCAGTAATATCCTACTTTAAGCCTATAATATTGTGAACTATGTATTTATAAAATTCTAACATATATGTGTAAAAATCAAAAGCTTAGTTATTCTTAATACATAGAAATGGGAATACAAACTCTCACTTTATTTTGAAATATTTTGATTTTGTGAGATTTTAGAGAAGAATGATAGGACATCATTTCGGATAAACAGAAGTTAAACATTATTTTCTAGAGAATAAATAAAGATGTTTTCTCAGAGGAAGAGGTATCATTAAAAAGTTCCAGTTTATACTTGGTAGGCCTTCCATAAATGCCACAGAATTAAAGATATAATGGCGTGTCATTAAAAAGGAAAAATATGGTAAGTAGGCCTTCATTAAAATTAAAAACTTCTGCTCCCTGGAAGACCCTATTCAGAGAATGAGAAGACAAGCCACAGAGTAGGAGAAAATACTTCCAAAACACATATCTGATAAAAGGCCTGTATTCAGAATGTACAAAGAACACTTAGAACTGAACAATCAGACAGAAAACTATCTAATTAAAAAGTGAGTAAAAAATCTGAAGGGATACCTCACCAGAAAAGATATACAGGTGGCAATAAGTGTATGAAATGTTGCTCAAAATCATGCATCACTGGTAAATTGCAAATTAAAACAAAGTGATATCACTATGTATCTGTTAAAATAGCTAAAATCCAAAACACTGATAACACCAAGTACTAGGGAATGAAGAGAAACAGGAAATCTTATTCATTGCTAGAGGGAATGCAAAATGACACAGCCACTTTGAAAATTTGGCAGTTCTTTACAAAGCTAAACATGGTCTTACCATATGATCCAGCAATTGTACTCCTAGGTATTTACTCAAATGAGTTGATAATTTATGTCCAGACGAGAATCTGCACATGCTGTTTACAGCAGCTTTATTCATAATAACCAAACTTAGAAACAACCAAGATTTCCTTCAAAAGGTCAATAGGTAAACTGTGGCACATGCAAAAAATGGAATATTATTCAGTGATTAAAAGAAACAGCTATCAAGCCATAGAAAGGTATGGGTGAAACTTAAATGCATATTTCTCAATGAAGTAGTATCAAAAGTCTGTATACTGTATGATTTCATTTATGTGACATTCTAGAACAGGTAAAACTATAGAAAGTAAAAAAGTTTAGCAGCTTCAGGTGGTCCATGCAGATGGAGTAAAAGTTGAATAGGTGAATCAAAAGTGTTTTTTATTAATTTAATTTAATTTAATTTAATTTATTTTTTTATTAAATATTTTTTATTTATTCACTTGACAGAGAGAGACACAGTGAGAGAGGGAACACAAGCAGGGGGAGTGGGAGAGGGAGAACCAGGGCCTGTGGAGCAGGGAGCCTGATGCGGGGCTCGATCCCAGTACTCTAGGATCATGACCTGAGCCGAAGGCAGATGCTTAACAACTGAGCCACCCAGGCGCCCCCCAAAAGTGTTTTTTAAAGAAGTGAAACTATTGTTGTGATATGATAATGGCAGATAAATATCACTGCAATTGTCACAACCCATAGAGTATTTCAGCACAAAAAGTCAACCTTAATGTATGCAATTAAAAAAAAAAAAAACAAAGAATTGATGAGGTCAGGGCACCCAGAAAGGAACATAGATTCCTAAAAGAATCTAACTTTTTTACAAACATATGAAAATGCCTCATTATAGGGATGGCGGGAAAGGTGCTAGCCTAAGTAAGAAATGAGCTGGGTCATAAAATGAGTGGTAAAAGGAACTTTATAGAAGCATTTTTTTTTTGGTCGATATGGTTATATAAGGGTACATGTTAATAATTCTAATACCGCTGTTTTTTTTATATAAGAATTGAACAGTTAAGTAGAGTGCAGATGGTGGGAGTCAGGTTTTTTTTTTTTTTTTCTTCTGTTGGAATTAATGACCCATGTGAGTTGGAGACAGCACTGTGAACTCATGGTTAACTTAATGTAAAGGTGTTACCCATAGAAATATTTATAAATATGTGCACATACATTGCACACATATATTCCCATCCTCACAGCTGAGAGGGCCTAGAAGGTGTAACATCCCAGTAGCTACAAGGACATCTAGTGTACATATCTTGGTTTCTAATACCATTCTCCAATAAAAGGAATTAGGGCTTTTTGGAAAAATGGCTGATTCTAGGACTGGGGGAGGCAATATACAAGATGAATCTGGAGCATCTTGTAATGCCAGAAAGTAAAATGTTCAGAATAAATGAATAAACAAACACCACATTGATGGGGCTATGTCAGAGAGTCATAGGAACCAATTGTAAAAGTCCCGTTGCCCAAGACTGAAACAGTTTGATTAACAAAAAAAATAAATTAGTGTTAGATTATAACCCAAAGTATAAAATAAATATTCATGAGTCCATACTGATAGAAATAAATGAACAGGTGCATGTGGAAAAAGGCAAGACTCCTATGCACCAGAATTCTATTTTATTTATTTATTTATTTATTTATTTATTTATTTTATTTTTATTCTTATGTTAATCCCCATACATTACATCATTAGTTTTAGATGAAGTGTTCCATGATTCATTGTTTGTGCACAACACCCAGTGCTCCATGCAGAATGTGCCCTCCTCAATGCCCACCACCAGGTTAACCCATCCTCCCACCCCCCTCCCCTCTAGAACCCTGTTTGTTTTTCAGAGTCCATCGTCTCTCATGGTTCGTCTACCCCTCCGATTTCCCCCGCTTCATTCTTCCCCTCCCACTACCTTCTTCTTCTTCTTTTTTTTTTTTCTTAACATATATTGCATTATTTGTTTCAGATATACAGATCTGAGATTCAACAGTCTTGCACAATTCACAGCGCTTACCAGAGCACATACCCTCCCCAGTGTCTATCACCCAGTCACCCCATCCCTCCCACCCCACCCCCCACTCCAACAACCCTCAGTTTGATTCCTG
>NW_023270453.1:12464396-12464962 GCF_011800145.1 Mirounga leonina
ATTTCATCCTGGTTCAGTTTTGGTAGTTGATACCTCTCTAGGAATGCATCCATCTCTTCCAGGTTATCTAATTTGCTGGCATAGAGTTGCTCATAATATGTTCTTATAATTGTTTGTATTTCTTTGGTGTTGGTTGTGATCTCTCCTCTTTCATTCATGATTTTGTTGATTTGGGTCATTTCTCTTTTCTTTTTGATAAGTCTGGCCAGGGGTTTATCAATCTTATTAATTCTTTCAAAGAACCAGCTCCTAGTTTCGTTGATCTGTTCTACTGTTCTTTTAGTTTCTATTTCATTGATTTCTGCTCTGATCTTTATTATTTCTCTTCTCCTGCTGGGTTTAGGCTTTATTTGCTGTTCTTTCTCCAGCTCCTTTAGGTGTAGGGTTAGGTTGTGTACTTGAGACCTTTCTTGTTTCTTGAGAAAGGCTTGTATTGCTATATACTTTCCTCTTAGGACTGCCTTTGCTGCATCCCAAAGATTTTGAATAGTTGTGTTTTCATTTTCATTGGTTTCCATGAATTTTTTAAATTCTTCTTTAATTTCCTGGTTGACCCATTCATTCTT
>NW_023270453.1:12465062-12466191 GCF_011800145.1 Mirounga leonina
AAATGTTTGGTAGAATTCCCCTGGGAAGCCATCTGGCCCTGTGCTCTTGTTTGTTGGGAGATTTTTGATGACTGTTTCAATTTCCTTAGTGGTTATAGGTCTGTTCAGGTTTTCTATTTCTTCCTGGTTCAGTTTTGGTAGTTGATACATCTCTAGGAATGCCTCCATTTCTTCCAGGTTATCTAATTTGCTGGCATAGAGTTGCTCATAATATGTTCTTATAATTGTTTGTATTTCTTTGGTGTTGGTTGTGATCTCTCCTCTTTCATTCATGATTTTGTTGATTTGGGTCATTTCTCTTTTCTTTTTGATAAGTCTGGCCAGGGGTTTATCAATCTTATTAATTCTTTCAAAGAACCAGCTCCTAGTTTCGTTGATCTGTTCTACTGTTCTTTTAGTTTCTATTTCATTGATTTCTGCTCTGATCTTTATGATTTCTCTGTTTTTCTGTTGCTTTGGGATGGAATGTTCTGAATAGGTCTGTGAAGTCCATTTGGTGCAGTGTGTCATTTAAAGTCTTTATTTCCTTGTTGATCCTTTGCTTAGACGATCTGTCCATTTTAGTGAGGGGGGTGTTAAAGTCCCCCACTATTATTGTATTGTTGTTGATGTGTTTCTTTGCTTTTGTTATTAATTGCCTTATATAATTGGCTGCTCCCATGTTAGGGGCATAGATATTTACAATTGTTAGATCTTCTTGTTGGATAGACCCTTTAAGTAGGATATAATGCCCTTCCTCATCTCTTATTACAGTCTGTGGTTTAAACTCTAATTTGTCTGATGTAAGGATTGCCACCCCAGCTTTCTTTTGGTGTCCATTAGCATGGTAAATGGTTTTCCACCCCCTCACTTTCAATCTGGGGTTGTCTTTGGTTCTAAAATGAGTCTCTTGCAGATAGCATATCGATGGGTCTTGTTTTTTAATCCAGTCTGATAGCCTGTGTCTTTTGATTGGGGCATTGAGCCCATTTACATTCAGGGTAACTATTGAAAGATAGGAATTTAGTGCCATTGTATTGCCCATAAGGTGACTGTTACCGTAGATTGTCTGTGTTCCTTTCTGGTCTATGTTGCTTTTAGGGTCTCTCTTTGCTTAGAGGACCCCTTTCAAGATTTCTTGTAGGGCTGG
>NW_023270453.1:12466291-12467602 GCF_011800145.1 Mirounga leonina
TTAGAGGACCCCTTTCAAGATTTCTTGTGGGGCTGGTTTTGTGTTTGCAAATTCCTTTAGTTTTTGTTTTTCCTGGAAGCTTTTTATCTCTCCTTCAACTTTCAATGACAGCCTAGCTGGATATAGTATTCTTGGCTGCATATTTTTCTCATTTAGTGCTCTGAATATATCCTGCCAGTCCTTTCTGGCCTGCCAGGTCTCTGTGCATAGGTCTGTGGCCAATCTAATGTTTCTACCATTGTAGGTGACGTATCTCTTCTCCCGAGCTGCTTTCAGGATTTTCTCTTTGTCTATGAGACTTGTAAGTTTTACTATTAGATGTTGGGGTGTTGACCTATTTTTATTGATTTTGAGAGGGGTTCTCTGTGCCTCCTGAATCTTGGTGCCTGTTTCCTTCCCAAAATTAGGGAAGTTCTCAGCTATAATTTGCTCCAATATACCTTCTGCCCCTCTCTCTCTTTCTTCTTCTTCTGGGATCCCAATTATTCTAATGTTGTTTCATCTTATGGTATCGCTTATCTCTTGAATTCTGCCCTCATGATCCAGCAGTTGTTTATCTCTCTTTTTCTGAGCTTCTTTATTTTCCATCATTTGGTCTTCTATATTACTGATTCTCTCTTCTGCCTCATTTATCCTAGCAGTTAGCGCCACCATTTTTTATTGCACCTCATTAAAAGCCTTTTTGATTTCTACTTGGTTAGATTTTAGTTCTTTTACTTCTCCAGAAAGGGTTTCTCTAATAACTTCCATATTTTTTTCAAGCCCAGCTAGTATCTTTAAAGTGATGATTCTGAACTCTAGATCTGACATCGTACTAATGTCCGTATTGAGTAGGTCCCTGGCAGTCGGTACTACCTCTTGTTCTTTTTGTTGAGGTGATTTTTTCCATCTTGTCATTTTGTGCAGAAGAGAATAGATTAATGAGAGAACAAAATGCTAGCAGGGTAACAACGTCCCCAGAAAATATACTCTAAACAAATCAGAAAAGACCTGAAGCAGTGGAAAAAGAAACAGAAAGAGAGAAAAAAGAAAAAGAAAAAGATAAAGATAAAAACAAACAAAAACGAACAAAACAAAACAACAACAACAAAAAAAACCAGAATGTGATCAAATATGATCAGGCTGGTATATAGATCAGTGCCACACACTAGATTTGGGTGTATTTTGGTCTTTTAGAAGAAAGTGCCTCCCAAAATTTTAAAGGAAGAAAAACTTATATATGTACAAAAATAAGGGTTGATATGATGAAGGGATGGAATATGACTGTAAAGATGTAAATTATAAAAAATTTTATAAAAGGAATTGATAAGA
>NW_023270453.1:12467702-12515533 GCF_011800145.1 Mirounga leonina
ACCATATACTAGAGATTTAGGGTATATTTTAATCTGTTAGAAGAAACTATCTCAAAATTTTAAAGAGAGAACAACTTATATATATATGCCAAAAATATGGGTAACTACTATGAAGGGATAGAATATGACTCTAAAAATGAAAAATAAAAATGTTTTTTTAAAAAAGGGATTGATAAGATGTTGGTTGAAAAAGGGAAAAAGAAAAATTCAAAAAAAAAAAGACAGTTAAAAAAAATTAACTTTGAAAGACTAAAGAATCATGGTAAAAAAGCCATGAATTCTATGTGCAGTATTCCCCTAGCGCTGGAGTTGTGCCGTTCTCATTGATCGGTATACTTGTTCTTGGCTGGCTGTTTGCGCTGATCTTCTGGGGAGGGGCCTGTTGCCGTGGTTCCCAAATGTCTCTGCTGGAGGCGGAATTGCCCTGCCCTTGCCCCCTCCTGGCTAAGTAATCTGCTTGGGTTTGCTCTCCGGAGTTTTTGTTCTCTGCGAGCTTTCCATACAACTTTGGAGGCGGAGAGTGAAATTGGCAGCCTCCCAATCTCTGCCCCAGAGGAGCCGAGAACTTGGGGCCCCACTCCTCAGTGAGCCCCCAGAGAAAAGCCGTCAGTCACTACCGTCTCCCCGGTCTCCGGCCGCACTCTGTGCTCCCCTGGCCTGTGACCGCGCGTTTCTAACTCCGGAACCCGACCCCGGGTGGAGTCTCCAAACCCAGCAGATCCCTCTGGAGCACTCCCATGCCGCGCCTCCTGGGGGAGGAAGGTGAGTCTCCCCGGATCTGCCGCTTGTTGGGTCCCTGCTGGAGGAGCAGGGGCCCGACTGTGCCGCGGATCACGGTCAATGGCAACCCCGAGCCGAGAGCCCGCGCCTGGGCTCTGCCTCTGCAGCCCGCTTCCCTGCTCCGATACCTGGGAGCTCTGCCGCCCTCAGGCACCCCCGGTCTTTCTGTGACCCCGAGGGTCCTGAGACCACACTGTCCCGGAGGGTTCCACCCCGCGCTTAGCCACCAGAGTGACGTCCCTCGGCAGAGCAGACTTTTAAAAGTTCCGATTTTGTGCTCCGCGGCTCTATCACTTGCCAGAAGCGGCTGAAGGAGGCCCCTCCCCCGCTGTCTATCCTCCTGAATATCGCCTGGGATTCACTTCTCCGCACGTCCTACCTTCCAGAAAGTGGTGGCTTTTCTGATGAGAGAGTTGTTGCTATTCTTTTCTTCGATCTCCTGTTGAGTTTGTAGGTGTTCAGAATGGTTTGATCCCTATCCAGCTGAATTCCTGAGAGGAGACGAAATCCAGTTCTCCTACTCCTCCGCCATCTTGCTCCGCCCCCCAGTTCTGAATTAGTTTTAAATTCATTTATCTCCTCATTATTGGTCATGTTTCCCAGCTTCTGTAAGTGCCATGCAATTTTAATTAGATATCAGTGTACCAGCCATTATGGATTTTACTTTTTGGGTGCTGGGTAACATTGTAGTTTCCTGAAGATCCTCATCTTTGTTCAGGTATGCAATTATGATACTTGGAAATGTTTGATCCGTTCAGCCTTTGCTTTTACTGTTTTATAGATGGAATCAGAGCAATGTTCATTGTAGATCAAATTATTCCCCGCTTACTGAAGCAAGGGCCTTTCTGTGCATTCTATCCGGTGCCATGTGAATCATGAGATTCTGGTGGGCAGACACTATTTCTTTTTCTTCGTGAGCCTGGGACATCATTGCTTTTAATTCTTTCAGGTGTTTCTACCTTTGGATTTGGGTAATTTTCTTACAAATACACACTGGTCTGTACTTAGCTGAATAGTCTTAAACGTTCTCTCTGTGAGCTTTCTTGTTTTGGGTAGACTGAGCAGCAAAACTCCAGATATCTTTTTATCTGTAGTAGTTTTCTATTGCTGCCATTCTAAAGTACTACAGTGCATATTTATTATTGTACATAGCTTAAAACAACATAAATTTATTAAGTTACATTTCTTTAGGTCAGAAGTATGACACAGGTCCACTGGTCTAACTAAAATCAAGAGGTCAGGAATGCAGGGCTACATTCCTTTATGGAGGTCCTAGGGAAAATCGGTTCCTTTGTGTTTTCCAGCCCACATGCCTCTGCTCATGACCCTCTTCTGCTATCTGAAAATTCAGTAATAGCAGATCAAGACCTCTTGCTGCTCTCTCTGTGTCTCTCTTTCTCTGTCTGCTCTTAAGAACTAGGTCCACTCAAATAATTCAGGATAATCTCCCATCCCAAGGTCTTTACCTTTACTGAAATATGCAGAATCTGCTTTGGCATGTAAAGTGAAGTAAAATATGCACAGGTTCCAGGGATTAGAGAGCGATGTCTTTCACAGGACATTATTTACTATTTCTCTTACCAGAGTAGATCTGGTTTCCAGCTTGGTTTCCTCTCATCATGACCTCGGCTGTTCTCAGATGAGGCTGCTCCCTCCTCCACTGTGGCCTGGCAACTCTTTTGAGGCAGTCAGCTGGTTCAATTGTAGGGCTCACTTCATTTATTTCCTATGTCTCAGGGACTTCTGTTCTTCATTGTTGGATGCCCAATGTCTTGAAAAAAAGAGTCACTTTTTATATTTTGTTCATTTATTGATTGTTTTAGATGGAGGGGGTAATTCTGGTCCTGATTATGCCATCTCATTTGGAAGTGAAATTTCATGACATAAATATTTCGAGATGAGGTTGTATCATGATATTTTCTTGGTAGATTAACACTTTATTACTTTACACATGACATTTTTTCCTGTACAGATTTTCCTTGTCTGATGTCAGCCGCCCCTAATATTTCACAACTGTAGCAGCTACTTAGTTATAAGTTTAGGATTTGCAAATTATATCTCTATTCCATTTCTTTACTTCCAAACTTTGTCTCCATATTTAAGATGTGTCTTTTACAACAACATATTGTGATTGTTGATGTTGTCAGTACTGCTGCTATTTTTAATAGGTCCCAATAATGTTAGCCTTTAATTGGATTATTTAATCAATTTATATTTAATTAAATTACTGATATATTTAGGTAGATATTTCTTTCTATTTGAAGAATATATTTCTCTTTATATATCTTTGTATTTGTGCAGATGTTTAAATTTCTGTTTCTATTTCTTTTTTGCTTCTCTGGGATTTAGCAGTTTATGTACTCAATCCAGGTATCTATATATTCCCTGAACAGATAGAGTGATAAGTTGTCTGTTGTTACATGTGCATCAATAGTTTATTATTTTATTACTGTATAGTTTATTTTTTGAATATTCAGAATTTGTCTTTGTCCACTACTTTGTTGATGGAAATATGGGTTACTTAATTTTGTGGCTATTTGAAAGGCTTCTATGAGTATACTGGACATGGTGTGTGTGTATGTGTACATATCTATATTCCTTAGACATATACCTACATCAAACTAATGGTTAATTAATAGGTCAGGTATGGTTAACTTTATTGGAAACCACTGAAGAGTTATCAACCCCAGAACTTCTCTTTACCTGTCTTCCAGGCATTTGTGAAAGTTACACTGAATTTCATCATTGCCAAAACATGGCATTTTTCTTTCTTCTTAATGTAAATTCTGATGGGTGTGTAGTCATCTTTTATTTTCCTTTCTGTGAAATGATATTTTCATATGCTTTATTGGTCATTTGGACATATAATTTGTGCAATGCTTATTTAAGTCTTTTGTCCAATTTTATTGATTTGTTTACATTTTTCCTACTGATATATACAAGTGCTTTCAATAGCTTAGACAGAAATCTTTTGCTGCATATATGTGCATTAAAATTTTTATCCCCAGTTCATTGTTTGCCTTTTCATTTTCTTCATATTAGCTATAGATTACCAGAAATTTTTAATTCTGATGAAATATATATATGTATATATATATTTTTTCTTTTATGCATATTGTATCTTGAGTCTTTCCTGAGAAATCTTCTCTAACTCCAAGGTCATTAAGAAATATTCTTTGTTTTCCTCATGGATCTTTATAATTTTAGCCTTCACATGTACGTCTATAATTCACTAACTTTTTAGTGAAATAAAAAGGAAGTAATAGTAACTTTTTAGTAGTAAAAGTAGATTCAAAATTATTTTTTTTATACAGATACCTAAATTTTCTAGCCCCATTTATGGAAAAGAACTTTAGCCATAAAATTGTATGGGTAGCTTTGGCAAAAACTAAGTTACTGTATATTTGTGATTCTATTTATGAGTTATCTATTTCTATGCTATTAGTCTGTCTATCATTGTAGCAATATCACTGTATTGATTGCTGAAGTTTTAAAGTAAATCTCAAACTTAAATAGAGCTTACATTGGAAATTCTTATCCCTTTTCATAAGTTAGTTTCTTTACATTTCTTCATAGCCACAACTCTCCAGTGTCCTTATAAGCATGACTTTTAGTTGATGTATGTTGTTATGACATGAGCATATATCTTAAGCAGAAGGGGAATTTTAAATGAGGATTTCTTGAACAGGGCATGGAAATGTAAACTATAAAGAAAAGTCTGATAAAAGTTCAACTATATTATTAAGGACTTATTTCATGAAAAGATGTTATAAAGAGAACAGGAAGATAAACTCATCTAATGAGGCTCTTTTGCACATGAACACTAAGAGATGTGGAATTGATAGTTTGTAGTGGCATTTTTAAAACAGCGATTGAAACCTGTCCAAATATAATTGATAACAGAATTTTTAAAAAAAAATCAGTGTTGGCATACTGATAGAATGGAAATGAAATTCAGCATTAAAATTCAACTTTGTCCAACTAAATCAACATAGGTAAATCTTAAAATATGATGCCATGTAAAATTAGGAGTTCATGGGAATACTGTATCTATATGTTACTGTTATTGCATAGAAAATGTTAAGAAAGACACACAAAGCTATACAAAGGGCATGAACAGGGCATGCATGAGCAGATATTTAATGTTTACATAAAATATTAAACATTAATAAAATGTGCAAAGGGCATGAACAGGGCATACATGAATATTTTATGTAAATATTAAATACCAGTGTTAGTAAGAAGGAATTTAAATTTCAACCACATAGTATCTTCATTGATGAAAATAGGAAGTACTTAATAAGTCTATTCAAAAAAATCAGGTGATGGGTATAAGGAGGGCCTGTGTTGTGATGAGCACTGGGTGTTATAACGCAACCAATGAATCATTGAACACTACATCAAAAACTAATGATGTACTATCATGGAACACTACATCGAAAACTAATGATGTAATGTATGGTGATTAACATAATAAAATAAAATTAAAAAACTAATGATGTAATATATGCTGGCTAACTGAACATAAAAAAAGACAATATACAGAATATTGTTAGGGTGGAAGAGAAATAATGTTCATAGTCTACTACTTCAGGGATAATTTGATGAAGACTTTCCAAGAATAATTTGGGAATAGTTATCAGCCCATTTTCAATAAACTATGTTTTACCTTTTCCTGCAAATTCTACTCTTAGGGATTTATCTTAAATACCATTCAGAGATACAGAAATGTTTATAAACAAGAAACTATGCTGTAGTGTTATTTAAAATGACAATAAGTAGTTTTGTTCATCAAATTGGTGAACAGAACATGATAGATAGTACCAATGTTAAAACAAAATAAAAGTGATACACTATCGTGAAAATATTGGTTGATATTACTTCAGACATATCTTAAATCAAGATTCAGAAGATTTGAAGTCATCTCAAATAAAATCTGCATAACCTCTATTTTATAGTACATTGCTTTTATTTTGTTTTCTAAAGAGCTGTTCCCACCTGAGAGTCAGTAATTTATTTTGATATAGTTATGAGTAAAGCTTCTGTGAATATCCCTGTCTAATTAGTTTATGAACATATGCTTTAATTCCTCTTAAGTAAATGTGGAGAAATAGAATTCCATGGTCATTGGGTACACATATGTTTAACTTTATTAAAAACTCTTGAACTACTGACCATCCCTATGAGAATATTCAAATTATGTTATATTTAGCAAATAAACCATTAAGCAAAGGAAAAACAAATGAACTGCATGGATTAACTTTAAGAACATGTTGGACAAAAGACACTGTAAATAGGGTGGTGGTTACACAGGTATTTACATCGCTGAAAACTCATTGAACTGTATGCTTTAGCAAAAAAAAAAAAAAAGAGAGAAGGAAGAGTAAGAAGAAGAAAAAGAAGAAGGGGGGCACCTGGGTGGCTGTTAAGCATCTGCCTTCAGCTCAGGTCATGATCTCAGGGTCCTGGGATCGAGCCCCCATCAGGCTCCCTGCTCCATGGGAAGCCTGCTTCTCCCTCTCCCACTCCCCCTGCTTGTGTTCCCTCTCTCACTGTGTCTCTCTCTGTCGAATAAATAAATAAAATCTTAAAAAAAAAAAAAAGAGAAGAGGAGGAAGAAGAAGAAAGGAAGAAAAGAAAGAATAAAAATGCATAGTATCAACCCTTATTTGACTTGTTTGTCCTGGGATCAATATTAAAATTACAACTCCTCCCAGTTTCTATACATTTTATTTTCTCACATTGTTAATATCAAAATAGTAGTATTGTATGACTGTATTTTGATGGCATGCATTTTTGAAATATTTCTTAAGTGAGAAAGTAGATAGTTGGATTTAAGTTACATCTAGGCAAGAGATGATATTACTAGTGTCATTGCTATGTGGTGGTATCTTGCTTGATTTTTGTTTCTTCTTGGAGTTTTTCTGTATTATATAAATTGACTGGAAAAAATACCAGTTTGAAAACTGGAAAGGTGCTGAACTTAATAAATATTAAGTTGAAAAGAGTGAGTTGGCAACATTATTGAATTCAATATAAAATTCATAGCATAAAAACTAAGAAGGAATGTGCGTGTGTTTATTATATTTGTAATATTTCATTAAAAGTTTGGAACAACATATTCTAGAGTGGCTAATGATCTCTTTGCCGTCCTACAATAAATCTAAAATTCCAGTGATTAGGGACTCCTTCTTCTAGTATAAAACTGGACCTGGGAAGTATTTCAGATAATTTTATGACTAGTCCTAGCAATGGAAGACAGTTGCATGGACTGTGATGTAAAGACACTTGGAGGAAGTCAGTTTACAGTGCCATTTGCCTGGCACCTACCCCTCTTGACCTACTCGACCCATTTTGGGAGTGATTTATCAGTGTATTAGAATGGAAACAAAAACAAAGGTAAAAACACCACTTGCTCTTATTTTCTCTCAGCACACAGGTAAAAAGCAGGTTGGCTTTCAGTTTCTGTCCTACTTTTCTAGTTAGACTGGCTGTCTTTTTCTCCCAAGAAGGCTGGCAGACAGAAGTGGAGGAGAATGCCTCAGGTTAGAGTAAATGAAGAAATAAACAGCTCCCAGATAAAATGTCATGAACCCAGTAACACTGTGGGGTCTACCTAAGATACAGTTTAGATCATCAACATCTAATGTTGAGTGTAAAACAAAACTATTATTCTGATTCATAAAGAGATACTTAATTATGAAGTAATATCTGCATGGCAAAATAAAAGGTAACAACATCAATTTATTTTCACCTCTTCCCAACAATTACAGGAGTTGTTTCCAATGTATCTCAAGGAGAGTAGTTCTGGAAATAATTAAAATGAGCTAGAATAGAATAAAAGTAGTAGGCAGCTTGTATCTAAATGAGCAAGAGCTGTGAGTCTATTATTTTTAATGTTTATTGGTGATAAGGGAAATGTATTAGGTATATTGTAGTCTATTTTGTAGTTACTTACATGAATTGGAATGAGGAAGATGGCATTGTTGGCTACAAAAACCAGTTGTGTCAGGCTTTCATAGGAAGGAAACTATACTGAGGGAATAGGCTAAGTAGTCTAGGAGCTCAGTAAATGCTTATAGTTCATTATGGTGCTATCATGTTAAGGTAGCCTTAAAGTGTTAATGCAGCATCTAAAAGTGCCTAGCACTCTCCGTAGACACTAGAAGTAACTGGCTCAATAAAATTTAAGAGCAGCAATATCAGAAGCAGAGCTCAATACCTCAGAGTTTTATAAAAGCACTGTCATCATCATCATTGAGGCTTAAATTGAGAACTCAACAGTATAGATCTATTGCTTTCTTTGGAAGATCTTATAACCTTGTATGAGAATATTTGAAAATTTCAGGAATGAATGTTGGAAAACATGGTCTTGCAGTGATGATGGCTGAGAAGAAATGTGACTATTTAAAGAAATGCTGATAGATGGATCACAGCGTCTTAGAAATAAATGTGCTAAAGTGTTTCAGAAGGAGATTTTTCATTTGATAAAGGGTTCTCCTTTTAAATAGTTTGGCCTCAACTTGTTCTTTTAAAGATACTATCCCCTCCCCACCCCCATTTTTTTCTATTACAGAGTAGAAGGTAAAGTTTCTGTGACCCCTTTCATTATTTCCAAGAACAACTATTTGAGCAACATCTAAGTGCAAATCACTGAAATGTCTGAAATCCAAGAGAATAAGATTTCAAAACTTTTTTTTTTTTTAAGAGTTCATTTATTTGACAGAGAGAGACACAGCGAGAGAAGGAACACAAGCAGGGGGAGTGGGAGAGGGAGAAGCAGGCTTCCCGCTGAGCAGGGAGCCTGATGTGGGGCTCGATCCCAGGACCCCGGGATCTTGACCTGAGCTGAAGGCAGATGCTTAACGACTGAGCCACCCAGGCGCCCCAAGTTTTCAAAACTTTTGAAGAGTATATTCCAAGTCATGAACCATGGATCATTCAGAATTCTAAAGAAAAAGATAATCTTCCCCTATTTCATACTTGAATCTGCTTGACATGCTGGGAGACTGGTACAAATGCCTGAGGGGCTGGAGACTATAATTTGACATAGGAATATATAGGAACAGAGATTGGGATAAAAGCTGGGCTGTAACTACAAAATGACTGAAACATCGGGCACATTATTCTGCAAATAGTGGAGAATCATCATTATTTTTAATCAGGTAGTAGAATTTCCAAATGTATGTTACTTTTAGAAAGACAACTTTGAATAGAAGTTGAGTATAAAAAAGGAATGAAAAAAAATATTTGGGAATATATTGCAATAGTCTGGGAATTAAACATACATTTTTGCAAGTAGGGGTTGGAAAAAAAGAAATTTTTTGGATAGATATGATAGAAACATTAGAGATTGCTGTTCTCTTGAATCAAGGCTGACAGAAAAGGAATGATAAAAGCTGATCCTGTGATTTTTGCTCGGGTGAATGTATGGATGGTGGTACCACTGCACTGGGTACAGAGTACAGAAGAAGGATGGGTTTTGAGAGAGAGATAACAAATTTAACTTTAGACTTGTTCCTTGAAGTCATTTGCAGTATTATATACTATTTGTATTAATTATTATAGAATTATAGAATATCTAAAATTTAGAAAGAATTAGCCAATGCATTTCATTTACTTCTAGAAGTTCTGTAGATTGAAAATCCAACTTTGGGTGTCATTTGAATAGAGATTTTGTTGGAGACGTAAGTGAGTGGCATTAGAAAGTGCGAGAACAGAGAATTATGAGCCACTCTGGCTGAGTGCTGAGCCCTGCAGAATACCCCCATGGAAGTAGAGGGCATGTGATGGAGACAGACAATGGAAAAGAGATCAGTCAGGTGGGAGGTAAAGCCAAACAGCGTCCTGAAAGTGAAGCAAGAAAGTTTTGAGAAGGAAGCCCAGAAAAACGGCATAGCAGTTTTCTGAGAGGTCATGTAGGAGAGAGCTTGAGAGTAGATCTTTGGGGGAGAGATTTAGGAAACCACTCATAACACTGAAATTTAAGTTTCAGTACAGTAGTGCACAGAATTCAGCTTGTATTAAGTGAAGCTGAAAAAGCAAGAGGAGAGAATGCAGATTATTCCTTTACTGAATCTGATGGTAAAGAGAAAGCAAGATAATTTTCAGTAGTCACCTTTGGAGAGACAGAATCTAAAGATGTATTTGAAAATCAAAGGAAAGTAATCTTGAAAGATAAAGATAGAAGTGAGAGACAAAGTCAGTAATGAAGTGACAGAAGATCTGGTTGAAGCAACAGAATCATAGAGTCCATGTAGTGTTGGAAATAGAACTATCAAGAAAGTCAGGAGTTAGAGTCAGTTTCCTACACTGTAGTTAGAAATGGGGAATATCAGAAGTGGGGTTAAAAACAGGGCAGTGTCATCTTTCCATTTGCATTTCACTGTGACTATAGAAGGGAAACCTAGCATGAGATGTGACTCCTTTGTTTTCTTTATTTTCTCATCTCAGACAGATCTGAACATTATAAACCCTGCAGGCAAGATGAGGAATTTCTACCCTTCCATTTAGGGATTTGGTCTTTCTGTTAAAGAGTGAACAGTTTTAGGGGCGCCTGGATGGCTCTGTTGATTAAGCATGTGACTCTTGGTTTCTGCTCAAGTCCTGATCTCAGGGTCCTGAGATCGAGCCTTGAGTTGGGCTCTGTGCCCAGCATGGAGTCTGCTTGAGATTCTCTCTCTCTCTCTCTCTCTCTCTCTCTCTCTCCCCCCCCCTTTGTCCCTCCCCTCACTTGTGTTCTCTCTCGCTCAAATAAATAAATTAAATTAAATATTAAAAAAAAGGGAAGACTGAACAATTTCAATGCCCAGACATCTGCATAGAATCTTCTTTCCTTGTGAATGAGCTCTCAGAGTGCTTCTCAAACTTTGGATACATAGGAATTAATGTGCAGGTTTATGAATAGAAAACTAAGTATTTTATACTCTATGAGAGACTTAACAGGTTTCCAGGGTAATTATTAGAATGCGTGAGTGTCAGATTTGCTGACTGTAGAATCTAGTATAGGTAATATGCAATTCTACTGTAAATATACCAAAGTAAGGGGGCACCTGGGTGGCTCAGTCTTTAAGCGTCTGCCTTCGGCTCAGGTCATGATCCCAGGGTCCTGGGATCGAGCCCCGCATCGGGCTCCCTGCTCCGCAGGAAGCCTGCTTCTCCCTCTCCCACTCCCCCTGCTTGTGCTCCCTCTCTCGCTGTGTCTCTCTCTGTCAAATAAATAAATAAAATTAAAAATATATATATACCAAAGTAGGCCACGTTGTCTGAGCTGGAGAAGTAAGGGAAACAGCACAGATCATAATCATGGGCTAGAGACAAAATGGAATCATCAGTAGGAGAAATTTGGGGTTTCTCTAAGATTTTGTTCAACTCAAGATCAATCCCGATTTGCCAGGGCTAAAGACTCCCTGGTGTGGTTCCAACAATAAAGTTTATATTCTTTTACACTTGCTTATTAGAATGTTCCATTTCTTTTTGTTCTAATTATTGTTAATTAACTAACTCCAGCCACTCTGGTCTTCCAGTATCTAAAACATGCCAAAAGCATTCTTCCCTCTAGAGCTTCAACACTAGCTGTCCCTTCAGATTTGTGTGTAATTTGCATCTTTAAATATTAACTTTTTAAGCATTAGTTTAAATATTAAATCCTCAAAATTAAGGGAACTCCAAAGACTTCTTTTTATTTTTTTAAAGATTTATTTGTTCATTTTAGAGAGTGAGAGAATGTGACTGGGGGAAGGGGCGAAGGAAGAGGGAGAGAGAGAATCCTCGACCGAACTCCCTGGTGAGTGTGGAGCCCCACACAAGGCTCAATCCCAGAACCCCAAGATCATGCCTGAACCCTTGATTTCATGACCTGAAATCAAGATCCGGCCACTTAACCAACTGAGGCACCCAGGCACCGCTCCACAGACTTTTTCATCGTATTTTTATGTTTTATATTCTTAATTGAATCAAGACCTGTTATATAGTTTTAAATTCAGACAAATTAAGACAGAACCTCATATGTCATGTTTATCATATATCTTCAGTGCCCAAACCGTTGTCTGAATAAATCGGTGGGTGTGTAATAAACTGTTTATAATAGTATATATTATGCTATGCATAAATATGAAATATGTAGCACATAAAGTATACCACCATAAGAAGAAAAGAAGTCCCAATTATAAAATATACTGCACAATTTTATATGGGTTCAGGAATTAAGGGTATGAATAGAAGCAGGTGGAGCAATTCATCATCAATTCAGTGACTGGGGAGGAAATAGGAAATGCTATATGCAACAAGAGGTATGCTCTCAATCAGTTAAGAACATCACCTTTGGTTCAAGTTTGCTGAGTTAGGAAGACCCTGAGCTCACTCACCTTTTCCTGTGAACACATCAAAACTACAAGTACATATGGAACAGCTGTGTCTGAGAACTACCTGAAGACTAGCAGAACAGGTCTTCCACATCTCAAGGTATAAAGAAAAAAACACATCATGCAGGAAGAGGGGGCGGTATATGGTCTTGTCAGGACTCACACCCCCAGCTTGGTGGCCCACAACCAGGAGGGGTCTTACTAATGTGGATGTCCTCCCTGAGAAGTGAGATGTTCAAGCCCCGCATTGGACACCCCTGCCCTGGAAACCTGCACTGGGAAGCCCCCATGACATGAGGTTTTGAAAACCAGCAGCCTTAACTCCAGGAGAGCCAGAGGACTGTAGGAAACCAAGACTCCACTCTTAAATGGCTTACACACAAACTCACACCTCCAAAACCCAGCACAGAGGCAGTAGTCTGAAAAGTGCCTATGCTGTATGTGAAGGAGACATATTGATTGATTTTAGGGCATGTACCAGAGGGGCAGGGATTTGTTAGAACTTTCTCTGGGAAGGGAAGAGATCGTGGGCACCATTTTTTAAAACTCATTTTCTATCTAGCTGTCCCAGCTCTGGAAGGTGCAATTTCTGACACCCTCCATCTACCTTGCTAACATCACCAGCTCTACCCTGGCATCCCTCTGCAGACCCTCTCCAACCAACCAGCACACCCTGGTAGGCAACCCTCCAATGCTATATGCCAGCTTTGGTTAGAGCCAGAGTTCCCCCCACCTCAAAGTGGCTTTGCCACCCACACCTGGCAGGCAACCTCAGCCTGGACTATTACTCCCACCAAGGGGCTCTCACCTTGGGGGGAGGAAGGCCAGGCCCACCCTCCAACATACCTGCAACAGTCATGGCTGGGACTTACAGCTAGCTGTGCCAACGGCCAGCCCCACCCACCAACATGCCTGCAGCAGTCATGGCCTTGCTACAGTAGGAAGGCACATGTAGCCCACAGGGGACACCCCTGGAGTGCTTGGCTTTGATGACCAAAGGGATTATGTTCTGGGTCCCACAGGACACCTGCTACATAAAGCCACTTTTTCAAGACTAGGGGATGTAGTTGGCGTCCCTAATGCATAGAGGAAAACACAGAGAATCAGTCAAAATGAGGAGACAGAAGAGTATGTTTCAAACAAAAGAAGACAAAACCTCAGAAAAAGAATTAAACAAACAGAGATAAGCAATCTACCTGATAAAAGACTTCAAAGTAACGGTCATAATGATGTTCACTGACCTTGGGAGAAGAATGGATGAACACAGTGTGAATTTCAACAAATAGATAGAAACTATAAGAAAGTACCAATCAGAGCTGAAGAATACAATAACTGAAATGACAAATAATATTAGAAGAAATCAACAGATTAGGTGATGGAAAAGAATGAAATGAACAATCTGGGAGAGAAGGTAAATCACCCAAGCTTAACAGAAAAAAAGAAAAGAATTTTTTTTTAAAGTGAGGCTAGTTTACAGGACCTCTAGGATAACAAGAGCACTACCATTTACATCATAGGATATGGGAGTTGGGGCAGAAAACCACAAGACTCCAAATAGTGAAAGCAATTGTGTGAAAGAATAAAGCTGAAGCTATCACACTCCCTGATTTCAAACTACACTACAAAGCTATAATAATTAAAACAGTATGGTACTGGCACAAAAACAGATACCTAGAACAATAGAACAGGATAGAGAGCCTTGAAATAAACCTATATTTTTATGATCAATAAATCTATGACAAAGGAAGCAAGGATATGCAATGGGGGAAAGACAGTCTCTTCAATAAATGGTGTTGGGAAAACTGGACAGCTGCATGCAAAAGAATGAAACTGGACCACTTTCTCACACCATACACAAAAATATAGTCAAGATGGATTAAAGACTTAAATTTAAGACCTGAAGCCATAAAATCTCCTAAAAGAAAATATAGGTAATAAATGCCATGATATTGGTCTCAGCAATATTTTTTTGGGTCTGTCTCCTCAGGCAAGGGTAACAAAATAAAAACAAAAAGAAATGAGGCCACATCACTCTAAAACTCATGTTTCAGTGAAAGAAACCATCAATAAAATGAAAAGACAACCCACTGAATGGGAGAAAATATTTGCCAATGATGTAGCCAATACAGGGTTAAGATCCAAAATGTAGAAAGAACTCATAAAACTCGGCACCCAAAAAACCAAACAATGCAATTAAAAAGTGGGCAGACAACCTGAATAGACATTTTTCTAAAGAAGACATGCAGATGATAGACAGACACATGAAAAAATGCTCAGCATCACTCATCATCAGGGAAATGCAAATGAAAACCACAGTGTGATATCACCTCACAAGAGGAAACCTGCACTGTTGGTGGGAATGTAAATTGGTGCAACCACAGCAGATAACAGTATGGAGGCTTCTCAAAGAACTAAAAATAAAGGTGTCATATAGTCCAGCAATTCTATTTCTGGGTATTTATTTGAACAAAAAGGAAACACTAATTTGAAAAGTCATATCCAGCCCATTATTCACTGCAGCATTAATTATAATAGCAAAAATACGGAAACAACTTAAGTGTCTGTTGATAGAAGAATACCACGTTATATACATACATATAAATGTATTATGTATATATAATGCAATATTACTCAGCCATAAATGGAAATGAAATCTTATCGTTTGTGGAAACATGGATGGACCTGTGGGGTATTATGCTAAGTGAAATAGAGAAAGACAAATATTTTATTTAATTTATATGTGGAATCTAAAAAGAAACAAAAACCAGTGAACAAACGAAACAGAGACTTATACAAAGGACAAATTACTGGCTGCCAGAAGGGGAGGAGTTTGGGTAGATGGGCAAAATAGGGGAAAGGGATTAAGAGGTACAACCTTCCAGTTGTAAATAATAATATTAATAATCCATAGGGATATAAAATACAACCTTGGGAATATAGTCAGTAATATTTTAATAACTTCATTGGTGACAAACATTAATTAGACTTACTGTGATTATTTTGTATATAAATATTGAATTGTTATATTGTACACCTGAAATTAATATAGTACTGCATTTAACTACCCTTCAGTGTAAAAAAATGTACCTCTAAATTGTAAAAAAGTACAGTATGAAATCTTAAGTATTCATGTGAGGAGTACTGTGATTATTTAGTTATCCTTAACATTTTTCCAACTTACTAGTAGGTAGGTAACCTTTGTCTCTACCTAATATTGGTGGATTATTCTGGGGTTACAACATAGACTTCTAGCGCCTCATTCTTTCAGGTGAGAAAATTGAACACGTATCTGATAAAGCAGTCTGAGACTAAGCAAATGTGAGTTTGATATACCAGGAACTTTATGGCTTATCACACTTTGGCATTTGTTTAATTTTCATAAGGGATAAGCATTTTGCTAAAAGAGGAGATGAAACAGGGTCCATAGAGATGTTTCTTCCTTTTAAGTGTCACACACCCCATTTTATTCTGTTATATTTAATCACAGGCTTCATATCTAAGCTGTGGAAAAAGTGATAAAATGAGAGCTAGGTCAGCTATTGTATAATTTTATCATTATAGCTTCTGCATTTAAATTTGATAGGGTGTTTTCAGAAAGGAACTTTGTAAAGCATAATGTAAAGGCACTTCAGTTATAAAATATAATGATGTATCAGCCACCTTGTGCTGAGGTTTTCTTTTTTATTGTAATATATATTATATATACTGACAAATATGTACAGTTTAAATAAGATTTATAAAGCAAACAGTCGTGTAACCAGCCGTCTGAGCAAGAAATAGAACAATGTAAGCACCCCAATAGCCTCTCCTGCAAGCTGCCTCTTTTACATCTTCTGTTTTTCTGCTAGAGTTAAATACTATTTTGATTTTTGTGATCATTCCCTTGATTTTTTGGGCAGTTTTAAACCTTTATATAAATTCATAAATAAAGTAAGTTAACATGGTCACTTTTGGAACTTTATATGAATGGGAAAAATATTTTTATCTTTTTTAAATAAGAGTTTATATTTTTACAACAATTTTAGGTACTTAGCAAATAAAGAGGAAGGTATAAAGATTCCCCATATACCCTCTGCCCCCATGCATGCATAGCCTCCTGCATTATGAACATCCCCCACCAGAGTGGTATGCTTGTTACAGTTGACAAACCTACATTAATTATGATTACCCAGACTCCACAGTTTACAGTAGGGTTTACTCTTGGTGTTGTCATTCTGTGCTTTTGGACAAATGTGTAATGACATGTGTCGATCATTATGGTATCATGGAGAATATTTTCACTTTTCTAAAAATCCTATGCTTCACTTATTTATTCCTCCCACACACCTCCTAACCCAACCCCTAGAAACCACTGATCTTTTTACTGTTTTCATAGTTTTGCCTTTATAATGGAGTCATACAGTATGTTGCCTTTTTACAATGGCTTCTTTTCCTTAGTAATATGCATTTTAGTTTTGTCCACATCTTTCCATGGCTTGATAGCTCATTTCTTTTTATCACTGAATACTATTGTATTGTCAGGATGTATCACAATTTATTTATACATTCGCCTACTGAAGGACATCCTTTATTTCCCTAGGTTTTGGAAATTATGAATAAAGCTGTTATAAACATTTGTGAGCAGGTTTTTGTGTAGATATAATTTCTTAACACTTCCGGATAAATACCAGGGAGTACAATTGCTGGATCTATAGTAGGATCATGTTTAGTTTCGTAAGAAACCACCGAACTATTTTCCAAAGTGGCTGTACCATTTTGCATTCCCATCAAAAATGAATGAGAGTTCCCATTGTTCTACATCCTGGGCCACATTTGTTGTCAGTGTTTTGGATTTGGGCCATTCTAATAAGTTGCAGTGGTATTCCATTGTTGTTTTAATTTGCATTTCCCTGAGACCTAAAAAGTGGAGCATCTTTCTTGTGCTTATTTGCCATCTGTGTATATTTTCTGGTAAAGTGTCTGTTCAGGTCTTTGACACATTTTTAAATTGGGATGTTCATTTTTTTTTTAAATTGTTGAGTTTAAGTGTTCTTTGCATATTCAGTCTTTTATCAGATATCTCTTCTAAAAGTATTTTCTCCCAGTCTGTATCTTACCTTTGCATTCTCTTGATTTTGTCCTTCATGGGGAAGAAAGTTGTAATTTTAATTAAGTGCAGCTTACTAATGCTTTCTTTTATGGGTCTTGCCTTTAATATTGTATTAAAAAGTCCTCACCACCCCAGGGTCATCTACTTTTATGGTATCTTATGGAAGTTTTATCATTTTGTGTTTTTTACATTTAGGTCTGTGATCCATTTTTAGTTAATTTTTGTGAAGGACGTAAGGTCTGTGTCTATATTCATTTTTTTTGCATGTCCAGTTGTTCTAGAATCATTTGTTGAAAAGACTGTTTGATATTGTTTATATATGGAATCAAAAAGGCAAACTTATAAAAAGAGAGAGTAAAGTGGCGCTTCCCAGAGGATGGGGGGTGAGAAATGGGATAGATTTGTTTTAAAGGTGCAAACTTACAAGTTGTAAATAAGCCCTAGGTATCTAATGTACTATATATTGTACTATATAATGTACTATATATATAATACAGACAACAGTACTGTATTATAACCGTCAGACTTGGTAAAAGACTATAACTTAATTATTCCAACTACTAAAAAGAAAGAATCATTATGTAACATGATAGAGTTGATAAATATTGCTACAATGGCAACCATTTTACAGTATATAAACGTATCAAATTAACATGTGCACCTCAAATTTATGCAGTGTTATATGTCAAATATATTTTAATATATTTTAATAAAAATGACTATTGTTGCATTATATTACCTTTGCAATTTTGTCAACAATCAGGTGACTGTATTTATGTAAGTCTATTTCTGGATATTCTAATCTATTCCATTGATCTGTCTCTTCTTTTGCCAATATCATGTTGGCTTGATTACTGTAGTTTATAGTAAGTCTCGAAATTGGATAATGTCAGGGATGCCTGGGTGGCTCAGTCAGTTAAGTGTCTGCCTTCAGCTCAGGTCATGATCCCAGGGTCCTGGGATTGAGTCCCGCATGGGGAATCCTTGTTCAGCAGGGAGCCTGCTTCTCCCTCCGCTTGCCACTCCCCCTACTTGTACTTTCTCTCTCTCTGACAAATAAATAAATAACATCTTTTAGGAAAATGAAATTGAATAATGTCAGTCTTCCCATTTTTACTCTTCTTTAATATTGTATTTGCTGTTCTGGGTCTTTTGCCCTTTCATTTAATCTTTAAAATCAGTTCTGGATACCCACAAAATAACTTGCTGGGATTTTGATTGGGGTTTCATTGAATCTATAGGTCTAGTTGGGAGAAACTGATATCTTGACAATATGGAGTCTTTATCCATGAACATGGAATATCTCTCCAGTTATTTAGATATTCTATTTTATTCATCAGAATTTTATAGTTTTCCCTATATAGATCTTGAAATTATTTTGCTAGGGTTTATATCTAGTATTTCCTTTTAGTACTAATGTAAATGGCATTGTGTTTTAATTTCAAATTCTACTTTTTCATTACTGGTATAATGGGAAGTTACTGACTTTTTTGTATTACCATTATATCCTGCTATATTGTTATAACCTCTTATAAACTTCCAATAGTCTTTTGCTGATTCTTTCAGATTTTCTACATAGACAGTCACCAATGAACAGTTTTATTTCTTCCTTCTCAAACTACATACATTTTGTTTCCTTTTGTTGTCTTACTGCATTTGCAAGAACTTCCAGTACAATGTTGAAACGGAGTAGAGTGAGTGAGTGTTATACCTGATGTTAGTGGGAAAGATTTTATTTTCTCACCATTAATTATGATATAATTTTCTGTAAATTTTCTGTAGATTAAGTAGCAAAGATGCCCTGTATTCCTAGTTTACTACGAGTTTTCTTTTTTTAATCATGAATGACTGTTGGATCTTGTCAAATGTTTTATTCTACATTAATTAATATGATACTGAAATTTTCCTTTGTAACCTATTGACATAATTGATTCTGTTAATTGGTGTTCAAATATTGAACCTGGAATAAATCTCACCTTGTTGTGGCATATAATTCTTTTTATACATTGTTGGATTGGATTTTCTAATATTGTGTTAAGGATTTTTACATACACATTCATAAGAGATATTATTCTGTAGTCTGGTTTTGGTAGTAGAGTAATGCTGGCTTCATCAAATGAATTAGTATATTCCCTGTTTTTCCCTTTTGAAAGAGACTGTAGAGAATTGGCATAATTTCTTTCTTAAATATTTGATGGAATTCATCAGTGAACCTAACTGGGCATGGTGATCTTTGGGGAGGTTATTAATTATTGATGCAATTTCTTTAATAGTATGGGACTATTTAGATTGTCTCTTTTTATGTGAGTTTTGGCAGATTGTGTATTTCAAGGAATTCATGCATTTCATCTAGAATATCAAGTTTGTGCACATAGAATTGTTCTTTGTATTTCTTTATTATCCTTTTAATGTCCATGGGATCTCTGTAGTGGTGTTTCTTCTCTCATTACTGATGTGCTAATCTGCATCCTCTCTCTCTGTTTGTTGTTGTTTTTGTTGTTGTTAGCTGGATAGAGGATTATCAATTTTGTTGTATTCAAAGAAGCAGACTTAGGTTTTGATGATTATCTCTATTCTTTCTACTCCAATTCTTAGTATTTATTTTCTTCTGCTTACTTTAAATTTAATTTGCTCTTCTTTTTCTAGTTTGGGGTGGAAATGTAGATGATTAATTTAGATCTTTCTTTTCTAAAACTTAGACTCAATGCTCTAAATTTTCCTCCATGCACTGCTTTCACTGAATATCACAAATTTCAGAAGTTGTATTTTCATTTTCACTGAGTTCAAAATATTTTTAAATTTCTCTTGACATTTCTTCTTTTACTCACATATTATATTAGAAGTGAGATGTTTAATCTCCTTGTAATTGAGCATTTTCTAGTTATACTTTTTGTTACTTTCTATTTTAAATTTCACAGTACTCTGAGAGCATACATGCATGGTTTATATTATTTTAAATTTGTTAAAATGTGTTTTATGGCCCAGAATATAATCTATCTTGGTGAATTTTCCATGCAAGCTTAAGAAAAATGTGTATTTGGGCACTGGGGTGGCTCAGTTGGTTAAGCGACTGCCTTCAGCTCAGGTCATGATCCTGGAGTCCCTGGATCGAATCCCGCATCAGGCTCCCTGCTCGGCAGGGAGTCTGCTTCTCCCTCTGGCCCTACCCCTTTTAATGTGCTCTCTCTCATTCTCTCTCTCTCAAATAAATAAATAAAATCTTTAAAAAAAAAAAAAAGAAAAATGTGTATTCTGTGGTTGCTGGATATAGTCTATAGATGTCAGTTGTATCCAGTTGATTAATGGTGTTGTTGAGTTCAGTTGTGTCCTTACTGACTTTCTTCCTGCTTTCTGGTCCTTTATGATAGAAGAGTGTTGAATTCTTCAACTATGATAGTGGATTCATTTGCTTCTCCTTGCAGTTTTATCAGTTTTTGAGTAACATAGTTTGATGCTTTGTAGTTAGGCACATGCATATTAAGGATTGTATGTCTTCCTGGTGAATTTACCCTTTTATTTATTATGTAATGCCCTTCTTTATCTTTAATAACATTTCTTGCTCTAAAATGTGTTCTGCCAAAATTAATGTAGCTTCTTCTGCTTTATTTTGGTTAGTATTAACATGGTATGTTTTCTTCATCCATTTACTGTTAAACAGTGTATGTCTTTATATTTAAAATTGGTTTCCTTTAGCCAGCATATAGTTGGGTTGTAGTGTTTGGTCTACTCTCACAATCTCTATCATTAAATTGGTGCATTTACAGAATTGACATTTAAAGTGATTATTAATATAGTTGGATTTATATCTATCTTGTTACTGTTTTTTTATTTTTATTAGGTTTTAATTTTAATTTCATTATAGTTAACATACAGTGTTATATTAGTTTCAGGTATACAATATAGTGATTCAACAATTCTATACATTACCCAGTGCTTATCATGACAGGTACTTTTGTTTTTGTTCCTACTTTCGTTTTCTGCTTTTTTTTGCCTTTGATTGTTTTAATTGAAGCCTTTGATTGATTCTATTTTCTCTCTTTTTTTGAATTTATTTATTTCAGAGATAGAGAGGGAGCACAAGCAGGGGGAGGGGCAGAGGGAGAGGAAGAAAGAAATCTTTAAGAAGACTCCCTGCTCAGCACGGAGCAGGAAGCAGGGCTCAATCCCAGGACCCTGTGATCATGACTTGAGCCCAGATCAAGAGTGGGACACTTGGGGTGCCTGGGTGGCTCAGTCGTTAAGTGTTTGCCTTCTGCTCAGGTCATGATCCCGGGGTCCTGGGATTGAGCCCCACATCCGGCTCCGCGGGGAGCCTGCTTCTCCCTCTCCCACTCCCCCTGCTTGTGTTCCCTCTCTCGCTGTGTCTCTCTCTGTTAAATAAATAAAATCTTAAAAAAAAAAAAAAAAAAAAAGAGTGGGACGCTTAACCAACTGAGCCACCCAGGCACCCCTCTTTTCTCTTTTTTATTAACAAATCAGTTGTAGTTAAAAAACAAAAACAAAAACAAAACAAAACAAAAAAAACCTTTTTTAATGGTTTCCCTAGAGGTTGCAATATATCTTTGTAACTAATCCAAGTCCACTTTCAAATAATACTATATGACTTCATGGATAGTGTGAGTACTTTATAATAAAATAATAATAATATGATCTAAATTATTCTGTCGCATCCTTTGTATCATTGCTGTCATTCATTTCACTTATACATAAATGTCTATGTTTAAATATATAATAAATGATACATGCCTAAGTAATTGAACACATTATTTTTATTTTGAACAACTTATCTGTTAGGGCAATTGAATGAAATAAAAGTGTTTATTTTACCTTCTCTTTTCTTTTTTGTTGCTCTTTTTTTATGTACATTTGATTTTCTGATTTTCCTTCTCTCTGAAAAACATGTTAATATTTTTTGCAAGGCAGGTCTACTGGCAACAAAATACCTTTATTTTTGTTTGTCTAAGAAAGTCTTTAATTCTTTTTCACTTTTGAAGGATAACTTCACAGGGTACAGAATTCTTGGTTGGCAGTTTTTCTCTCAACACTTTAAATATTTTATTCCACTCTTCTTGCTTGCATGGTTTCTAAGGCAAATAGGATGTAATTCTTATGCTTGCTCCTCTGTATGTATTTATCTCTGACTTCTTTCAGGATAACTCTGGGCGTAGAGTTTATTTTGTGAGAAAATTTGGGATGCTGATTAATTATCTAGTGATTATACAAATGTTGATAATTTTCTGTTATTTTTTAGTTTTGATACCTATGATTTTCCTAACATTTGTCCATTTTGTTTAAATTTTAAAATATATGATCATTAAGTTTTTCATTGCATTATGTTGCTTTCTTCTTAACGTCAATAATTCCTAGTAATACCTATTTTTCTTCCCAATATTTATTAATCTGTTTGTTACAAGCTTGCTTTTTTAAAATAATTAATTTGCTTTTAATCTTAGATTATAATTTCACAGAGTTTAGAATTTTAGATTGACACTTTTTTTTTCAGTGTATGGAAAATGTTCTGTGATTTCCATTTTTCTTCTGCTACTGAGAAGTTAGCTATTTCTCTATGTAATATTATGATTCTGTGGATATCATTTTTCTTTTAATCTGGCTACTTTTAAAGTAACCACTTTTACTGGTAATCATCAGTCTCACTAAAATATATCTTTGGATTTTTTTTTGCAATAATAAATTAATGTAAATTATTTGCAATAATAAATTTCAAGTTCCAATCCTCTTCTATAGAACACAGAACTTCAAGGGTTTGTTTTGTTCTGTTCTGTTTTCCTTTTTAAAAAATCTGTCCTGAGGATTAGACATTTCTGGGAACTGGCACAGCTTATTCCCCAATCACAAAACAAAGACAAAACCCCAGATTTCTCAAAATATGTAAATATTATCACACTATTCTCTATGCCTTAGAAATGTCTTTTTTTAAGCACTATTTCAAACTCAAACATGATCAACACCTACTCATAATCCAGATGGACTTCTCTAATTTTCTTCTCTCTCACTTGGGATTGACCTTATAAATCACTGTTTTTCCCCCACAGTTCTTGAACAGATTGTGATTTACTATTGTTATTCCTTATAAAGTTACTTATTGAGTCCCTATAACATTCCAGAGCCTACTATAGTAGAGTGTGTGGTAGAAAAAGGCAACAAGCAATAAAAGTAAATAAGCTATATAATATATTAAAAAGCAATAAGGGTTCTAGGAAAAATTAAAACAGTGAAATGTATATGGTTAAAAATAAACAACAACCAGATATGGAATTAGAATCCTAAATGGGACGGTCAAGGATGGACCTGATAGAGAAGGTGATATTTGAGCAGTATTTTGGATGAGGTGAGACCATAAGCCATGCAAATATACAGAGAGTGTATTTTAGGCAAAGAAAATAGCATGAGCATAAATCTTGAAGCAGAAACATTCCTGATGAATTTAAAGAACAAGGAGGTAAAATGCAGACAGAATTAAGTAGGGAAGAAGAATAATTGCTGAGGTTATTAAAAGAATGATTTATGCTTTATGTTTTGTGAACTATTTCAATGACATTGCATTCTAGTGAGTGAGTTGGAAAGACTTGCTGTATAAAGGGACCTAGAAAACATTTTAAACTAAGTAGAAAAATATAACTTCTCAAAATGGGTATTATGTAGCCAAAAGAGTAAATAGAAATAAATTTATAGCTTTATATATTTACATTACCCAAGAAGAAGGATTTTAAATCAAGGCTATAACTTTATATTTTTAGGAATAAGAAAAAGAAGAGGAAATTAAATGAAAGAAAATAATGAAAAATAAGCCAATGGGCATTAGAGGAATTAATTTAGCCATTGTTTCTATAATATGGTTAGTGACATTGATAAATACTCAGCTAATTAATAAGTGAGAAAACACAACACATTAAAATCAGGAATGACAAATGATTTCCAAAACAGATTAAGGATATTAAAAATATAATAAAAATTATGAACAACTCTATTTCAATAAATTTTAAAACTCTGATGAAATAGTCAAATTTATAAAAAACCAGTTTACCAAAACTGACATAAGAAGAAAATTTAAAACTCTTTTATCTATTAAAGTAATTAATAAAATTTTTAATAAAATGGCTTCTTCAAAGGAAACTTTAGGTATGGATAGTTATACTGCTGAATTATATCCAATACTTAAGGAAGAAATATATCAAATTTTACACTACTTTTAAATTTTTTCAGGAAAAAAAGAAGGAGATACTTCTCAGTTCATTTTATGACATCATCATTATTCTGGTGACAAACCTGACCTAGATATTACAAGAAAATAAAATTAAAGAACCACGACCATCAAGAAAATAGCTGTAAAAATCCATAATGAAATAGAACATTCAAATCCAGCAACATAAACAATAGATAACATATCATGCTCACATACAATTTATTTAAAAAATATATAAGGAGGTTTCACATTGAGAAATTAATTACTATAATTCACCACCATAGAAAAAGGGAGAAAATACATAATCATTCTGATAGATACAGAAAATGCATTTGACAAAATTCAACATCTACTATCTATTCATCTTAAAAATATGAAGCAAAAAAAAAATATATGAAGCAAACTAGGAATAGAGGGAGCTTCCCCCACTATTAAAGTACATATATGAAACATGGACAGCTAATATCATACATGGTGAACTACTAACATGTTTATACTAAGATTGAGAACAAAATTACAAAAAGTCAGTTTTGTTTTTTTTTTAAGAGAGAGAACATGTTTGAAAAGCTGGGCTGGGGATAGGGGCAGCATGTGAAGGGAGAGAGAGAGAGTCTTAAGTAAGCTCCATGCGCAGCCAGGAGCCTGCCAGGGCACTTGTTCTCACAACCCTGACATCATGACCTGAGCCGAAATCAAGAGTTGGATGCCTAACCAACTGAGCCGTCCAGGTGCCCCCAAAAAGTCAGTTCTAAATCCATCTCTTCAATATTATCTCTTGCCAGTGTACTTGGCAAGGTAAAAAAAAAATTAAAAATAATAAAAATAAATAAATATGTAAGTAAATAAATAAATAAATAAAGGAGGAGGGGATAAAAATTTCAGAGGAAAAATAAAACCATTTTTTTTAAAAGATTTTATTTATTTATTTGAGAGAGAGAGACACAGCGAGAGAGGGAACACAAGCAGGGGGAGTGAGAGAGGGAGAAGCAGGCTTCCTGCCGAGCAGGGAGCCCGATGTGGGGCTCGATCCCAGGACCCTGGGATCACGACCTGAGCCGAAGGCCGACGCTTAACGACTGAGCCACCCAGGCGCCCCAATAAAACCATTTTTATTCACACATGACATAATTGACTGCATGGAACTTCCTCAATAATGTACACAGTAGTTTCAGACTGGAAACACCTAAAATGAGCATCACTCAGTGTTGAGAGACAGTTCTCTGTGGTTTTTCTGCCTGCCTTATATCAGCTTTTGTTCTGGACTGTCTTTCCAAGGATGTTTGTGCAGGTAAGTCTTGGGATGCAGAGATAGTGTCTCAGTCCAGGGTAGAGGACAGATTTATTTTCTGTTTATCATAATAAAGATAAAACATCTCCAAGGAAAAGATTGAGCACCTTCACTAGCATCTGTGCCCACCTCCAGATCATGCCCTGGGGGATCTGGAGGTGGATCAGGAAAAATTGATACAAACATGAATTACATGCCTCTCTTCTGCCATGAATAATAAAGTGCTTTATCTCTGACCCAGGACTCTTTAGTCCTGTCAGCACTTATGAAACTGGGGCAGGCTCATTTGTTAGCTTACAAGGAGGGTAAAATCTCTTTTTTCCATTTCCTGACACTGACAAAATGGATAAGCCAGGAAATATTTATATAATCAAATATTACTTAGCAATTAAAGAGAAACAAATATTGATAATACATTCAGCAACAGAGATAGCTCTCAAAAAGGACATTGCGCAAAAGAGGGCAGACACACATGTCTACAGATAGTGAGATAAATTCGTGTGAATCATACAACTGGTAAAACTGTAACATTGGACATTGGCTGTGGGCTTTGACTGGAAGCCCATATGAGGAAACTTTCTGTGATGGAAATATTTTATATCTTGATTGGGGTGTTAACTTGTGGATATACGCATTTGCTAAAACTCTTTGAATTGTACATTTAAGATGTATGGCTTTTATCTCAATGCAAGAGTATGAAAATGTCTGGGGTCTGTCTTAAAAGTCCAGCATACCCCATATTTTGCCACCACTATGCTCCTCTCGAGGGTTGGTTCTTGTTTCTACTTATCTTTGGACCTGTGGAATCATAGGACTTCCTCTTTATTCAACTATAGTTTGTGAAACTTTTCTTTATTAGGCTTTCTACTCCCCATTCCAAATTAAATATGCTTTGGCAAAGGTCAAGATTCTCAGGATTCTTTTGTTTTGTATGACAGCTGGCTAAACCCTCCCTGCTTTGTGTCTATGAATAGTTCATCTCGGATCGTCTGACTTTACAAAGAGCTAACGAAGACAGACGTGATGGTGACATTTTATAAAGAATGAGGGATAGGTTTGGATTCACCAGCATTTTTTTACATATTCAGGAACCACTTTGCAATTATTGTGATCTCTTAAGTACTCGTGTTCTTTCTGTAACTTTCCAAAATGCTCTGAACAAGATGCAGGAGTCTGAGGTAGTGATACGGGAGAAGGTTTTTAGAGGTCAGTCTAAAAGTAGGTCCATTTACTAGAGTAGAAATAGACATACCATACAGGATGATTATAATATTAAGTGCACATTGGTAGCATATCCTAATACGCATTAGCACACAATAAGTTAGATCAGTTTCACCAGCTTTACCCGTGCTTTGATTTCAGACTGCATTGGAGAAGGGCCAAAAGTTACCTCCCTGTGTTTCTTAGATCCCTTAATTCTCGCAGAAATTAGTGAGAGCAGCAATTTTGTTTTCCCAAAATAGCCACATTCAGTCAGGGTGCTCTAAGATGTTGATTCCAAGAACCTATTAAAAAAGTCTTCAGAGAATTAAATTATGTTTAAATTGAATGAGTGTCATTTTCTGTGGCCTTGCCTTGTCCCTCTAACCCTGGTTAAGCTGAGTGCAATAACCTATGGGAGCTCTGGTCACAGGTTGAGTGTCGCACTAATGATCTCAGGTCAGAACTTGCATTTTCATCCGAGATACACTTAAGCCTCTGGTATTTCTATGCTTCAAAAGCTCTTAGCACAACAGGAGTTCTTAACCTTACATGATGTATTTTTTTTTTTTTTTTTTTAATCCTTGTCTCTCTTTGTTTGACAGACAAAGGTCCTGTGCCTGGGTTATTTTCTGTGAATTTCTTGTTCTTCCTTCCTAAATGCCCAGCAATTGGCAGGTAATGTTTACCAGGTCACTCTGACCTCCATGTGCAAACTAGTTTTTCCCTAGTGAAGGTGGGGAGGCAGGAGGGTTCAGATGGAGCTAAGGATGCTTGCTAAACCATTGCCAACTTTAAACCCTGCAGGTAGGGAAAATATTTTAAAGTTGCACTGAGGTTCACCTTCAAACTCCAAGGTTTAGGTGAATCCAGATTAGATATATTGTCTTGTTATAGCACATTATACCCTGGAGATTTTTCAAAAAACACCGTTTAGAAGTATCCTTCTATGTTTTGTGTTAAAATAAATTTCCGTAATTCATTGCCTTGGCACCAACTGTTAAAAATAATGGGAAGAATAATAGCAATGGCAGGGCAGGAGACTAATCAGCATAGCAAGTATAATTAGTACTGTGTGGGAAAACGCCAGCATGGCCAAGTAAGAGCTCTCCAGTAAATAGCTGTATTTATTACTCCATGCACTTCCTCAACTACTAACATTTGTTCTTACAATGTATTCGTATTAAAAGGGGATTTAATTTCCTATTTCAGTTGCCCTCTCAACTTTTGAAGGACCTACTT
The DNA here is from genome assembly GCF_011800145.1 of Mirounga leonina. Taxonomy (NCBI): domain Eukaryota; kingdom Metazoa; phylum Chordata; class Mammalia; order Carnivora; family Phocidae; genus Mirounga; species Mirounga leonina. The sequence goes on from NW_023270453.1 coordinate 12,495,869, forward strand.
ATGGTGAGTTCAGAGTTTCACCAAGGGAGAGATCGCTGGCTCACCTGCAGCTGGCCCCCCAAAATATGAATTTTTCTGTGTCTAGGATGTGGCCTTTCAGTACCTTCGCATCAGAACTGTGATGTTGGCAGCCCACAAGAGGAGAGAGGAGACCCATGGCTTAGAATCCATTCATATTAGCCAGAATCAATATGTCAATGAATATTGAATACATTAATATAATATTGATAATACAATAATATAATGATGTTACTGTTATTTTATCAGTTTATACTAGGAAATATGAACAATATCATGCTTCTTTGCAGCACCAATTACTCCCTTACTATGGACAACATGCATGGAAAAATCAAGAAAAAAACCTAAAGTTAAAAGAAAAAGAAAAAAAGCATAAAGTTGATAGAAAGTGAACAAGAGCAATGAGTTATTTGCGGAACTGAAATGGTTAGGGTTTTCACCTGTAAAACATAAATAGACTTGATATACAAAGTGCAATACTCAAGTTTATGGGCTGATTCCCTATCCATTGTGTAGTGTTTAAATAGATATGAACAGTGTTTTCCTCCAGGTTCCCCATTATTTTATAAATGTCCATCACTTTCTAATTATTCTTTCTGTTTGGTATATTATTTTCCTCAATATTTTGTTACCCCCAAATCATGAAGTTACTGCTGTCCCTGGAGCCCACACACCTGCTGTGGCCACTTCCCGAGTTCTCATCTGGCTGTTAGAGCCACAATGGAGACCTTGTAGAAATGAGGGGAGTACTCCCCCCGGTGCTCTAGCCTCCCAGTGGTATCCATGGGAATATAGATGTGCACTTTGGGAGCTGAGAGATCCTTGACATTCTCTGATACAAGGTCTTGCTCATAGCTGGGATGAGAAACTATGAGAATTGGTTGTATCATGGGTTGAGGAGGTCCTTGACAGACTTTAGACATCCTTGTCAGGCCTTGAAGAAGTCATTGCTTTGTGAAGAAGAGACAAGACAAACAACACATTTTGAGTATAAAGGGTTTAATGTAGAATTACATTATGATTTCAGAAGAGTGGAAGGAGGTGCCTCTAAAGATTATGGAAGGTTATGGAAGGCAGTGCTGATGGGCAGGGAATCCAGCAACCCAGATTTCAACCAAAAACATTAAAGAAGATAGTTCTCTAAGTTGTCACAGAGTTGTTGCCCTTCTCAAAACAAAACAAAACTGAGAAGTTCTCACTAGCTACCTCAGCTTGCAAGACAGGTGGCTTCTGAGAGCTCCCCGGCCAACTGTCAGGAATCTCACTCTGCCCACATCTGGCTGCAACGGCCTCCCGAGAGCTTTGGTTTCCACTTTTTTCCTGTCTTTTAAATGTCACACAAGTTCTACTCATTGGCAAACTCCATCCCAGGAAAAGGATTCTAGAAAATGCAACTCCCGGCTTTTCCACTCACTGCAAGGAGCTGTGGAAATGGTGGTGATAATGCATTGACAACAGACCACCCAGAACAGGGCTGGAGTAGGGTCCAGATAATTGGCATTTATGTTTGTTTGTACCCATTTGTGTGTCTGTGCTTAAGTCTGCGTGTGTAAGAGCTTGCCTGCTTTGTGAGTTCTCACCCTAGCTTCAAGTAAAGCTTTTTAACCTAAGTCTAGTTTTCTCCCACTAAAATATAGCCATGGATGGTTTCAGTCTCCATTCAAATGACTTGTTCTCAAGGATCATACATTAATATTATTATTGGGATTTTAAAGGAGAGTTGAGGGGTGCCTGGATGACTCAGTCTGTTGAGCCTTTGATTCTTGATTTCAGCTCAGGTCAAGATCTCAGTGTCATGGGATCGAGCCCTGCATTGGGCTCCAGCTGAGTGTGGAGCCTGCTTAAGATTCTCTCTCCCTCTCTCCCTCTGCCTAGCTCTCTCTCTCTCTCTCTCTCAATAAATAAATAAATAAATAAATAAAATAAAGGCGCATGGGTGGGTCAGTTGTTTAAACGTCTGAATTTGGCTCAGGTCGTGATCCTGGGGTCTTGGGATTGAACCCTGTGTTAGGCTCCCTGCTTAGCAGGGATCCTGCTTCTCCTTCTGCCCCTCCCCTTGCTTGTGCTCTCTCTCTCTCAAATAAATAAATTTTTTTTAAAAATATTTAAAAAAAAATAAAAATAAAGGAGAGTTGAATCTGCCACAGACTCACTGTAGAAAGGATTTCCAGGCAGTATCTTCCTTAGAAAACCCTGGATAAATGGTAAGAATTGTATGTAATATATATATATATGTATATATATAATGTACATACAATATATATGATACATATATAAGAATACACATATCATATATATGCATATCATAATATACTTTTATATATGATTATATATTATGTATATATCTTATGTGTATATACATATATATACATATATACATATATGTGTATATATATACTTTTTAACATATAATGTTTTTTGAAAGTGGAATACTGCAAAACTAAAGTCTAATTAAATCATAATCAGCAACCTTCCATAACTTTTGACAGAAACAGTCATTGTGTTTCAAGGAAAGCCTTTCAGTTATGTGTACATAATTCATGCTGATTTGGCTGGCCAACATGTAGGTTTTCTTTACAGGTGAGTAAAAGAAACCGAGCTTACCCAAGCTTATTTCTCAGGAGTCAAATTTCAGTGACTAAAGATTTACACCCTGAGATACATTTCAAAAGACAGAAATTATTATTGCGGGACTGTTTCTACCCAAACGTCTTCATTTATGTCTCTTTTATTGCTCACCTGTGGCAATGGAACTTTTTTTTTTCTCTTTTTCTTTTGTCAGGTTAAAAAAATAATATATAAATAAAGAGAAAAAGAAAAGACTTGGGAATCTCTTCTCTTGAGTGGCCTTCCTTATCTGAGTTTTCATACCCACATTAAAGGAAACTGTCCCAGTTTACATGTAAACAGAACAAATATCTGTCTTTTCTATTCAGGATGGATTCTATTTTTAAGCATAAACCCCTTTGAAACCAATTAATACTAGGTATCTGACCTACATAGCAGATTCTGGACTCCTTACTCTGTTTTTCTCCTTCTTTTTGTTTTTAAAGTGACACAGTTGTTCTTAGGGCTTTTCGATTTCATGGGTAATTTTCTCAGTGTGTATGTATTATTTGAAACAGATTTCTAAAAAGTTCTTTAACCAGTATTTTGACCCTACTAAATACTTTTTTTATTGCTTCCCATAATGCTGGAGTCAATTTATATATTTGATTTGGCAATGTAAAATGTCTCTAGCCACATATGTTGATCCTGCAGTAAAGTTGCCATATTCTTCCTTCAGAAAAGTTGTGTGTGTGTGTGGGGGGGGGGAGTACTTCCTTATCTGTTCCTGTGTTCTAAATCTGTGCCCTTTTTTTGTTGTTGTTTTCTTCTGGCCTCTGTATTCTGTGTCTTTTCACACTGAGGACCATTCTTCTGTGATCTTATCTTTGGGTGTCTTTTGTTGTGACCTTTGTGTGGATAAATAATCACATTTAGGTTTGTTCTACCTCTGGGTCTCTGCATTTTATTTTTTTAAGATTTTATCTATTTGTTCGTTTATTTATTTATTTATGTATTTATTTATTTATTTATTGAGGGGAGGGGCAAAGGGAAAGGGAGAGAGAGAAACTCAAGCAAACTCTGTGCTGAGTATGAAGCTTGATGGGAGGCTTGATCTTCCAATCTGAGATCATGACCTGAGCTGAAATCAAGAGTCAGAGGCTTAGCCAACAGCCATGTAGGCATGCCTTTTTGGGTCTCTGCATTTTAAAAGAAAATCTTCTTTCTTAAAAATAAATTTCAAGAGCTTTACCAAAAGGGAAATAATATCTAGAGGTGCAATTTTCAGCATGATTTGTAGTGCTGGGAAAAATATTTTTGCAAAGGAGAAAATTATTAATTCAGGGACCTTAAAATTCAGACATGTGCATAAATATTGGCCATGTTGGAGACCTGGATGGCTCAGTCGGCTAAGCATCCAACCCTTGATTTCAGCTCAGGTTATGATCTTAGGGTTGTGAGATCAAATTCCATGTTGGGCTCCCTGCTGGGTGTGGAGCCTGCTTAAGATTTTCTCTCTCTGCCCCTCCCCCTGTGCTCAAACTCTCTCTCTCTCTTTAAAAATAATGAAAGAAAGAAAAATTTGCCATGTTGTAAATAAAACAGTTTTAAAGGGATGCCCAACCTTTTGTCTTTCTTTGAATATTCAGTAGAGTAGAAATTTTGCTGAGTCACCTTGATGATCACAGGATATTATTGAACAACATGCTTTTTAAACCAGAATGATTCTAGGAATTTTGTAATTTCTTTGTAGGATCATAATGATGTAGACTAACCCAAGGGCTTTATGTCCACCTATATATCTGCTGTTGATATCTGTATATTCCTCTACTATAATATCTGTACACCCTTCAGGGCAGGGTGTGCCATCAAGCACCTCTATGAATTGTATATCTGGAATGCATCATTGGCATTTCCCTTTCCCTAATATCCCATTTATAACTAAATCCAGAGTCCGTTGAAATTTATCTTCCACATATAATAGTACATTACAATGAACACCCATGTGAGAACAACCCCTCTTGAGAAATGAAACATATTACTGTGACATATTCCTTTGGGTGCTTCTTGTATCTTCCTTCAGAATCGCATACTCCTCCCTCCAACATTCCCAAAGATAACAGCTTCTTTAAAACTTTTTGTTCATCACTGCATTACTGTATTTCTTTTTTGTTTAACTATACACATGTATTTTAAAAGATACACCTGCATATGTATATACACTGTATATATTAACATTTAAACATTCTACATAAATAGAATTATATCATTGCAACTTGCTTTTTTTACTCAAAAGATGCATTTGTACCACTTGAGATGTTCAGCAGATTTTATTTTCCTAAATGGCTGTGATAGTCTTTCTCATCCTTATATGCTTTTCTTACCATGTGACTTTGACAGTCCTCCTGAGAGGTATCTGAGGGTTCCCTCATCTTGAATCTGGGTGGGAGCTTTTGATGTCTCTGACCAATAAAATACAGCAGAAGTATGCTATGTGACTTCTGAAGTAGATCATAAGAAGAATACAGCTTCTGTTCTACCCTCAATTTTGAGAAGCTTGCTCAAGGGAAATGAGCTGCTATGATAGGAGGAAACCAAAACTAGTCCATGTGGAGAGACTCATGGAGAATCCTCATGGAGAGGAACGAAGATGATCAGCTGACAGCCAGCCACAGTGGATCCCCAAAATGAGCATAGTTTTAGGTGGCAATAATTCCCAACCTTTCAGTCTACCAATAGAGGCCTCAGACAAGATGGAAAAGGGATAAACCATTTCCCCTATGTTTTATGTAAATTCTGACCAGTGCAAACTAAGAGCATAGAAAATGGTTGTTGTACATTGCTAATTATTGGAAAATGATGATATGAAACCATACTAACTGGAAAAAAATATATCTCTCCTCTTCATTTATTATGATTACTGTACATTATTAAATTATTTGAATATATCACAATTTATAAATTTATTCTGTTGCTAGACACTTAGTTTCACTTGTTTTATATAAAGCTGCTAATAACATTCATCAACATATCTCTAGTGTGCATATGGAGGAGTTTCTCTGGTGGCATATAATTAGGAGTGGAATTGCTTTGGTCCCAAAATATGCATATCTTCAGCTTTGCCAAATACACTGTCAAATGCTCAATGAGATGGTTCTCATTTGTACTTCCACCAGCAATATATGAATTTTTATTATCTTATCCTATAACCTAATTTTTTAAAAAAAGATTTTATTTATTTATTTGAGAGAGAGAGAGCACACACAGCCAGGGGAGTGGCAGGCAGAGGGAGAGGGAGAAGCAGGCTCCCCGCTGAGCAAGGAGCCCAGTGCTTGATCCCAGGACTCCGGGATCATGACCCGAGCCAAAGGCAGACGCTTGACTGACTGAGTCACCCAGGCGCCCCTCTCATAGCCTAATTTTTTAGAGGATTTTATTTATTTATTTATTTGAGAGAGAGAGAGAGTGTGGGAGGGAGAGGGAGAGAGAATCTGAAGCAGACTCTGCACCTGAGCACAGAGCCCCAGGGGCTCAATTCCAGGTCTGGGAGATCATGACCTAAGCCAAAACCAAGAGTCACACACTTAATTGACTGAACTACCCAGGTGCTCTCCATAACCTAATTTTTATTTTATTTTATTTATTTTTCATAACCTAATTTTTAAATAAAAATTTGGTATTTGAACCAATTATTTTTTGATTGTAATATCACCTTTGGCTTAAAGTTCCCTAATTACCCTTGAGGTTTAGCAGGATTTTATATGTTTATATTGTGCATATAATTTACATATATTCTAACATAAAAGAATTCATGAATCTGGGGGCACCTGGGTGGCTCAAATGGTTGAGTATCTGACCCTTGGTTTTGGCTCAGGTCGTGATCTCACAGTCGTGGGATCGAACCCCACATCAAGCTCCATGCTCAGTGTGGAATCTGCTTTAGATTCTTTCTTCCAGTCCCTCCCCCTCTGCGCTTCCTCATTCTCTCTCTCTCTCTCTCTGTAAAATAAATAAATAAAATCTTTAGAATTCATGAATCTCTTGGATAGACCACAATTAATCATGTGTTTTTCTATGTAGTGACTGTTCAGGTTGACTAATTTTGTTCTTTTTTTCTTTGTTCTACTATTAAAATATTGATATTTATATCTTAACTTCAAAATTAAGACCCACCCCAAATTTCCTTTCTTATACCACAATTATTTTCTTATGATATCAAGTCTATATTAATATCATAACATGAATTACAAAGAGATCTCATCTTTATTTTTCCTCAATTAACCCTTTTTTTCTTTTAATGTTTGTACATTTAACTATATTCACTTTTGAAAATTTCCAGACCATATTTCATTGAAATATGCTCAATTATGAATTTAAATACTTTAACAATTACAGATATATTTTCTTGAGTCAATTAAGTATTTTACATATTTAAGATAATTTTCCATTTAATTTCTGTTCAGATTTATCTAGATGTCATTAATTTCAATAATGTCTTAGAATTTTCAGAGAACCAGTTTGCACTTATTTTGCTATATTTTTTTCTAAATATTTTACTACTTTTGGTGTTATTTTAAATGAAATATTTTTAATATTTCATAATGTTTATCACTAGTGTATAGAATTACAATAGATTATTTTGTATGTTGATCTATATCCTGCAACATCACTTGTTTATTATTTATGGTAGCATCTATAAATGCTATAGTAAATAGTATTACTATATAGTAGTGGATTTCTTAGGATTTTCTGTATACAAGATCATGTCCTCTGCAAACAGAGATACTTCCACTTCTTACTTTCCCGTTTTTATTCCTTTCATTTATTTTTCTTGCCTAATGGTCCAGGCTAACATTTTCAGTGAAATGTTAAAAAGAAATGACAATAGCAGACATCTTTAACTTGTTCCTACTGTTAGGGGCAAAGCATTTAGTGTTTCACCAACAATATGATGTTACTTGTGGGTATTTTAATACATGGACTTTATCAGTTTGAATAAGTTCCCTTCTGTATTTAGTTATTGAGGGTTTTTTTTTAAATCATAAAGGATGTTGAATTTTATAAATTGCTTTTTCTGTATCTATTAAGATAATCATGCCATTTTTGTCCTTTATTCTATTGATATAGTATAGTACAATAGTTGGTTTTGATTGTTAAGCCAATTATAGAATAAATCTCAGTTTGTTATAGCATATAATTCATTTGATGTACCTCTAGATTCAGTTTGCTAGTTTTGTTGAGGATTTTTCAATCTAAATTCTAATGAAATATTGTTCTGTTCTATTTTCTTATGAATGATTACTGTATGTTATTAAGCAATTTGAATGTATCACAACTTATAAATTTATTCTACTGTTGCTAGATACTGAGTTTGTTTCACTTTTTTGCTATTTTTTATAAAACTGCTAATAGCATTCATAAACATAGCTGATTTTGCTATCAGGAGACATCGACCTCAGAGAATAAATTGAGAAATAGCCTTCTAGGTTTTGGAAAACTTATGAAGAATTGGTGTTAATTTTTTAAATGTTTAGTGGAATATACCAGGCATCTGGGCCCTGGCTTTCATTGTGGCAATTTTTTTTTTAATTGCTGTTCAAATTCTCAACAAAATATTAGCAAAATAAGTCCAACAATACATTTAAAAAGTCATTGATCACAATCAAGTGGAATTTATTCCAGAAATGCAAGAGGAATTAATTATTCACAAATCAAACAATGTGGTAAATCACATTAACAAGAGAAAAGATAAAAACCATATGATCATTTCTATAAATGTAGAAAAATCATTGACAAAGTACAACATCCATTCATGATAAAAGCCCTCAACAAAGTATGTTGAAAGTGACATATCTCATCATAATAAAGATCATATATGGAAACCCACAGCTAACATCATACTCAGTAGTGAAAAACTGAGAGCTTTTTTTTGAAGATCAGGAGCAAGACAAGGATATACATTCCCACCACTTTTATTTAACATAGTGCTAGAAGTCCTAATCACAGTAATCAGACAAGAAAAAGAAATAACAGACATCCAAATTGGCAAGGAAGAAGTAAAACTTTCACTATTTGCAGATGACATTGTATTATATATAGAAAACCCTAATGACTCCACCAAAAACTACTAGAACTGATAAATGCATTTACTAAAGTTGCAGGATACAAAATCAATATATAGAAATTAGTTGCATTTCTATACACTAATAATGAAGTAGCAGAAAAAGAGATTAAGAAAATATTCCATTTACAACTGCACCAAAAAGAGAAAAATACCTAGGAACAAACTTAAACAAGAAGGGGAAAGATCTGTACTCTGTAAAGTATAAAACACTAATGAAAGAAATTGAAGATGACACCAACAAATGGAAAGATAGTCTATGTTCATGGATTAGAAAAAAATAATATTGTTAAAATGTCCATACTGCCCAAAGCAATCTATAGTTTATATACATAAGATAATATACAATTGCTTCTTAAATCAGATAAGAAGAGAAAGGGGAATATGTAATTATACTGTGTTTACCTACATGATTACCTTTACCAGTATTCTGTGTATGTACTCAGTTTACTTTCTAGAATCACCTACATTCAGCCTGGCCAAAGCTTCCTTTAGTATTTCTTGTAAGGTGAGTCTGTTAGCAAGGTTTGTTTGTTTGTTTTTGTTAATCTGAGCAGGTCTTTATTTTGCCTTCATTTTTAAATGGGGCTTGTTGTTGTTGTTGTTAATTTTTTTAGTGACATAGCTGGCATATATTAGTGAAGTTTTTTTTCGACTGCAGTTTACAACCTCTGATGTCATTCCTGATAGGGCACGATCTGGGACATTCTCACAGTCATCCTGGCATGACAGGGGTCTTGGCTGGGTTCCCTTGACTATTCCTTTCCCTGATCTCTCTGTTAAGCTGTCTGCTTTTGGTATTACACCCAGCTGTTCACATACAGCAATTGCTGGCTCACCACTGTATTGCTTTCAACAAAGTTGTGAGCATAAATTGCCACACCACAAGAACCAATGAAATTTAGGCCTTTTTGCAGGGTGGTCTTTGAGACCAATTTTTGAGTCTTGTTCCAACCCCAGAGAGTTCTTCTTATCTGTCTCTTTCACTGATTCTCTCTGTTAACCTTGTATCTGATCTATAGTTGAAGCTATTTGTCTTCATGGAGCTACCAGTCTTCTCTTCATTCACTGTTTTCAGTAATGTCCTTAGGTTTTAACTTCTTCACATTCTGTTTGTTCCAAAAAAGTTTGTTCCCTTGGGAAGAGTTTCAGAGCTCTCTGTTCTTATGTCTCACCTCTCCCTGTGAATAAGGCACCTGCATCATGTTTCCAGAATGGGAATGGGAACCACGTTTCACTTCTCTCAGAATGCCATCCCTGCTTTACAAGCAGAGTGCTAGGCAGGGTGATAGCCTCTGGTCTTCATGCCTCATATCTCATGGTATGGGGCCTCCATCCTTGAGTAAGCTCAAGTAAGGGTGCTTGTGGCTTCATATTATCCCCCTTCCATGTTTGGGGTGAAGCTTCCACCTTATGAGTGGAAGCTGGGTGGAGGAAGGGAGCCTATGATCTTTCAGCCATTCTTTCTTAGAATAGTTTCTGAAGCTTGGAGCTGGGGTTAATATGGAATAGTGAGAAATGCTACCTCATAACAGCTGCTTAGCATCTTGTAATGCACTGCTTAAGCATCAGCAAAGAGCTTGACAGGAAAAGCACCTTGGAATGTTGGGCTCAGTTCAATGAGTATCCTATTTCTTGAGAGCTTGGGCACTGAAATTATGCTGCCTTGGTAAATTTATAAGGTTTTCAAATGTATGTGTGTGTGTGTATACGTATATACATGTTCACAGCTTAACCATTTGATTTTAGTAGGGAGGCTAGTTATGGCTGAAAGGTGAAAATCTAAATTCAGAACAGTTGGATATGGAGGATTTCATTGTTTTCTATTTACTTTTCTATTTCTTCATTGAAACATAAGTTATTAATATTAATTTTTATTTTCAACCTTATCAACTTTTAGAATATGTTTAGTTATTCATAATTCTGTTATATCTAGAAAATAAGTCCTGACTACCAGTAATTTTCTGAATGTCTTTGAGAATTGATTTACTACTTATGACATGATCCTTTAATCAAATATTCTATATATACTTGGAAAAAATGTATTACCTTTAATTGTTTCTTTCAAGGGTTAAATATATCATCAAGTTCTTCTTTTCACTTGTGTTCTTCAAGTATTTTTTTTTCTCCAGGGTAATTATTTGTGTTCATCATCTATCAATAACTGAGTGTTATGTTAAAATATTCACACATCATGTAAAGTTTATCAGTTTTTTTTTAATTTTGTTATGTTGTGATTATAAATTTTGAAGCTTTAGTATAAGGATGAATACAAGTTATCTCTCTCAATTCTTTTCTTTAAAGAAAGTCCAAATTATTATATTTGTATACCAGCTCCTTTTGGAGTACATCTGTCTAATTCTTTCCCTATCTCTTTAGTTTTGAATATTTAACATTTTAATATTTCATAAGTATATCATAATGATAGCTACATTTCAGCTTTTAAAAATATTTGGTATGATTTAAATGGTAGTATGATATGTGTGTTGCTCATACGTTGAATGTACTCTTTATGGAAAAAGTATAATTATTTGCATGGTGTGTGTGTATGTGTGTGTGTATGATTAAAGACACTGGGTTTTTTAAATTTAAATTCAATTAATTAACATATTGTGTATTATTAGTTTCATAGGTAGAGTTCAGTCATTCATCAGTTGCATATAACAGCCAGTGCTCATTACATCATGTGACCTCCTTAATGCCCATCACCCAATTACCCCATCCCTCCACCCACCTCCTCTCAGCAACCCTCAGTTTGTTTCCTACAGTTAAGAGTCTCTTTTGGTTTGTCTGCCTCTCTGATTTCATCTTACTTTATTTTTCCCTTCCTTCCCCTATGATCCTCTGTTTTGTTTCTTAAGTTCCACATATGTAATGAAATCATATGATAATTGTCTTTCTCTGATTGGCTTATTACGCTTAGCATAATACCCTCTAGTTCCATCCACCTCATTGCAAATGGTAACATTTCATTTTTTGATGGCTGAGTAATAATCCATCATATATATATATAAACACACACACCACATCTTTATCCTAAAGACACTTTGGAAGTCTGATCTGCTTTACATTTTTTCTGCTTGCTTATAATCAAGGTGGTTACTTTCCTTACGTGCTTTTTAATTTGTGATTTTGTACTTAATGCTTATTTAGCAAAGTACCACTTCAATGTGAAAATATTGTGAAGATCGTGGTAAAGTAGGAATCTATAGAAAGAATTTGGAATCATTTCTTCCATTTGTTTAGAGTGTTAGAAATAAGTGATCTAAACACTTCCATGTTTGGAATGTCCAGGTACATTCAGATGGTATGAAATCAAACCTTAAATTCACAGTGGGTATGGCCTATAGTTATAAATTCTGACTGCAGTAATGTTTATGTATTCTCAGGGTCTACCATAGAGAGAAAAATGATCTGGATCTCTTCTTTATAATAGGCTGATTTTTTCTTAACTAGGCTACCCTTTCCCCATGATGTTTTCTTCAGTGCCCTTCCTTTATATGAAGTATCATGGTCACACCCACCGCTTCCAAAGACATGAGGCTTTATCTTTTTTTTCTCCTCCAACAGGTCATTAAAATCTATCCTATAAGTTACAGAGAGCAACACATCTCTCCTGGGAGCTACATCATCAATGTAAGTTTGCCACACTGATTTTCAATTTCCTGGTCATTTTTTTTTAAATTTTATTCATTTATGTCAGAGAGAGAGAGAGAGAGGGTGGGGCAGAGGGAGAGGGAGAAGCAAGCTCCCTGCTGAGCAGGCAGCCCAACGTGGAGCTTGATCCCAGGACCCTGAGATCACGACCCAAGCCAAAGGCAGACTTAACCGACTGAGCCATCCAGATGCCGCTCCTTGTCATTTTTCTTTCCTAAAGTTTCTATTTCTTTCTGTAAGTTCAACAACGTTTTACTTTTAACCTTATTTTGGGAGATATTTACAGCATCTAGTACACCATGTTGCCATCTAGTCTTAAGTCATTCTACAGAGAGCAACCAAAGTAATCTTTTCAGAAGGAAAAATTACATGCTTAGAATCCTTTTAATGCCTTTCTAATGATCCGTGGGTGAACACAGAGCTTCCAAACAGGGTCAGCCAGTCCTAGTATGCATATTTCCATGCATGCAGCAACTTTATTTTACACTGTACTTTATGGGACTCTGTTATCCAGGAATTACAGACTCTGATCATAATTTTCAATGCTGTCAAAGGGCCTTTGTACATGCTCTTGTCTCTCCCCTGAATGTTCTTTCTTTCCCTCCCCTGGTTAACCTCTGCTTTCCTTCAGATCTCATTTTGAGCTTCACTTTCTCAAGAAAATCTTTCTTCACTTCCTGACTTGGTTCTTCTCTCTCCTCCCCCACCCAGCACCATTTGCGTCTCTGTTTATCTGTAGGCATTTTAAAATCCCATATGTGTGTTTAATATTCTTTGATTTGTATCTTTTTCTCTCCTTGGGTTGTAAATTCTCTGAAAGCATATAGTGTATCTGTTTTTATTTATCTTTGTTATCTCCAGCACTCAAACGTCAACATTAAATGCATATGTGTCTATCAGAATAAATAAACTATAAACTATAAATAAACTATTTCTAAATAGGAAATGTTCAATCTTTAGTTTTTCCAGTCAGAAAGGATTCCTGTTGTAAAGACGACCAGAGGTGCATCTAGAACTAACCCGCCCTCTGAAGTTAGGAACTTAAGTTTCCTTGGTCAGGGCCATATGACAAACTCTTCTTCCTTCTACCTCCTTCATACTTTAGTATGTAGGGTCATATTTCCATATGATTTTGCTGTTTCAGCAGAGCTCCCAAACCCAGGAGTCCTGGGGATTCAGAACGCTACGGTAGGTACTGATGGTTGATCTCCTACAGGCTTGTGTTGATGACCACCATATATGATGGCTGTTCAAAAACAGTGACAACTTATTTGTAGTGATAAAGAACATTTCAACTTTTAGTGCTATGGGCTCTGCTTCTGGGTAATCAGGAAAGCTATATTTTTAATTTTTACTAAGGTCAGAATGATTTAACCAAACTTCAAAACATGGACACCATATCTGCCCCAAGCCCACATTGTACATCTGCTTTGTTAACAAATAACCTAAAAGAAACATTTCTATAAATAAGAGTAAGAATCTCTGTAATTTCCCATACCTCTGAAACCCACAACCTTGTATGTCCTGAAAACATAAGATAAAGTTTGTGATTTTCTGGAATGTCTCAGGTAATGATGAATTGTAACTCTTCATGTAAACAAACGTGTGTGTGTGTGTGTGTGTGTATAATCCTACATCAAACATTCTTTCTTTCTCCAGAATACTCTCTTCTTTCTGAGGATTGTGTATCCCAGACAGCTGTCCTAACTTGGGCTCAAATAAAACTTTCTTTCCTTTTTTTAGAGAAAAAACTAAAAGGTTTGTTCATTTTGCTTTGGTGGAGTTGGGTGCTTCTACCTACTCCGGACTCACTCATAGGCATGGGATGTATGTACAGGAGCCAGAGCCTAGCAAATAGCTTACGTTCCACCAGAGTCTCCAAAGAAAATAACCATGGGCTTTGTTCAAGCAAGTATCATCACCAGAAATATGGGAAGCTTAATCAAGAAACTTAGTGAGAAGAATGGTAGAGAATCAGTGTTTAATATGGCTAAAAGACATGGATAAACAGGTACCAGATTGTATCTGCAGGTCTGTATACAGAGAGCAAAATCCATCCACAGGACTCGACCTCAGACATGGGGAGAATGGCAAAGCCAAAAGACAGTTCAAGTTCTGACTATGGGAGACATTTTACTGAAACAGGAATGCAGAATATTTGTAGCAATGGGGCTCTGGTGCTGCAACGGCACTTATCCAAGAGGGAAGAAGAAAGGAACATATCCAAGATTGGAACTTGAATGCTAACTGGTACCACAAAAGAGACTCAGTGAGAGTGAGTTGAGGGTTGGAGATAAGCAGGTGCATCCACAGCTTAGCACTAAAGCACCATGACCCAGTTTATCCTACTTTAAAGAATGACTCTATCTTAAACCCTGTAAGATTGTCAGTAGGATATTTTGGTCTCAAACTAATGGACAGATCTTTATTTTCTCCTCCCTCTTTGCTTCTCCTAGGTATTTCCCATTTTCTCTCAAATATCAGTTCAAACTTTACTTTCTCAGGAAAGCCTTTCCTGACTTCCTGAGTTGGCCCTGTTCCTCCCCCATGGCTCCATCAATTCATTCAATACCTTATTAGTTACTTATTTATATCTTGGCATAGCTACTACAACACAGATACTAATCTAGAAGCTAGTGATACAGCATAAGTAACACATCGCCCTTGTTTGGGGGATTTCTCAGCCTAGAACACCTGGGTATGGCCATTTGTGCAGAGAGAAGAGAACTGCAAGCTCTGATGTATGCCAGCTGGGAAGACAAAAGACAGAAAATTGAGTTTAGGAAATGTTACCAGAAGTAGCATTTCCACGATTCTGAAACTCACTAAAAATAACCTCCAATTGGAATATGTGTGTGTGTCACACAGGAAAAGCAAAGGGTAATAGGAAACCCACTGGGGTCTGCAGATCTAATGTCTTATACTCACTATGAATTACTTTTAGTCTATAACCAGGCCCTAAAGAGCAGACCTATTTAAATGTGGAAGATTTTCTGCATTTCAGTAACAGCTTCAGTTGGGAGATTTTTGACTCTTATTATCTGAAGAAAAATAAAAGAATAAATTAGTTGCTACAAGAATCTGTATGAGCAGTATTTAAATTTTTTTTTCCTATGGATGTGGAATGAGGTTATCCAACAGAAATTTGATATTCTTGTTAATTCTTGAGCTCTACTGATAAATGTGCAATTAGGCAAAACATTCTCCATCACATAGCAGACAAGAGAAGAAAGCCCTGATTCAAAATACAAAAGCCCTTCCTGTTCTGGCATGGATCCTTCATCAGGATGAACCAGGTTGGATGATGACAGAGGCTTTTTTGCCAGAGCCTGGATTTTCATAATGTGAGAGATGTTTTCTCCTTGTAATTACTGATAATGTTGCTGGGTGAACTGAAGACACATTGAACAGCGAATTAGATATTACAACTCTCCATTGCAGGGCATGGAAGACAGCAGCCTTGCTATTTCCATCCCACAGTCTTCAGATGCAGTTTTTGGATCAACACACCCTGTTCTCATTTTCACTTTTATCCTTTCTCTCCTCGTTTGCCCTGTGAAATGTCCTTTGCACATTTTTATGTCATCTGCGTTGTCTGGATTTGTTTTCAAAATCAGTACCACTCCTTCCTCTGGACCCTTCCCTTCAGAGCACTCATCATTTGACAGTTGAGAATGATGAAATAACTACCTGATGTTTTTAAGTATTGCTTATTTTGCCTTGGGAATGACTTAATCCATTAAAAATGCATAGCTGCTTGACATTTGACCTAGAAAAGGCATTTATGCTATGTATAAGTCAGTTTGGGCTACTATAACAGCATATACTGGGACAGCATACACTACGTGGCTTAAACAACTGTTTCTCCCAGTTTGGAGGTTGGGAAGTCCAAGATCAAGGAGCCGGCTGATTCGGTTCCAGGTGAGAGCTCTTTTCTTGGTTTGCGGATGGGCATCTTCTTGCTGTGTCCTCCCATGGTGGAGAGACTGCAGTCTCTCTGGTCTCGACTTATATAAGGGCAGTAATCCCATGATGGAGGCTCCATTCTCATGACCTTGTCTAAATTTAAGTACCCTCCAAAGCCGCCACCCCCAGTACAGTCATGTTGGGGGTTAGGGTTTAAGTTATGAATTTGGGGGAGACACAGACATTTAGTCTAGAATGCACTAGGGCAGCAAAACATCACCCCTCTGTTATAGGTCTATCCAGAGTTCAGTCATGCGGGCGGGCACTTAAGTGACCGACTCACTGATACATAAACTCTGGGAAATGCTCCGAGTGGCAGGGCATTTTCAGTTTTGTGAGTTTTCAATAATATTTCAGAACCTTCCATGGAATCAGAAATAAATTTAATATGTACTATTTAAATTACTTCACATATTAAAAAAAAAGTTAATTGTGTAAAGCTTTAAGTATGTCTTAAATAGGCAATCCTTTCACATCCCGTGTAGTGAACTTTTTTCTTATTCTGCGATCAGTTGCTTATTTCTTGAGACCAACACACTTTTTTTTTTTTTAATCCCTCATGGTCTGTTATTTCTATATTTAACACCCTGGCCCAGTTTTTCCAGCCTAGCTAAACTGAAGAGTTCAAGAGTTACTTTGGATTAACTCTTTGAGGTTAAAACGCTTACCTGACCCCACCTTCAAAGTTTTTTGAAGACTTCGTGAATTGGAAGAGTAAATTGTGTTCGCTCATTCCCCGGAGGTTCCCACTGAACAGAACGGGGCTTAATTCTCCTTGTATCCCCTGAAGTTTGAGTAGGTTCAAATTTTAGTATATGTAGTATATATTCTCTTTCAATCCAAATTGCTCCCAAGAACACTGACACCTCCAGATGCTGTTAGCTTTTCTAAAATTACCACCAATCTCTTTAGCAACTATAGACAGAAAAGTAACAGGATATGGTACTGACTGAGCTGTGATTTGTCTGAGGGAGGGAGAGCTGTGAGAGCTTCTTGTCCATTTCCCTGGAATTAATGTGGGAATGTGTCCTATGGTAAAATTTCACAGACTGTATTCAAAACAGTTTTAATAAATTCAAGCAGTAACACAAAGGGGATATAATGTGACCTGGGGCCACTTTTTAAAATCCTTTGGGA
Organism: Mirounga leonina; assembly: GCF_011800145.1. NCBI lineage: Eukaryota > Metazoa > Chordata > Mammalia > Carnivora > Phocidae > Mirounga > Mirounga leonina. The sequence goes on from NW_023270453.1 coordinate 12,513,315, forward strand.
AAATGTGGAAAATTATATTTTATTTTCCCTGATTGGTTTGTAAAGAAGAAATCTAGAAGCTCTCGTATCTCTGCATGAGTTTTAATTACTGTTTGTTACATTTGAATGAAAATAATATAAAAAAATAGACTCAAAAAATCCTGAAAAATGTTCTCATGTAGAGATTACTAAATTACATAATAATTTTTTCTTTAAGTGAAACACAAATAAAATCTCCATTGCTAGGGCAAGTATAATGTAATGAAATAAGACATCAATATTACCATAAGAAAGAACAAAGAAAAATGTTATTTCTGATGTTTAGTTTTACTAAAAAATAGAAGTCTTAAATATGATCCCAGTTAAAATATTTTATGGAAAAGATGGGGATTCCTTGACAAGTAAGCTGAGATGCTTCATTGGGCTTATTTAATGTAAGTTTTTTTAATTAATTTAAAATGCAGATTAATAGAGACATCCAGGTTAAGATGGCTGATTGAAGCCATATCATAGAATCTTTCTTCCATGGGAGCCAATGAAAAAGAGGGCAAATCCCAACAGCATCAATAAGAAAAGAGGAACCAAACCATCCAATCAAATTAAGAAACAAAGAAAACAAGGAAAGAAATGGAATATTCTGGAAATAAATGATATTTAACCATTTTCATATCTTCTGAGAGTAATACTCATGAATTAATAAATCCCCAAATGTAGAAATACAAACTCTTTGAGCACCCTCTCTTGTCAACTCTTTCAACTGTGGAGTAAGGAAATGGGTATTGGGGATGAGGTAGGAAGAAGCGAAGGCAAGAAACATAAAGTAGATATTCTGTCATGCAAATAATGATTTTAGGACTATCTAAAACTTGAAGATATCCCTTAGTGAAATGACATATGCCCTTCAACTATGTGAAGTGAGTCTTGTTACAGAATTTAACTGTCTCACAAGTGAGAGCGGTAGCCAGATAGTCTAGAAATAACAACAGAGTCCTAGCATTTTAGCTCTTGTGTGGACCTTTTTCTGACACAGACAAGTGAGTAGATAAAACAAAAATGATCCCCTTTAAGTTGTAGTTCAGGCAGAATAACAAGTCCCACATACAGTTGTAAATATTAAGTGTTTAAAAGTATTGTATCGGGCGCCTGGGTGGCTCAGTTGGTTAAGCGACTGCCTTTGGCTCAGGTCATGATCCTGGAGTCCCGGGATCAAGTCCCGCATTGGGCTCCCTGCTCAATGGAGAGCCTGCTTCTTCCTCTCTCTCTGTCTGCCTCTCTGCCTACTTGTGCTTTCTCTCTGTGTGTCAAATAAATAAATAAAATCTTTAAAAAAATAAAAAATAAATAAATAAAAGTATTGTATCAGAGCAAATAGAAGTTTTGGAAAGAAATCCCCAAGCATTGGAGATAAAAAGAAATGGTATTGCTCCTATGTAAATAAAGTATAGAAAGGAAGTGGGGGGAGGGAGGGAGGAAGGAAGGAAAGAGAGAGTGAGGAGGGAGAAAATATGTAACAGACAAGGAGTCTTTATAGAAGAAAATGTAATGCAATTAAGAGAAAGAAATTCTCTCAACTTTTTCCTTTATTCTATATGATGGCATCTTATTAAAACTTATTTTAATAAAAAATGTTTCAAAAAGGAAATGAATAAAAAATAAAATGATATGAGAAGTTATAGATCTAATTAAATAAAGGGCCAAAACAATTTCTCCAAAGAAAATTAAATTAGAATCATCAGAGACCATAGTTAATTTTTTTTTAATTACAGGAAAAATCTTGAGAAAATGTAGATGAAAAGGACAAATATGTGAAAACAATCTGAAAAAGCTATTTGATATTGAAAAGAAATTAGGCAGGGATCATTGGTACCTTTGAGGTAGAGTATCCAATAAATGAAGATAAAAGCAATTCAAAATGGAATATAAAAAAAGATCATTTTCCTGATATAAAGTTCTAAATTTGCTGCTTAAAGGATCATGACCTGAAACAGGAAAAATGTTTTCGGGCATGTAAGCTGTCTACAAGAGAACGAATACCACACAGACCTCAGACCCCTTCACAGCAGCTTTTATAGCTAAAAGACAATAGAGTAATGTTGGCAGAGCTCCAAAAATATTGTTAATAATGTATTCAAAGTATATGATACCAATGGACAATGAGGTACAATTCTAAAGGAATTCTGAGCTGCTCCTAAGTTGTTTTGTTTTGTTTTGTTTTGTTTTGTTTTGTTTTGTTTTGTTTT
>NW_023270453.1:12515543-12518462 GCF_011800145.1 Mirounga leonina
TTGTTTTGTTTTGTTTTGTTTTGTTTTGTTTTGTTTTGTTTTGTTTTCACAGCCTGGCTTCATTATTTTCTTGACAATACTTTTTTTTCCCAGATCAGGTCTCTAATACTAAACTATGCCTGATATACTTGAGAATACAAAGAGTTTGTCAAGGTTTAAAGACATTTGGGAATAGCAAGGTTGCTTTCACTCAATAAGCCAGCAAACAAAAAGAACAAAAGTACAGGACAAATAAGAATGACAGTGAGTGGACATGGCTTTACAACACCTCCTGAGGTCCTTAAAGATCTGAACTGACTCGGTCAGTAATGCACCTGTGTTGGAGCTAGGATCCCATTGGGTCAGAGGATCTGAGACCTTGATCTCATTGCCTACTATGCCATTAGACTGGGTGTGAGGTTGGGGTGGGAAAGACACATCAACACTTGACATAAGACCTCAGAAAGACATTTTTTATCCCACAGTTAGAAAAAAAAAAAAGTTATTTTTACTTCTTACTGCATAACCAAGCATACATCTGAACTAGCCAGGGCCTGTTTTGGCATGTACTGACTAGACTATATGGTCAAATAGATATATCTATTTTGTTTTGTGTGTGTGTGTGTGTTTTTAACTTTTGATATGTATTGCTAGTATACGGACTATGAAGTAATTTCCTTTTCTACTTTACTTACATTGTTTTATTTTGTAAGTAAAGTAAGAACTAGATATTGGCCATTAGATTGCAGAAATGAGAGAGGAGATGAGATGACTAGATTCCACTATGGGAAAGGGACAAAAAGCTAGCTTGCTTTACATATACATGTACACACACACATATAGTTGATTGGTTGGTTATATTATTAAATATATATATATATATATATATATATATATATATATATATATTTAGTTAGTTAGTTGGTTTTAATGCTCATCTTTGACTTCAGATGTACTCACTCACTGACCTTAGGGGATTTTTATAGCAAAACAAATAAGAAAAAACAAGAGCCCATTAACTGAGTTCCTAAGAAAGCAGATACTGATACTCGCATTAAGTAGTTCATATGAGTAGGGAGGTTAAGATGAAATAATCCAGGAGGATTCCCTGTACCTTTGGAACATGTTAATGGTATTTCCAAGGCTGATGAATCATAGAAGTGTTCTTAGCTTCACTGAACAATCTACAGGTTTATTTTGCTAAGCATTTGTCTTCTCTGTTAATTAGGAATATCGCAGCATTTCCTTCCATCCACCCATCCATCCATCCATCCATCCATCCATCCATCCACACACCTATCCAGTCATCCATCTATTAATTCAACTAATATATATTCAAATTCTCTCATGTCATATTCACAGTTCCACATTGGATAAGTATCAGAAAGGACAACAAACTGGACTTTTGCTCTACTGTTGCTACATTTTTAGAATTTAGCTGTATAATCTCTGTGAAAATGTCCCATGCTATAAACGTCTTTAATAAAGGGAGTAGGGTTTTAAACTAGACCTATGCAACGCCATTTACTACAACCCCTTCATAGTCTTAAATTCACTCTGTATCATTTTCTGTCTTTCCAGTTTTTCTCTGTAGTCCCCAAGTTACAACATTTGCTCACTGGGAATTCCATTCTGTTTATTTGATCAACTTTTTGCTATACCTCACTCCCTAGGTGCTTTGTATCTTCTTTCAAATTAGCTTAGATTCCAGGTTAGCTATTATAATTACTTTCTTGCATTTCCTTTGACTTCCTTAACTCCTCTCTCACTTCATTGTACTAACCTAGCAAAATCAGAAACTTTCTTAAATCCAACTTCTCCTGTTGCACACCTGGTACCATTTACTAATACAGCTGGAGAAACACACACACACACACACACACATACACACACACATCATGCAGTTTTAAATGTATGACATATACCTCAGATGAATCCTTAAGGCTGTCCAGAAATCATTTTACATTTCCCTGACCCATTCACTTCCCACTCTATTCCAAACTGCAAACATCTTGTCCCGACATCCTCACTTTTGGATGGTAACTTAATTTCCTACAGCAAATGGAAAATAACTTTTATGGACTTCCACAACCACATACACTTACTGCCAGAATTCATTCTCTCTGCTTTATAGCCTTTTGTCATAGATGAACTTTTCATCGTATTTCTGAAATCAAACCTTCATTTGTAGCTGGACCCCAGTCCTTCTATCATTCCTTATTGTATATACTCATGCTGTTTTATCCCATCCCATCTCTCTCTTGAATCCAGCAACAATTATTTTTAGCCCCTTTGTAGAAAAGTTTGCAAATGTTAGCTACACAAACTCTCTCTCTAACCCTTTTACCCCTATTCTCTCTTAAACTGTTACAGTTGGTTTGCTCTCACCATGACACTGAAGCTATAGACTTCTCTGTTCCTAATGTCGATGAAAAATGCTCAGGTTTTTTCAGCAACATTGGATACAGATGACCACCTTTCTGAAACATTCTTCCCTTGGATTCCAAGACATCATTTTTATTTTTGTTTTCTTCCTGTGCTACTGGCTATTCCTTCTTCCTCTCCTTGGCTGGTTCTTATGCTTCCCTCTGACCCCCTTAGTATTGAAGGATCCAGTCCAATATCTTCCTGTATCATGGCCTTTTTCAGATTGCCATAAAGAATTGAAAAATTTGTTCCAAGCAATGAATGTCAACAAGAGTTACATAAATGATGGGGAGGGTAGTTATCTACAATTTTGAATTACTGACACCCTTCTATCAAGTCAGATAATTCAAAGGTGACTGTATTTCCTTGAGTAACCTTTTGATAAATGAGACACTTGTCTTATAATGAGATATTCAGTAGTAGTAAATAAAGCAGAAGGAAAAAGGAGAAAGAGAGAAAGAAAGAAAAAGAAAGAAAGAAAGAAAGAAAGAAAGAAAGAAAGAAAGAAAGAAA